>NC_080791.1:12600120-12915181 GCF_028018385.1 Neofelis nebulosa
CAGTATATTACCCTTCCTCTTTTGCGCAGGCACCCGTATTCAGTCTTAACCCAGAAGGGAACACCCTGTTGGCCGCTGCTTGGTACAAGCAGACACGGAATGTCGGAATGACGTTGTCCAATGGGGTCAGCTCCCCTGGACGTCCACGATGCATTTCTTTAACCACTCAGCAGGTGTTTTCCTTCCCGATGCCCTGCCTCTACATCTCCCACCTGAAGCACTTCCAGAAGCACTGCCACCTTCTCTGATGGTCCTGTCACATGTTTTGAACAATAGTTTCCTCTGTTAACTGGTGTGTATTTTCGGACTTCTGTGGATTCACCATCTCTGGTATGTATTTTTGTTTTACCTACTTTAATAAATTTATTTTTTTAAACAACATCTTTGATGCCATATCTAAGAGTTTAGGTCAGGAAGTAAAGACAGGAGTTTGTGGTCAATTGTTAATTTGTATTTTTTGTGTGTGTACGCCATGCAATACTTTAAATAGCACTAGAGTTAGTATTTTAGGTCTTGACAGAAATTATCTTAAAAATGGAAACCCTCTGGGCCTGTGTTCATGGTAGAGTTTGGGCTACCTATAATAATTCTCCAATGAATATTAGACTTTCCAAGTTTTCTTTACCTTGGTCAATTGTGATCATCTGTATTTTGTTTGAAAACCCATCCTTTTATATGGCTCTTTTAATCTGATACAAATTTGGCATAGTAAATTCTTATGACTTTAAAAGTCTCCTGTGTATCTCTAGGTATGTCTTCCAAATACTGTTCACCAGTGTAATGTGCAGTTTTTAGGGAAGAGATAATTCATCTTGTTTCCTCCACAACGTATGAGCACAGCGCTTTATCTCTTTCAACGTGCTCACCGTAATGGCACTGGTTATGGTTCAGGGAACTATGACTTTTGCCACCACCAAGTATATGGCTAATAATTTACTTTTGTATATACTAATCATCTTTAAAGCTATGGCTAGCAATAGGAGGCAGTGAAGGTTAGCATGACCTATATTTTACTTAGTTTCACAATTGTATCATCTCCTGAATATGTTATTTGCACAGTTGTAGGCTTGGTAAGCTTGGTAGGCTCCCCACCCCCTTCTCCTAGATACATATTCCTGGAAAAAGTAAGCACGTGTCCCTGTGTGACTCAATGGTCACTTCTCTGAACTATAACAGGGAGTTATTAGTAATCTTTGCATGTCTTTTCCCTCTGATTGGTGGTGATTGGGAACTTTGGGGGGGGGCATTTCTAAAAGCATGATTTAGTTTTACTTTTTCAGTCTACAAAAGAGCTCAACTCTATATTTCTAAGAATATAAGTGTTTCCCTTTTTTACCTCTACTGTTGGGATCTTTCAAAATCTACTTCTTATAAGTGGTTTGCTTTTACCACTGTATTTTTACAGAAGAATTTCTTATATTTTATGTGAGAATTTTTCTTCTCTGATAAGCCAGGCCTGTAGCCCAAATCTGTAAGTTTCTAGCTACGTGAATGTAGGCAAACCCTCTTAGCTCCTCTGACCATAGTTTCCTGTTAAAAAATTGGAGGAGTTAAAATTGTATCCACATAAGGAAAACACATTGGCACCTAGGGATTAATACACATGAGGTGGTGCTGTCAGTCATAATCATCATCATTGTTGCCATTTGTGTACCAATTGTTTTCCTATAGTATCACGCAAAACTCCAACATAAACTTGTAGGAGCTATCTGAGGGATTGCCTACAACAGAAAAGTAACCACAGCCCCTTGTCTTATCCGCCTTTGTTACAAATACCGCTCTCTGTACATTTGATCTTTAGTTAAGCAGCCCTGTGTGGGCACCACCTGTGCCTATCCGTGGTGTTCCTGGAAATTGTGCTTCTAAAACCTGCTTATTCCCTCCTCTCTCTGGAAGTGATAACCTGCCAACCTCTGAGTGCTAGCAATTTGCAAGGTATTGATTTACCTGACTCTTGCACTGCCTCCTAGAACATGCACACACATTGTAAAACTTGTTTCTTCCTTTATACAATTGGATTTCTTTTATTTTCCGTGTTCTTGCCAATAGTCCAATTTTGATCTTTGCCCCAGAATTTTAGTGCCGTATTTTCCTTTTCAACCAGTTCTTTTAGCACTGATATCAGCTAATGCCCCGAACTCATCTCTGCTGATATCAGTAATATCCCAATCCCATCTCCGCTGACATCAGTTAATGCCCAAACCCATCCTCACCAATATCGGTTAATGTCTCACATCCCTCTCCACATGGACTGGGTGGAGAGGTATTTGGGGCATTAGCTAACGTCAGTGCTGAAAGAATGTTTTTGGTTTTGTTTTTTCAAACAGCAATATATTTCTGCAGCAAAAATCAAAATTATAATGAAGTATAAAAATAAAATTAGAATATTAAATTACAACATTTCTCGGGAACTTAAAATGTGCCAATGCCTCAGCTAAACATTTTTCTTGGGTAATGCAGTCACCCTGCCAAACAATCCTTGAGGTAGTTTCAACTATTATCCCATTTCATGGATGAGAAAACAGAGACTTGAGAAGATTGAATCACTAACTCATGATCACGTACATCTGTTGAGCAGTGACTCCTAGGTACAAGTCTGGGGTTTATTAAAATAAAGGACACTCCTTGGCTCCCCTCTTGAATTCTAAACCAAAATCATCAGAAAATGGAGATCAAAAGTTTGCTCTTTTACTTGTATAGAATTTGGACTAGAGCTGAACTGGCTTATGCAGCAACAATCCCTGCTTCCCTTACTTATCAGTGCCCCTCAGTTTAGATCATGGGAAAGTTTGGTTTTGTAGGACAGTCATACGTAACCGGCTTGCTGCCTTTTATCACTCCAGGATGGAGAGGAGAAAAGTAGAGAGTACATTCCTGCATACTATTTTTATCACTAATGAAGACTGGATTGGAGGACATGCTTTAAATTAGCCAAATGACTTTCTGTGTCAAACCTCATAATCAGGCAGACTGAGCCACCAGAGTTTCACTGCTAAGGAAGCTGCCATTGTGGACAGGAATGAGAAGCGTCTACAGCTGCCACCATATTCCTCTGGCTCTGTCTCTGTCTCTCTGGCTTCCTTGATGTTATTATTCTTGTTCTTTCCTTCCTTGGAACTTATGTCTGAGGCGAGGCTTGGAATTTCCCCTCTTTAGGCCAGTTGTATGAATCTCAGGCTTGGATATTTTCCCAGCTGTGACCCTAGGTTCTATTTGCCTCAGGTGTTGTGGTCACTTCGGGAAGAGTCTGAGACGTGAACCTTTCACTCCAACTAATGTGCCCATTCCCTCTCTATCAATAGTTGCCAGGTTAACACTGGTGTGCAGAAGAATCACCTGACACTGTCTTAAAAAAGAACAGAAAAAGAGGTTAGAGTGGGAGAGAGCCAAAGCATAAGAGACTGTTAAAAACTGAGAACAAACTGAGGGTTGATGGGGGGTGGGAGGGAGGGCAGGGTGGGTGATGGGTATTGAGGAGGGCACCTTTTGGGATGAGCACTGGGTGTTGTATGGAAACCAATTTGACAGTAAATTTCATATATTAAAAAATAAAAAATAAATAATAAATAATAAATAAAATAAAATAAAATTAAAAAAAAAAAAAAAAAAAAAGAACAGAATCTCAGGCCTGCCCGCCCCAGGCCCCGCCAACCCCTCAAGCTGCAGGATCCTCTTGCCTTGTTTGGGAAGGCCCACTCCCATACCCATTATGGAGTGAATTCTTGAATGTAGCCCCCTTCCGGTTGGTCCAAAGGGGAGCTCTATGATGACTGAGTGCTACCTCTGATACTTATGTGGATTTGACTGTTCCACCAGGCCACCTTTGTTGTCCCAGGTCAGCCAGCTTACCGTGGTGCTGACCGACCTCAGTGTAGCTAGTTTCTTTGGGGCTTTCCAGAATGGGTTTGGGCACTCTTTGAGGCATGCAGATAGGTCATCTGCCTGGCCTCAGGAGGCTCATCAGTTCTCACAATGAATATTCAAACACTTTAAAAAATATTTCAGGCAGTCATCTTCCTTTTCCAGTATTTAAACAAACCTTATCTTTTTAATCTTGTAAATGTGTCCTAATGGAATAAAAAGAGTCAACACTGAGTGCAAGGGGTTATCAGGCAAGGCTTGATGTTACTGCACTAGACATTTATTTAGCTAAGTAATCATGTACCAAGGCTTAGTTTCAGCCTTGAATGTTCTCAAAATTTAGATTTGCTGGTAAATTACGTGTGTCATGATGCTTCCGAGCTGTGTAACTGTAGCTCTGTGCCTCCGTTTCTTATCTGTAAAATGGAAATTATGGCAGTATCTACTAATATTGTTTTTTAAAAATGTTAACATATAAGCATGATCAAAATAGTATCAAGCAAACTGGAGAGGTACAGGAGTAATCAGAATAGATAAAAATTTTTTTTAATAAAGAGCTTACTTGGAGGTTTAAAACCTATTTATTTTATGTAGAGTTTTAGAATTTACAAAACTTTCAACTTCCCTATACTTTATCAGTTTGACAATATGGATACCTATCACCTACATTTTGTAGATGGGACAAACTCAGGCTCAGGTGGATTACATGTCTTTTTTTAATGTTTATTTATTTATTTATTGGGGGGGGCGGGTAGTGCATGAACAGGGGAGGGACAGAGAGAGAGGGAGAGAGAGTCCTAAGCAGGCTCTGCCCTGTCAGCTCAGAGCCAAATGTGGGACTTGATCTCATAAACCCTGAGATCATGACCTGAGCAAAAATCAAGAGTCTGACACTTAGCCGACTGAGCCACCCAGGTGCCCCAGATTACATATCTTGATTAACGTGGAAAAGTGAATAAATAGCAGAAGTGGGAAGATGATCCAGAGCCTCGCCCCATCACCTATTGCCCTGTCCTTTTTATTCGGCCCTTTGGCTAGAATTGCAGATGAGCTTTCCATATAGTTGCATGGCTCTTCGTTAGCAAAGCTAGGAAAAACTGTGTTCTTCCATCCCTCTTTTGCATCTACAGGCTTTGCTTTGCTTGTTGCTACCTTTCCTTGGAGTTCATTGCTAACCCAGCTCAGTCCTATGCACATGAGCTGATCTGCCTCTATAGCAGGATTGCTTCCCTTAGTAAACTGTGCCTGGCTTGAATGTGGTCTTTGGCATTCCCCTTCTGGTAAATTCTAGATAGCCAAGACCTTGCCTTCAAAACACCGTGAGTACACATTGGAGACGCACCACAGTTTGGCTTCACCTTAGAAATTCAGCCAAAAAATATGCTATTCAGCCTGACTTCATCACGTTCAGACTCTGGATATCAGAAAAGTCTAGACAGGTGTTTAAACATAACTTTGGGCACCTTTGAACTTGCCTATGGTCAATAACATCATCCTGTGGTTTGCTACTATGTCTAAACAGTTTAGCAACATACATAAAGCAAACATTACGCTGCTATTCAGATTATCATTGATTTTTTAAATATAAGGGAGCATTCTAGATGTAACTTAGAGTGAAAATCTTTATATGTGTTTTATATATGAACATTCTTAGTCCATTGCAAGTATGAAGGCGAATTTATTCTTGCAATTATAAAAGTGAACAATAATGAAAGATACTCATTTTTTGTACAAAAATAATTGAGTCTTTAAATAGATAAATAAGGATATAGGTTAGCAGTTAATACAAAAATTGAGGGGAGCTATCTTAGTGGGATAACTTCAGGAAGTTATTCTTTCTCAGCAAATAAATATTTATAAGAATTTAAATAATACAAAGCAGAATAATAAAAATGTGATTATATGATAGTTCTAATGTTTATAAAACGATTAGATCTATATTAAACAAAATAAGCTTTAGGAACTGTACATAAATTTTAGTTTTCTAATTCCATTTAGGCTGTGAGTCTTTTAAGAAAAATTTCTTTGGGGAATTCTTTACATCTTCTAAGAATGAAGCAAGAAGGTCAACTTGGTGACTTCCAAATTTCATGAGAAGGGAAAACTCTAAAATGATGTATAAGAACTTGCCACAACAGGCACCTGGGTGGCTCAGTAGGTCGGGCGTCTGACTTCGGCTCAGGTCATAATCTCGGGGTTAGTGGGTTCAAGCCCCACATTGGGCTCTGTGCTGACAGCTCAGAGCCTGGAGCCTGTTTCAGATTCTGTGTCTCCTTTTCTCTATGCCCCTCCCCTGCTCGTGTCTCTCTCTCTCTCAAAAATAAATGAACATTTAAAAAAATAAGAAAAAAAAGAAACTGCGTGATTTAAAAAAAAAAAACAACTAGAGTGAGAAGCCAAGAGGAAAACACGAGAGAAAAATTAGGTGCCCCTAAATTTCTTGTTCTTTTACCAATTTTAATGAATTATCTAATTTCACAATTGTGCCAAAAAGGAGCTGTCGAACAGCTGTCTGTACTAAGCAGGTGTTATCCTTGCAGTCACATGATAAGCTTAAAATGTCAAAATTTCAATTGTAAACATTTAATGGTACATTTATAATAACAGCAATATTTTTGGTATGTTATATTAATATAAATAATAAATTTTCTATAAAGATAAATTTTGTATATACATAAATAAGATAATTTATATCCCATAACATCCTTTTAGAATGGCTATTTTCAGCTTTGATTCGGCTCTAATTGAATATTGATTTTAACACTTGACCATTGAGCGTTTGACCAAAATCTATATTTAGGGAACTTCTACTACAGACTATCTCATGTGATTTTGGCAACCATGTTTTATCTTCAGTAGAGGGGTACCGATACTTATTAGGAAGTATTTCTGGTAAGCAGAGTAACTCATTATGGTGATGGGTATCATTGTAGTATCTTAATTTCCATCAGTTGAGCCAGCATTTCTGTCAAGACTATCAATCTGAAAACAAAACAAACCTTGAAGACCCTAGGAGGAGTGAGCTATTGTAAGAAATCTAGAATGCCAAATCCAGAGATCATTACCCAAGATTCTTTTCTCCCTGGAATCACATCTCTGCAGCTCCTACCTTTCCACAGCGTGGCTTCTTTTCTCCCTCTAGTTCTGCAGTTTGTTCTTTGGGCATTCAGATCAATCTCTGGGGTGTGCAGAATGACTTGATATTTATCTAGCTGTGTTTGAGGGACGAGACAAGCATAGGGTCCTCCTGCTATTCTGCCGTCTTGAGGCATCTCCTCCTTGAGGATTGTTACCAAGATCAGGTAAGTGAGGAGACAGAATTCCTAAGACCAAGAACTAATGAGAGATCGACTTCAGGTGCCGAGATTCCAGCTCTTTAAAGGGCCAGGATCAAAAGGGTGTTCTTTCCCTTTTTCTGGCTCTCGGCCTAAAGATAGCAAACTTCTCTCCTTGCTGCTATGCGAGTATAGTTAAGTCTATCAAGAAATCCACACCCTGGTCTCTTTGGTTAATTTGTAGTAGCATCCCCCAAATAGATCAGTCTTACCCCTTTTCTTTTATCTTCAATCAGATGCTCATGTCTTTTACCTCCCTCTACTCAGGTTTATGCTTTGAGCAAAGTATCCATACAGGCCAGATTATACTAAAGTAATGAACAACCTCCAAGCTTACTGGTTTAATCACCCCCAGTTTTTTGCTTACTCACTTTATTTCATGGTTCCATTAAGTGTCTGACTCCACGATGACACTCAGGACCCAGGCTGATAATCTGTTATCTCATAGCAGCAACATCTGGAGCATGTGACGTCTTCAGTCAGTACAGCCAGGCCAGACCGGGGAGTAGCATTTGGATTCTTCACTGCCTCTATAAAAAGTGATGCATATCAGTTCCTCTCACCTTTCATTGGTCAAATCTAGTCACACAAGTCATTTGGCTTAATAATTCCACATGCACAGAGGAAAAGAGAACCAGATTTTGGTGAATACCAATAATAGGTACCACAGTCACTCTTCCAGGTACCAAATGTTCAGTTCACTCTCATTCAACAACCTTTCCCAAGGGAGAAACCTGAAAGTCCCATTCAGTCATGGTACTGAGTTCAAAGCCCAGGGGCAGGGTGGGGGTGGGGTGGGGGTGGGGCAGGGGGGTTGGGGAGCGGCTCTACTTCACATCCAGGTGTGGCTCCTCCTGATCTGGAGACTATGAGTGCAAATGGCAATTTAACTGTCCTGCATGGGCCAAATATACAACATCCAGGCAGGGAAAACAATTACTGGTCCATGGGAAGTTTTCATTCTCAGGGCACCTGGGTGGCTCAGTCATTTGACTGTCCAACTCTTGATTTCAACTCAGGTCATGATCTCATGGTCATGAGATCGAGCCCTGTGTCAGACTCCATGCTGAGCATTGAGTCTGCTGGGGATTCTCTCTCTCTCTCTCTCTCTCTCTCTCTCCCTCTGCCCCTCCCCGCTTGTGCTCTCTCTCTCAAAAAATAAATTTAAAAATTAAAAAATGGGGAATTCTTCAATCTCACTGGCAAGTATTGTGAGGCCACTCTACTCTGAAAGCTTCTTTGTCCTTTGTTTCCCTGATCCCAGGCTTTGGGGGGATCTTTCTTTTACCATTTTCTTCTTGAGCCACAACTGACATTGACTTTGGGAACTAGATCCTCTAGGAAGACCATATAGATATCACAGCCTATGTTCTAGCGAGAAAGGGTTGGGAACCAAGAGTTTCTCATGATCTTTCAAAAACAGAATATTAGCTTCTTTCCATTTGATTCCAGTCCTCTTCATGTGCCAGAAACCACACCCATATTCACAATTCTTTTTTTGCTTATTATTTTTATTTTTAAATAATCTCATACTTGCAGAAAAGCTTTAAGAATGGTGCAAAGAATTTTCTTTTCCTTGAGCCATTTGAGAGTAAATCCCTGACCTGATGTAACATTGTTCTCTAGTATGTATATCTCCTACTAACAAGGATAGTCTCCTATAAAGTCAAAATATAATCATCAAAATCAGGAAATCAACATTGATAGGTTCTATCATTTAGTCCTCAGACACATGAAAATTTTGCCTGATATTTTAAAAAATGTCCTTTCTAGCAGAAGAAACCAGTTCAGAATCACGAATTGCTTTTCATCGTAATGTCTTAGGGTCCCTCACTGTGGCCCATTTCCTCAGTCTTTCCTTGACTCCTGTTATTGTGATACCTTTGAAGATTACAGACCAATTACTTTGTACAGTGTCCTTGATTTGCATTTATTTCATGTTTCCCTATTATCAGGCTCAAGCTGTACATTTTGTCAGGAATATCACAGAGATGATCCCTTCTCATCACCTGCCACTGGGTGACACAGAGTTTCATTTCTTTACTGTGATCACTTGGATGAGATGATGTCTACCATGCTTCTCCACCGTGAAGTTATTCTTTTTCTTTTTTTTTTCAACGTTTTTTATTTATTTTTGGGACAGAGAGAGACAGAGCATGAACGGGGGAGGGGCAGAGAGAGAGGGAGACACAGAATCGGAAACAGGCTCCAGGCTCCGAGCCATCAGCCCAGAGCCTGACGCGGGGCTCGAACTCACGGACCGCGAGATCGTGACCCGGCTGAAGTCAGACGCTTAACCGACTGCGCCACCCAGGCGCCCCAGTTATTCTTTTTCTATTTGTAACTAATAACTGTTGTGGGACTGTACTTTGGAACCATGTCTATATCCCATTTATTATCATACTCTCAGGGTCTTAATTTATTAATTAGAATTCAGAATATCTTTGTTTCCCATTTTATTCAGTGGATTATAATCCATTACCATCATTGTTTATTTTTATGATCTAACTGTCCCAGATTTGGCCAGTGAGTGACCCTTCAAGTGGACACCCTCCTCACCCCGCTCACGCTCGGACCCAGGCAGTTGTCCTGTGCAGATGCTCTCCTTATTCAACCCAAACTCCAGTGCCCTCCTCTGGGCCACTGTGATTGCCCCAACCTGGCTAAAGTCTTTAAGAAGGAAAGGGAAGAGAAGAAAAAGGTCACACGGTTCCGTTTGGGACAAATTTCTTCTATCTGATATGTTTGTATGCGTTATCACTCGTACAATTCTCTTTCTCCATCTTAGTTCTGTGGGAAAGTTTTACCCTTATTATTTGACATAAGTAATTTTATACAGTTGGAAAAGATTTACTGAGCAATATACCCTTAATCTGATCCTTGCCCTTAGGTAATACAATCTGTTGAAAGATTTTATTGGCATCTACCTTAAAATTGCTTTTTGATTCATATTTTACTATTTGGAGCCTAGAAGCAGTTTTTTTTTTTTTTTTAACCTTGCAAGGCCCCAATTCCTAAATCTCTCAATTTCCTTTTATTTCTGCTTTCAAATTGGGCAATTCTCTCCTGGGTCTATGTCTTTTTTTTTTTTTTTTTTTTTTTTAATACCTAGCCACACATGATACCAAACAAACATTCTACCACAGTTTCCCCTAGAGCTGCAGTTTCATTCAAACAATGATCTATTTCTCGAGTTACATGAGTGACAGCTTTACTAAATATTTGGTCACTCTGAAACTTGCATCACAGTCTTTCTAGCCTCTGGTATCATTTTCCTTGCCAATGACCATCGAACTATGACATCAATGCCACGTATTTGGGGTTGTTTTTCACAAGGACACTCAAATTCTGGTTGGAAGTTCTGTATTAATCAGAACACACCAGGTTATGTTCTGGTAAAAAAGATTTCAGTGTCTTAATGTAACAAGAGTTGATTTCTTGATCATATTGTATGTTCTCCTCCAGTTGATGGGGTCAAAGGAAGGCTCTGTTTTTCATAGTCAGAAGCTGAGATTATTAGAGGTTGTGCCATCTGTAGCTACACCATCTGAAACAACTAGATCCCTCGTTGCCTCAGCAAGGGAAAAGGGACTGGGGACGAGTACATGTGTTTTTATTGCTTCAGACTAGATGTGAGTGACATATATCATTTGTGGTCACATTCCAATGGCCAGAATTAGTCATGTGGCTCCAACCAACTGCAAAGAAGCTGAAAGTACATGCTTCCACATGCCAATGAGGACAGCTAACACTCCTGTCAAAAGTCCATAAATCACAGAAGTAAACCTAATGAGTCACCAAAGTAGCATTTAGTAAAAGTTTGTTGTGTACACACCAAAGACACAGGAGCACTAACACCAAAACATGGAATGAGGCTCAGGGGTACATTGTGAGGAAGCCACTAATGTAGTGAGAAAACACTGTTTGTCCTTCGCAGTCATTAGTTATATCAGACCTTTCTTAAATGACAGTTACCTCATATCAACCTTGGGAAACAGTTCCAGTTTTGCTTATGACTTTCAGAGGCATAAGCAAGAAATGACCCAGGTCAATTAGTATGACTAAACTGCTCAGGGAATTTTAAAGACTGGTCTCCATTAAAAAAAAAAAAAAAAAAAAAAAAACACTAGTAATATCTTCTACATCTAAATTTTACTAGCAGATTCCAGTTTGCAACTCTCATTCCACCATATGTTATTTATGAAATGTCTTTTGCACTTTCTCAACAGACATGTATTGAGTGCCTATGACATTCTAGGTACTCTTCTAGGCACTGATGCTATAGCAGTGAACAGAGGAGATAAAACCCACCTATTCCTGTGCTACCAGCTAGACAAACAAATTTTAGACATATAGTGTGTCAGGTGGTGATAAGCACTATGAACAAAAATTAAGCAGAAAAGAAATCAAGGGCTTTCTGGTGGAGAACTGACATTTGTAAGCTTTGATATTTTAGTGAAGGAGGTCTCCTAAAAAGCATTGTGGTAGGCTGAATAATGGTGCCTAAGGATGTCCATATCTATATCCCCAGAACCTATGAAGATGTGATCTCTGCAGATGTGATTAAGTTAAAGATCTTGAGATGAGGAGATTATCCTGGTTTATGTGGGTGAGCCCACTATAACCACAAGGGTCTTTATAAGGGGGTAGTAGGAGGGTCAAAGTCAGAAAAGCCAATGCGACAATGGAAGCAGAGGTCAGAGAAAGAGAGATTTGAAAATGGTATGCAGGTAGCTTTGAAGGGGCCAAGAGACAAGAAATGTAGAGGTGCCTCTAGAATCTGGAAAAGGTGAATAAATGGCCTCCCAAGAAATGCAGCCCTGCTAATACCCTGATTTTACAGTTTCTGACCTCCAGAAATGTAAGGCAGTATGTCTTGTTTTAAGCCACTAAGTTTGTGGTAATTTGTTACAGCAGCAATTAGAAGCTACAACAGACACTTGGAAAAAAAAGATAGGAAGGAAGCAAGGGAAAGTCCATGAAGGTATCCATGGGAAGAGGTTTCTGGGCAGATAGAACAGCTGATGTGAAGACCCTTAGACAGGAGTGTGTCTGTCACGTACATGGAGTGGAAGGGCTGGAAACCAAGTAATGAAAGAAGACCAGTCAGAGAAGAAATGTACTATCAACTCATAAAGGGGACCATGGGTTACTATGATGGCTTACGCTTGTACTCTGAATAAGACAGAAATCACTGAAGGATTCTGAATTGCAGAGCCACATTATCTGCCTTACATTTTAAAGGAATGATCCATTAAAAATCAATAACAGAGAGTAGGAGAATAAGTGTAAAACCATGAGACCATTAAGCAGATAGTGCAAACAACCAAGGTGAAAATGATGACGGCCTGGCTCAGGGCAACAGAGGAGGAGCTGGTGAGAAGTGGTCAGGTTCTGGACCTATCTTGAATACAGATCCTAAAAGAATTGCTAACAGATTGGATGTGGGATTTGAAGAAGAGGAATCAAAAATGACTCCGAGGTTTGGAACTGGAATAATTAGATGGATATTGCTGCTATTTCCCAAGATGTGAAAGATGGTGGGTATTTGGAGAAGATCAAGAGTTGAGTTTTAGACATAATAGATTTAAGATGCCTCTTAGATGCCCAAGTGGAGCTGTCCAGTAACCACTGGGATATAATAGTCTGGTGTCTAGGAAAGAGGTAAGACTGGAGGCCCACCTTTGCCAGTGTGCACTTTACAGGTGGTATTAAAAGCCATGATACTGCATGAGATGACCAAGAGAGAACATAGACAAGGAAGACCAGAGATCCTGGGACTGAGTCTAGGACACACTGAGATTTGGAGAGGTGGATGAAGAACAGTCAGCAAAGAAAAATGAGAAGTTTCTGTGGTGAAGCAGGAGGAATACAAGAGTGTTTGTATTAAAGTTCATTGAAAATGTGTTTTAAGGAGGAGGGAGTATCAAATGCTAGTGAAAGACAAGGTGACATTAAAAATATTTAACTATCACCATGGTGAAATAAATTAAAGTGGAAGTATATGTATGTATAATAACCTAAAAGAAATCCCCCTTTATCTTAAAAAAAACTAAGCTAAATATAATCTCATCACGTGGCATAGTAATAAGTTGTAATAAATTCCAAAGCATTTGTTAAATTTTAGAAATTGTTAGTGTGATCTTTTATTTGAGGATGTCACTAGCTAAATGACGCCCCTGTATGAGCTGTGCTTTGATAAAGAGGATTGCATCAAACACACAAAAACCTCACCAGTAAATTGCTTAGCCATTGGTGACTTAGAATGTCAAATTAACATCAATAATATAGATCATGGTGCCAAATTCTCTCAGCCTCTATTGGAAAACAATTACATTAAAAATGTTCTAGCCTCCCAAATGTTTTAGGCTTTATATTACTGAGATTCTGTGAATTAAAAATCTTTATTATCAACTAAATCAAGAAAATCATTTTGAAATGTCATACATAATTGGGTGGCATACGATCCTTTGGGCCAAACAAGTGGCAGAATACTGTAGCAGTTAAGAGCATTGGCTATGTGCCAGAGTGACTGAGTTTGAATCTTAGTTCTGCCATTTACGTTTTAAATAGCCTCTCTGTGCCTGTTATCTTATCTAGAAAAATGAGGATAATAATGATGATTAAGTACTTAAATGAGTTTATATGTATCAGATACAGAGCAAATATTTTAAGTGATTGCTCTCATTTTTATTAATAAAATTATTGCTGCTAATTCTTGGGATGGGTGAGTGCTTGGTGGGTTTTTAATGAGCCTGTCCAGTTAAATAGAAGAGAAATTCAACAGTGACTCATTCCAGATATCTTTGACCTCTAACTATTTCCAAGGGCCTATCCAGTCCTTCTTGCTCTCCTTTTCTTCCTGGCTCTCCCACACCCTTTCTGAGGCAAAGTCCTATGGAGGCTACTGTCCTATGTAGGCATGTGAAGATAACACCAGGATAAGCACCAGAAGCACTATGCCAGAGCTTTGGAAACCAGATGGAGCCTAGAGATTTTATCACTTGAGTACCAGTGCCAGCAGGGACATGTTCTACAAATGTCTGGGTCTACCAGAGCCAGGTTCTATAGTTGGCTCATGAGATGGGCTGCCTGGCATTCCAAGATCCTGGTGGATACCAAGAAGCTTCTCAAACATTGCCACTCAGAGATCCTCAGAGCTGTGTTTGGAGTGTGGTCAGTGCATGGACTACTCCCCTTGGGGACAGTGAAGAGGAGGGATAGCAATGCAAAGAAATAAGGACACTTGAAGGGCGTAACTGGCCCCACGTTATTGACCAATGCTAATAGTGTCTGGCCTTACTGCTGGAGCAGGGACCTGGATCCCCCTGTAGTGCCTAGGATTAACCCTACTCTGGATTCTGAGAAAGTAAGAAATGAGCTCCAGGGAGGAGTAGCAAGGATTGGCAGGGGCTCTCAAAGGGATAAAAAATGTGGCTATTTATCAACAGTGTGGAACTATTTTAATATTTTAACAACCAAATGGCTATGGCTGTGCATATGGCTGGATGTTTGTTCTGCTGTTAGTTTAAGCAGAGAACAGGCTATTAGGTTTTGCAACATGGAGATCATTGATGTTTTGCTGAGCTGATAAAAGTAGGAGTCTGAGTGAGTGGGTTCAGAGGAAAATGCAAGGAAAATTGGTGACTCTTTCTAGGGGTTTTGCTATAAAGAGGAGTAGAGAAATGGGATCAGAGATGGGGGATTAAAAGAGAGTTTTCTTAAGGTGGGAGAATTAATAGCATGTTTGTAATGTTGATGAGAAAGCTCTTGTAGAGACATGACGCCTACCTTTGTTTATCACCCAGAGGCTGTGGGTGGGATGTACTAAGGCTACACATTTTTTTCCAGTATTATTTTCAGGTTTCTTCCCATTATTTCTGTTATGAAATACCAGGTATCCCTTCCACTATTATTTTTTCTTCTCTTGTTATAGATGCTGCTCTGATTCATTTCTGGGCATTTTTCTTTCTCTGCCTCTATTTTTAGTGTAAAGTCTGCTTGATAAATCAATAAGCACCAGGTAGCCTGCATATACTGGATGTGTGCTCTTTTCTCTGCCAAGAGACCAACATTACAGTATCTTCAACCATGGCCCAGAAAACCAAATGCCATTCTGTAATATTAGCTTTGTAGGCAGCTCTTGCTTATCTCTTTCTACCTATTATCTATCTATATACCTATCATTTGTTTATCACCTATCATCTACCTATCCATCCATCATCTATCTATCTATCTATCTATCTATCTATCTATCTATCATCTATCTTTTTAAAAATGTTTATATATTTTGAGAGAGAGAGAGAGAGAGAGAGTAGGGGTGGGGTCGAGAGAGAGAGACGGAGAGAGAATCCCAAGCAGACTCTGGGCTCTCAGTGCAGAGCCCAATATGGGGCTCGAACTCACGAACCATGAGATCATGACCAGAACCAAAATCAAGAGTTGGATGCTTGTCATGGACTGAGTCATCCATGCACCCCATATATATCATCTATCTATCTATCTATGTATCTACCTATCCATCCGTCCATCATCCATCCATCCATCCATCCATCCATCCATCATCTAATTCAAGAAAGAAATTAAACCACCCTGGATGTCTATTGAACTAATTTCTTTATTCAAATCCCAACCTAGTTGACATGAAAAATACTACATATGGGGACCCCAAGTTTAAAATTTTATGATAAGGCATCCTTCCTTAAAGTGCTTCCCTACTTTCTACCCCTCCATTACCCCCAGGAAAGAGTTTAGGTGGTTGTGGATGAAAAGTGTGATAAATTCCTGTCTAGTGTCCATCACATCCTAGATTCCTACGTATTAGAGACAGCCAGCGCCCTCCTCAATTCTCATATCCACCCTCTAGAGCTTCTCCATGCTATGTAGTTGATGGCTACTTTCCTTCTTCCTGGGCCCAGTGAGTGGGTTTCTCTTACTCTGTAATATTTGGGAATTTTCTTTATTATTCCATGGAGGATGAGATGCTGCTTCTTTTCCAAAGGATACTGAAGGAGGCAATAGAACAGAGGGGTTAAGAGCCCAAACTGTTGCATAAGACAGGCTGGGTACTAGTCCCATGAACAGTGGGACTGCTCTGTGCAGCATATTCCCTGTAAAGTGGGGATGAAATAAATCATAATGCTTTATTAGGGTTGTGGACCGAATGAGTGAAAAAATTAAAGTCCTTGGTTTTAAAAACAAGTCCTTGTTTATATTCTATAGTAAAAGATTTCCACTTTATTATGAGTCCCATACTTAGAGTATCTAAATGTGATTTCTTCCATATTTCTAAATCCTTAAGCATAATTCTCAGTAATGTTTCCCCATAAAGAAAGCTTCCTTATTAATACAATGGATGTCAACAGAAAATATAACATTCTGAAATCTTTATCTTGTGGTGACCCTCTCAGAAATCTGTTGTTTTTCTTTTTTCTGTTTAAGGAATTAAAGGAATTTTGGAATGGTTTTAATTTTTTTAATTGAAGCAAAATTAACATACAGCATTATATTAGTTTCAGGTATATGATACAGTGATTCAACAATTCTATACATCACTCAGTGCTCCTCATGATAAGTGTACTCTTAATTCCCTTCACCTATTTCAGTCATTCTCCTCCCCCCCCCACCCCCCCACCTCACTTCTGGTAATCATCTGTTTGTTCTCTGTATTGAAGAGTCTGGTTTTTGTTTGTGTTTTTCTTTGTTCATTTGTTTTATTTCTTAAATTCCACATGAGTGACATTATATGATATTTGTCTTTCTCACTGATTTATTTCACTTAGCATAATACCCTCTACCCATCCACGTTGTTGAGAATAGCAAGATCTCATTCTTTTTTATAGCTAAGTAATATTCCCCATTACCCCCCCCCCCCCCCGTCCCCCGACACACACACACACACACACCACATCTTTATCCATTCATCTATTTTTGGAACACTTGGGTTGCTTTCATATCTTGGCTATTGTTAATGCTGCAATAAACTATAAATAAATTTGAAAATAAATAGGTATGTGCAGGCAACATCAGTTTCAAACTTCTGTGAGGAAAGAATTTCACGGATTGAATGAAATAAATGGTGGGACTCTGGTAAGTGTTTATTACCTGTATTTCTCCTGTCCTCATGGCAGCATTGGGTGGATTAAGTGATATGCCATTGCAGAGTTGGCAGGTACAAGAAGTCATGACACTCCTTTCTTCTCTCCACAATGGACCTTCCTTGTTAACGCAACACAGATCTTTTCCCAGCTGCGGGTGATAAGGTCTCAGCATCCTTCTCGATGCAGTGCTGCAGCAAGCCATTACCAATTAATTGGCACTGGCATGCACATAGAAATCAATTTTCTATCCCTGGAATAAAAGTATTTGTTTCAGTGAATTTATCTTCATGATATATAAGGAACACTTGGTAATAGAGTTTAGTTTTCTTCTTTTTTTTTTTTCCAAGACTATATCAGCTAGAATGAAAACCATCATCTCCCACCAGAGCAGAATCTTCCTGTACCAATTATGCAACTGAGCATCTATTCACACTTCTGCCTTCCTCCACAGGAGGTGGGGCAAGACATTTCTCAGGCCAGTCACGTGACCACATCTTGTTTCAGTCAATGGAGCAAAAACTATTTCAGTGACATTTGTTTTGGGAACAGAAGTTCTTTTTTCTCTATTATCTTAGTTCTTTCTCTCTCAGTAACCTCTCATTTGAAGTTTCCAGAACTTTAATACCCTTTTCTTTCCTCAGAACAGAGAATAATCATTGAAAATGAAAATTTATGGGATAAAATATTACTACCCCTATAAAAGAGGGATTTGGAGAGGGTCATGCTTAGTCTATAGCAATAACTTTCTATGATAGGATTTCAGGAAATAAGACCAAAGGAGATATAGGTCAGAAAGAACAGTTTTTCTGCTATATGGCAGATTTCACCATTTGGCTTTCTGGCAAGGTAGGACAAGTGGGGTGCACATAGGGAAACTCGTGTTCTTTTGAGAAAGAGTTGGGGTTCTTAGAGTTCTATGGAAGATGTCAGAGATGAGATACAAACAAATTCTCACATTCAGGAGCAGTGACATTTAATAAAGTGATTAAGCAGTGGCATTAAATAAGTTCTCAGGCCATTTTGAAGTGATTAATGTGGGTGGATGGAGGCCAGGATTCACTGGGGAAGGAATATAGGGATGTTCTTCTTGATTAAAACTTGCAAGCAATGATGGTAAAAATTTTATGGGAAGTTTTGTTTGATTGTCCTTAGCATTAAATGACATTGATTATTAAAAATCTTGTCCCCTTCCCTGCCACAAAGGTGAAGATAAAGGCTATGGAGGAATGGAAATATTTGTGAACAGATTCTGGGTTGTGTTTCAATTGTTTGCAGCCACTTCAGGGTTCATCTCCATCCATTAACTTCCCCATTTTCTAGGTGGATTTCACTGACCCCAGTGTTGCTCCTTACTAGAAGGGTATTGCCGCCATGACAGCATAGTGGTTAAGTGCCTACCTCCAGGGCTATCGGGGGGATTCAGTGAAGTACTCACTGTGTATGAAGTACTTGGCAGAGAACAAGGTATGTGGCAACTGTTCTAAAATGCAGATACTATTGCTGTTGTTATCATTATGTTCTATCCTTACCACCAGCTCTGATGGAAGGAGCCTTGTACAGTCTTTATCCAGCAGCTATACTCACTGGGTACTGTCTCTATGTCCTAATCCAGTGGAAAGGTATAGGGGGTATGCTTGCATTTGTCATCAACCACACTTGTTTCATTCACCATTAAATCAGGTATATGACACATAACTTGTTGAAGGAAACTGACCTGTGCAGAATTTACAAGTGAATGAAAAAGGATGGGCAAATCCCACTCTGGCCAAACTCTTGCTGCTGGGGATGGTAAAGGGAAGTAGAATGATTCCTTTGGAAGGTAATATGGGGCTATCTGGCCAATTTCCTACTTAAAGCAAGAATCACAGTCTTAGCTTTTCTTCAAATGGTTATCTGCTTCTCCTTTGATACTGGGATTGGGAGGTTTCACATTTTTCTCAAACAAAAGACAGGATACATTCTTGGACAAAAATGAGTAAACTTATCAAGATCTGTTGATGCACTGGTTGATCACGGTGGAAGTCTGGGATATATTGTTTTTCTTTATATGGAGCAAAGAACACTTGTATATGGGTCATCCTTGAGTTTTGGTTCTGGTTCTAGTACTAAAGAGGCAGTACGGTGCTGCAGAGGTTGGGCTTTGGAGGCAAACCTGAGCTAGAATCAGAGGAGAAAACTTAAGCCAGGGGCCTTCATTTGCATGGGTGTGTTCCAAGGCCTGGGAGGGGCCCGAAGAATGTATTCACATTATATCCAAAAAAGTATATATATATATATTATATATGTATTCACATATTTTATAAATATATATAACATGCATATATATATTTTATAAATATAAATTTACACATTTTCATATATATATACATATACGTATGTATATATATACATACATACT
The DNA here is from genome assembly GCF_028018385.1 of Neofelis nebulosa. Lineage (NCBI taxonomy): Eukaryota > Metazoa > Chordata > Mammalia > Carnivora > Felidae > Neofelis > Neofelis nebulosa. The sequence goes on from NC_080791.1 coordinate 12,619,815, forward strand.
ATAATTAGTTAAGACTGAGGGGTCTTTCTACCCCAATTTTATATGAAGAGGCAATCAAAGATGGATTAACCACTAAAATAACAAACACTGATGAAATGGCTATTTCATACATTTTATTGGACATATTGTGAAATATACAGCAATGGGAAATAGAAACAAAGTAACAAATACAGTTAGAGACCTCAACATGCTTCTCTCGAAAATCAGTGTAACATGTAAACAGATAATCAGCGTCGATAAAAAGGACTGAACACTATCAAGCAGCTGGACACATCTGACATTTATTGAACGTCTAACCAACATCAGTGGAAAACATGACGCCACTTTGTTATGTGTCAACTTGGATAGGCTGAAATATACTTCCCAGAATGTTTACTCTTACGCATCTCTGATAGTGCTGGGCCACAGGGAGAGTCATGTGGAAGATTTGGGAGGTGGAAGGGAAGCAGCAGCTGTCCATGGTGCCTAGGTGCTGTTTGCTGATTTGCTGAGTCAACCTGATCACCTGAAGGTGGACAGCAATCGTTCCCTCTTGCCCTGGATCTTCCACCAGCTTCTACAACGCCTGGGGCTGGTATGCATGATTCACTCCAAAATGAAGGGCCTCGGTTCTACCAGACCCCCATATTGCTATGTCAGAGTCAACAAGAAAGGACCCAATTTTCTGTCCATCCTCATGGGTTTTCAGCTTCTGACGTTGCCTGCATCTGTTCTGTATGTCTCTTTCCATCCATCCTCTCTTCCCAGCTGCCTCCCCAGTGGCTTGAACTCCCCAGTGGGAGATGTGAAGAACACAACTTACAGAACGGTTACTCAGCTCCCACAAGTGTGTGAAGTCAAATTCCCATAACAAATCCATGCATGTGTTGTTGTTCTTTGAATAAACCTTCTCTCGTACAATTAACTCCCACCTCCCCCCCCCACCACACACACATACATACACACAGCAAAGAGTAAGTAACCACCCCCCACCCCATAAATAAGGCAAGGAAGGTAGAGATGCATCAGGTAGTTAATTAATAAAAATGTTACTTTTCTGCACTTTGTAGTGTTTGGCATATATAAGCTTTTAAAAATGTGTCATTAATTTATTTTTAATGTGTGAAAAGTGTTATGGTTTCTTTTCTCATTCTAAGTGTCTTCACTTTTGTACCTAATTTTGTGTTGTTAATTTTGTGTTTTCTTCCAGACATCCCTAAAAGATTCAGACCTCTTATTCATCTCCAACCAGGATCCTAGTACCAATGACTAACTCTGTGATGACGGACAACCCATTTCACCTGAGTCCCAGTTTAATCTATAAGACAGGAATAATACGTTAAATAGGGTAAGAATATTATGAAACTACTAAGGTCATTGCTAGGATTAAATAAATTGATATGTGCACAAGTGCTAATAAATATGAGCTATTGTAATTGTTATTTATAATAAGGTCCTGTTTTCCTATGGGTTTTTCCATCTCAAAATGGACATTATACAATATACTCTGTCATGCTCATAAGCGTTCTTAAAGAATCAAATGAAATGATGTTTACATTGCCATGAAGATGTTGGCAATGTTCATTGCCATGAAGATGTTTTTTTAATGTTTTATTTTATTTTTGAGAGAGAGAGAGAGGGGGAGGAGAGGAAAGAGAGACTGGGGGAGGAGCAGAGAGAGAGGGAGACACAGAATCCAAAGGAGGCCCCAGCTTCCGCTCTGTCAGCACAGAGCCCCACACAGGGCTCGAACTCACAGACCGCAAGATCATGACCTGAACCGAAGCCAGCACTCAACCAACTGACCACCAAGTGCCCCAGTTTTATTTTAATCACGTAAAGAAGGGCATGTACACATGCCCATATCCTACACCCTCTACACCCTCTACACGTACACACACACTCTCACTTACCCACACATGCTCCTCCTAATTCCAGCGTAAGATTCAAATGGATTGGCTGGTTGCACCCACATAGGCTGTTTCCATTTCGGCCAGGTAACACACAAGGGTGTCCTAGGCCTTGTCCAGACTGCCTGGGTTTGAATTCCAGCTCCACCAGCCTCTGCTGTAAGGTGCTGGGCAAGCCACTGAACATCTCTGTACCTCAGTTTCTTCTCTGTAAAATGGGGGTGACGATAGTACTCACCTCTAGGGATGTTGTGAAGATGAAATGAATTGCACATGCAAGAACACATATACAATAAACTGAGTATTATCACTCCCATCTTACTAACACCTAGGGAGTGCTAGTTGAGCGCTAGCTCCTGCTCTCCCTATGAAGTCAGTGTCTGGGGGGCATACCAGAGCCTGCACCGAAGCCAAGCTCCGAGTTTTGTGGCTGAGTATTTGGTTGGTTAAAAACTAAGCTCCAAAATGAGAAAAAAGACGTTAAAGTGTTAAATTCTTCATAAAGCAAATTGTATTCTGTTTCATATACCTTAGTCACCTGGATTATGTTCTTCCTACTTTTTCTATTTTATGTAATTTTGCTAGTGGCAGATGGTAATTTAGTTATTGCTTTATTTGACAATGTAAAAAAATTGTTCTTCCTATCAAAGAAATTTACTGGCCTATGACATCCAAAATTCTGGGAACCATCAGTCTGGAAGATTTTTAGGCTCCTATTAATTCCATAGACATAAGTATTGCTTCTAAGGGTCACCACTTTCAACAAAGTACTGGAGTCAGTGCTTAATGAAACCTGCATCCATCTTCCTTTACCACCCTTGATTTTTTTCATGAAGCTCTTAAACCAGATGGAGGGTGCAAACTCAGGCATCTTTGCTCCACTCTGACTAGCCTGGGGTTACAGATAAGGGACTTAAACATGAAGCTACAATGATTCCCAGGACTGCTCCATCAACTGGTGGTAAAATGGAAAGTTAACGAATCCAGAAGCTTCTTTGACATTTGAGTCAAGGCAAGGGAGTGTCAGTGGATAAAGGGTCTGCAGACAACGAAGTGTCTGATTCCCACAGAGGCCACTTGGCATCAGCACCTTTCCTCTGTCCTTTACTTGCTACTCCTTTGTTCTACCACTGTGAAAAGAGAGAGCTATTTATTTAATAGTCAAGGCCGTTTCAGGGCCAAAGACAACCAGTTAATGACAACACTTCCCTGAAATTTCTGCCCCCCCAAACCCACACTTCTTAATCAAAGAACAGCCCTCCACATCCCTCCCATAATAGATCTTGGCCTCCATCCACCCACATTAATCACTCCAAGATGGCCCAAGAACTTATTTAATGTCACTGCCTAATCACTTTATTAAATGTCATTGCTTCTGATCGTGAGGATTTGTTTTGTTTCTCATCCCTGTCCATCTCCCTCAGAATCTGACTGAAGGGTGGTGTCAGGGTCCCTACTGTGCACCAACCTTTCGCATCCTCACCAACATCCCAGACATTTTGAAAACAGGTACATTTCTGCAAGCGTGACATACCATCACAGAAACCTTCAGAAAGCAGGTAATTCAACTCCCGATACCTACTGCTTCTCTCGCTTTCCTTGTGAGGCTGGAAATACGGAGATGGAGCTATTTGCAAACCATTATTATGGGAAAGCACCCAGTTTTGTGGCCCTTTTCAGGAGAACAGTATGTTCAGCTATGGCCTGAGAGAGAAATCAGCTATTTTCACAATTACAGGAAGGAGAATCTGCAATGATTTTTCTTTTCTTTTTTATTTTCTTTATGCTTATTTATTTTGAGGGAGAGAGAGACAGAGTGTGATCAGGGGAGGGGCAGAGAGAGAGGGAGACAGAGAATCTGAAGCAGGCTCCAGGCTCTGAGATGTCAGCACAGAGCCCAGTGCAGGGCTCGAACTCACAAACCGTGAGATCATGACCTCAGCCGAAGTCGGACGCTTAACTGACTGAGCCACACAGGCGCCCCTGTAATGATTTTTTTATTGTTGGAGTTATAAAGCCAAAGTTTCTCTGCCTGACATCAGAGCACCCCACAATTCAGTCTCATCCAGGCTTCTCAGTGGCCTGTCCTATTACCTCTCTAGAAGGACCTCAGATCCAGCCAGGCCCATGATTTTCCTTCATGCCAAATGTCTTCACTGGTGCCTCTAACCTTGCACTATCCTTTCCTACACTCTAGCAAGTCCTCTTCTGACTTACTTTTTTTTTGACCCAAAACTTATTTATTAACCTTTTCCATGTGCCAAGCATTGGGGACTGGTAACAAATGAAGGAATACTGTCACCTTTCCATATAGGACCTTATATGTAAAGACTGACGTGTCAACGAAGACGTAGATGAAGATTTCATGGGTGGAGGCTGTCTGCTCAGGAATGTGGCAACATGAAGGACAGAGTAGGCAAGTCCACTGGGGGTGCTGAAGGGAAAGGTTTCATAGGCGAGATGACTCTTTGGGAAGAGGTGTATGTGTTCTCCAGGCGGGGAGGCGTTGCCTTATGCATCTCTGCAAAAGCTGTGCCTGGGGTGGGGCTGGGGGCTGGGGGCACCTCTCCCACTGTCCCAGAGCTTGTCTGCACAATGTGAGCGTGAGTGAGTGTGTGTAGGTTAGAGTGTGGTGTATGTTTCCCGGTCTGGTGTTAAGGAGGCTCGGTGCACACATCCAAGGCAGTATGTGAGGCAATGAGGCTTACTTAACATTCACTATGGGACAAATAAGAGAAAATTAAAAGAGCAATTTTAGGAGGGAATAATTGTTTTCCATACACCATAATTACAACTGCTTGTAAATGTGGCTATCATAAACGAATCTGCTTTTTAGAGTTCTCTTAAATTCTCTTGGTAATGAACAGACGCTAAAGGAGAGGGACCTAGTAGCCCTTACGGAGAAGCTGGGTCTGCACTGACCCCTGGTGTCTGCCTTGTGCACTGGACTCTCACCGCTGGGCTGGCGCACAGCTAGCTGGTGAGCTGGGAACGTTCCCACCCGGCCCCTGGCTTCAGAAAGACCCTTCAGCACCAGAAGTGAATCTTAGACTCAGCCTTCCTCGGCCTTGTGAGGTCATTTCCTAGTATTCATCTTCAATTCTCTTCCCCTCTTGCACCCCCACTCTCCACAAAGGGCACCTTGGAAAACTGCGATTTAGAATCTGAATGTCATTTTTGATGCTTCCTGTCATTCCCCACCTTTGTCACACCCGTAAGCTGATATCCACTCAGTCACTGAGGCCCCTTGATTGTACCTCCTACATAACACTCCAATCCACCCATAGCTTGAAATCAGGACACCACTCCCCCCCTTTCCCCCCACCCTTAGCTTGCAAGCAACAGCCCCCTGAAGACTTCCCTGCTTGAGACCAGGCTGTCCCCAGGGACATCCCACTGTTAGCTCACCAGATTTATTCCTCAACTAACCTTTGATATGCTAGAAGGATTGCTGTTAATTGCTTCTATCAAGTAACTGCACGAGCTTGGGTATGTCACTTGGGCAATCTCATCATCTATAAAATGAAGGTTTGGGGCAAAACCAGTCTATTTCTGCCCTAAGGACTTGTACTGTTAGTTCCCTCAGCACCTTGCCCTTTCCCCTTGCTTTAAAAATCTCTTCCACCAGATAAAATCACTGGTTAAAGACAATTAAGTTGTTACCCTCCTTGTTTTTGTTTCTTTTTTTTTTTCCATGAAAGACATATTTGGCTGCTATTGGAACATCTGGTTAGCAGAAGGTCACCCATGTTACTGTAAAGAGTTAATTCCAGCCGAAAATAAAACAAAAAGTAAAGAAAACCCCAAAAACCTCTGATATGTTATCTAGCCTGTGCTGCCTTATCATGAGTAAATCTAGCATTTCTGCTAGTCAGCTTGAAATACCGAGGAAAGCACACAGCGTTGTTACACAGCCACCAGAGATCCCTATGAAAGGAAGGGATCCATTGAAAGAAGTGGCCACAAAGATAACACCAGCTCTGAGATTCGAGGTTTTTCAGTCTTTCATATCTTAGCATTCCCTGCGGTGCACATAGCCCATTCCTCTAATTGCCCCTTGTCCATAAATAAATATTCCATCGCCAGTGCTAACTCTCATTAATTAAAGTTGGGAGGAGTTCGCCATGCTACTTGCAAATTGAGCATATATGTGTAGAGAACTTAGAACAAATTAATTTCACATAGATTTAATGATTTATTATTTAATGCATGGTAATTAAACAATTTTTGGTAGGGTATATAATGAGTCTAATATTAATTTGACATTGCCAAGTCATATTTCTAATTTTTCTTGTCTTTCTTGGTCCTTTAATACCTAAAAATTGTCATTTTCCTCAGGCACTCTGCCCCAGTCACCTTGATTTTCATCATCACTACCCCCACTACCATGACACATTCAAAGAATATCTCAGGCAAAGGTCTGTGTTCTCCAGCCCAAGCAGATTGCTTCACATGCTAGGAGTCCTATTTCCCCACAGAGCAAATCGAGCTCATCGAAGGGTCAGTGTATCCAAATTCTGTGAGCCCACCTTCCTGCTTTTCTTTCTCTATATGTACCAAATACAGTGTGTGATCCTTGATGGGACGGTAAATGGGGGACAGGCTATGTAGTACATATAAGAACTGGGAAGTTTTGAGTACAGATACATTCCAGATAAAAGTATTGTATTAGCTTCTTGGGATATACAAAGGTATTGTAGTTCCACAGGAGAATGTGCTGAAATGATAAGAGAACTCGTGTGATCTCTGTAACTTACTTTCAAATGTTTTTTTTTTTTTAAGAAAAATAGAAGGGAAAGAAAGAAAAGAAAAGAAAGAAAAGGAAAGGAAAGAAAAGAAAAGGAAGGAAAGAAAGAGGTATGTGTGTCCACACATTCCATGCAGAGAGATAAAGCAAATGTGGCAAAAAGTTAGCAACTGATGAAGGGTCTCAGGGTGGTCATTAGATTAGTTTCTGAACCTTTCTGTAGGTTCAAAACTTTGAAAACACATGTTGGGAAAAAGAATCTTTTTGACTCACTTGGATATTACCACAGTTGCTATTTCATACCTTTTCTTTCTTAAAATCCCCATTCCTCCCTGCTGTCCTAATCTCAGGAGGCAACTTTCTCCCTGTATATAGTCAGGATGGGTTGGGTTCCACTGCAATAACAATCTGGAAAGCTCAATAACCGAAACCATCAAAGATTTCTTTCTCCCTCGGGCTACGTGGCCATTTCAGATCAGTGGGGGATTAAAGTCACCTCTGAGAACATCTCCTGTGCCCTCATTCTCGCCACATCAAAGCTATACCTCTGAAGTGGGCTTTTCCCCTTTTTTTTCAAAGGAAAAGGTTTCTTTCCTCTTAAAGATAACTGCTTCATGTGAACTCTGGACCCCTGTCTCCTCCGGGATTTTGCTTCCACAAGATATTTCTGGTTCCTCCGTCTCTTACGGCTTCAACCTCCTTCCCTCCTTGTGCTGCAGTCTCTGTATCTCTGAAACCCTATGTTTGAACATATTATACCTTCCAATCTCCACTCTTCATTCTTCCTGGTAAACCCTTCAAGCTTATGGCCTTTGCAGATGTCTTCACTCTCTGATACCCCAATCTCAGTTTTCATACAAGCGAGCATTTGGTCCCAAATTCTACTGAAGTGTCTTTTCGCAAAACAAATAGGGATTTTAGTCCCCTACCATGTTATTTTTGATCTCTGCAGTGCAGCATTTTTGACAATTCCCTCATTCTTGATACCCTCTCCTGCTCTGATCTTTGTATGCCAGATTTTAGGGGTTCGGCTCCCATGCTCTGGGATAGCTTTTTATCTTTCTTTAATGTTTCATTTTTATCCTGCCTCCCTAAATAGGAGGATTCTCTGAGGACCTTCCTTCAGCCCTTCTCCCTTTGTCCCCCTAACCACTTCCTGCAAGAGCTTGTTGACTGTCTAATCCAGTACATCCCTCACAAGTGATCTCCAGTACATCTCCAGCCGTGATCACACCCCTGCCATTTCAGTCTCTGTGTATCAACTACTCATGATTTTCCCATCGGACTGTCTTACCCGTCACCTGAAACTCAATACATTTTCACTCAAAGTCATCATGTCTCCTCTTTCCAAATACTTTATGTGCATCCCAGCCTCTCTGCAAATGCTCTCCTTCTGCTATTGGAGCTCTTCTGTCCTTCTCTCCTCTCCTTCCTTCCCCTCTTTTCATGATTTTTCCCTAGTTTCTTTCCCCTTCTCCGCTTTCCCCATTCATTCTTTTACCCTCAACTTCTTCTACCCTCCTTTCTGCTTTTCCAGATCTCAGCCTTTCTTTAACATACAGTGCAGCTCCCACTTTGCCCATGAAAGCAACTCTCACCACCAGAGCTTATACACCAATTTTGCCTTCTCCTATTGTGACTGGAGTTAGCTGCAGTTTGGTAGTTTACTGCGTAATATATCTTTTTTTTCTCTTTTTAAATGTTAATTAATTAATATTAAAGTTTTTACTTAAATTCCAGTTAACATACAGTGTGATATTGGTTTCAGGAGTAGAACTGAGTGATTCATCACTTCCACACAACAGCCAGTGATCATCCCAACAAGCGCCCTCCTTAATGCCCATCACTCATTTAACCCATCCCCCAACCCATCTCCCCTCCAGCAACACTGTTTGTTCTCTATTGTTAAGAGTCTGTTTCCTGGTTTGCATCCTCCCCCCCGCCCCCCGTTTTCCTCTATGTTCATTTGTTTTGCTTCTTACATTCCATCCAAGTAACTCATTAGCTCTTTGAAACTGTACTTAGAAATCACCACAACACTGGGCACATGGCCATGGTCAGTAGATACTTACAATTTGGCTCACGAATTCCTTTGAGATCTAATGGAAAGGAATGGCTATGTTTTAGTCCTCCCTGTCCTAGCAAGAATTACACTTGCCAATTTTTGAAAATATTATTTCTCCTCAATCCCATAGGGAGGAATTTGGCCCCTGAAAGGGTGGCTGATGATTTCAGTCTCAGGACAACCCATTTCCTCGGGGGCATCCACATTTATTTTATTACACTGGTACCTGATTCTGTATTATGAAAATATTTACATTGCTTTTATTCCTGTTCATACCTTCCTTTCTCATATTTTCCATCTTCACCATTATGATGATGAATAATAGTGCTTTCAATTTACATTAACTCATTCAATCCTCTCCCTGATCCATTTAAGGTTAGTCGTGCTGGTAGATTGATATTTTTGTAATCCAGCAAAAAATGAAACTACAGCTCAAAGGATTTGACCTGGCTGAGACCACACAAACAGGACACAAATCAAGGTGTTGTTATCATTTAAATTAACCTAAAGACCTTTGGCCCTTCCATCACTTTAAGGTTCTTCTGATCTGGATGCCCCTCCTCTGGTCTTCCCTGGTTTCCATCCACCAATGCTTATAATGGCAATGTAATTATTACTTTACAAGTTGGTCTCCCCCATTAGACTGTGGGCTTATGAAACATACAGACCAGGTGTTATTCAATGATGTATCTCCAGTGAATGGCACAGACTGTGTTGGTTGGATATCTGAATGAAGGCAAGAATGATAGAGTGAGTGACTAACCTTGGACTGTGATTTGTCCTATCTCCCTCTTAGATCAGTTAGCCCAAGACTCTACACAACTATGTACTCTCCATGGCACGTTGTATGCAACTGTGAGGAAATCTGCAAAATTCCTTTCTTGTAAATCTCCTTTCAGACCCCCCCCCCTCACCCTAGCAGTCCAGTGTCCTCAAAAACACACATCTCACTGACATTTATGGTGATCCTGTGTAATTAGATTCAGACAGACTTAGGTTCAGAACTTTCTTTTGCTAATTAGTAGCTAGTTAGGTAGCTGTGGATGAGCTATTAATACCCTAAGTCTCAATTTTCTCATCTGCAAAATGGGCATAATGATAGTGAAAATTCACATGGTTGTTACGAGAAATCAATGGGATAATTTATTTAAGATTCTCAGCACAGGTCCTGGAACATGAGCCAAGGAAGGGTGATTGATGTACTTTAGGATTCACTTGGGCTAAGGCATGGGGCTCACTGACTAGCATGTTTTCAGATTCAAACCTACAAAGGATCTCATTCTGGCCAAACCAAAAGAGAGGATTTAGACAATGATTCAAATAATTTGGGCTCTAAACTCTACTTTCATCTGAATAACTCTGAGGGGTAAAGGGATAGGATGACCCTGAAAGGTCCCTTTTAGCATCTCTAAGAACCGTACAGAGAGTTGGAACAGAAGGTTGTTTGCCACTTATACCTGTAAAGTGGGACCTTCCTGCCAGGGTCATCCCCATCTATCTCCTGCTGCTACTGTGTTTCCAGGTGAATATGTGTGTGTGTGATGCTTCTTTAATGGCCTGAGTTGCTACCAGGTATCCAGAGGCAGTAAAATAAAACATTACTCTTAGGTACTGGTGAGATATACTTAGTGTATATGTAAATCCATCTCCTGGGACAGACAGTCATATAAATAGAGTTAACATCACATTAACGCTGTTTATCACCAAGTGCACGGCTTTGGATTTAGAGGAAAGGTGGCTGCATTTCCATATAAATCTCCATACAAATCAGCTTTACTAGATCTGTGGTGGGGGGGGGGGGGGTCGGTCGGGGGTTGCTGCCTTCATCACAAGGCATTGCCTCAGCCGGGCCATTTTCTATGAGCACACTGAGGTCTAAAGAGATCAAACTACATACAAGCCTAGTTTGAACAGGCTCTCACTTGGATGGGACGTAGAGAAGGCTGTCTCACACTCAGGTCCACTTGGAAAGAGAGTGATGTTTGGCATCAGAAAGACCTAGGTTCAAACTGAGCATGTGAACTTTGGCAAACTGTTAATTTCCTTAAGCCTTGGTTTTCTCTTCTGTCTAATAAGGACTGTGATACCTCTCAGGATAATTCAATTATTCATCCATTTTCCTTATGCTTATTGAGGGCATAGTAGGCACCAGACTCTGATACCATAAGAATTAAGTGCTATTACAGATGTGAGATTGTGGCTAAATGCTGGATATATGGTGGGTATTCAGTAAAAGTTATCTGCCCTCTTTTCAAGCCTCATGGCTCTGACTGACCTTTCTCCAGGGAAGAATTCCTCCATCTCCATTTGGGAGTGAGTCAGACTTGGAGTATCTGCAGACTGACTTCCTTCCCTGTCTCCCCGCACCCCGCCCCCAACAACACCTGCCCTCTCAGCCCCCAGAACTTCTCCCTCGGGACTCTTGGGACTAGAATACCCCAGTAACTTTGACAGATGATCTTTCAGGAGAGAAATCTCTGACACTCCATGCCCTAAGTGACAGCACAAGGATATTCACAACGATCCTGCTCACACTAGATAAAGCTGACTTGTCAAAAGGGGACAGGTCGTTTTAGTAGCAGCTCATGGGAAGCCTGACAAGTGAACAGCTCTACCCATTCTAGGGCCAGGTTTCTGGCTTCCCTCAAAGGCGAGAAAGATGTCAGGGTCATAGGGAGACAGAATGCCTGGGAAACAGGTCAAGTAGAAGGCAGGATCACTCAGAATGAGAATTATTTGGGCGGTGGAACCAAATATCTTCCTGAGTGCTCAATCCCATCTCACCCTCTGCTCTGACTTCCTTCTCCACCAAGGCCCCATTATCCTCCACCCTCTCTTCCACCCCCTCCCCCAACAGCATCCACATCTGACTCTTGTTAGTGTCCCACTTCTCTTTCCATCGTGGTCTCAGCCACGGCAACAAATGCAGGGAAATATAACAACATAACCCTCTTCACACCATTCAGTCCCCAAAGGTCCTTACTCAGAATTCTCCATTTATCTGGTCATTAGATCTAATTAAATCCCTCCAACTTAGAGCACTGATGAGTGGCACCACTTTCTCTCACCAATTAAAAGAGAGGAGATTAAAGAATGCCCTCGACACTGTCCTTGTGAGGGTGGTGGCAGGGGAAGAGACAGGGGAGGAACGCGGAAGACTGTCCTTTATCTCTGAATGCAGTGTTGATGTAATGTGGGTTCCTGCCAACAAAATGTACCCTTTGCGTGGCCGATCCAGCTGAGGCCATCAATGTGCATTAAGTAGTCTGTTGTCTCAGAAATGTCTACCTCTTTCCAAAGATGGTTTGAAAACTTAAACAAAGGACATCCGCAATAAGACAATTCAATAGAAATCAAAAGGGGAAACCAGAACAGAAGAAGGGAGTTAGCAAACATATTAAGCCACGGGATTAATGAACATATTTATTGCAATTAACTCAAAATCTGATTGGAGCTTCCTGGTAGCTAAGGCAAAAACGGAAACAAGGCATATCACCACAGCTCTCATCATATAAAAGGAGAAAGTGCACCTTCCCACTACCCTCTATTCTTAGGGGATTAAAAAATGTCCTAGTCCTACATTCTGAAAGGAATTTCTCATGTGGGGCTTACTTTCACACTGGGTGATAGACAATGTTTTCAAAAACCTTACTTAATATTATCATCTTGTATTTGACAGGCAAGGCTCTGAGTGTCTAGAGCTTTGGAATAATGTTTTCTTCTTTGAAGGGTTGATTTTCCCACATGGGCCTCAAATGGACCTCAGCTTTATTAGAACAGTTCTCAGGCCATCTTGGCTTGTGGGGTCCAGCAGGACGGAAAAGGCTACGGACTCCTACATATCTGGGTCCCCAGCAAGGTCCTTCTGAAAAAGCACCCCAGCTCTTTGCCTCTAAGAAAACAGACGTGCTTTCTCTGCCCTACCCCCACTGACAGCTTTGCTCAAGAAGACAGTCACCAAACAGAAATGGGTTCAACACTTAGACGAGCAGAGATGGGTCTCCAGGTTCCGGCAGACCACCTTAGCATAACCTTCTGTCTGTCTTCATCATGGCATTATGGTACCAATGCTTGCCTTTCTTCCTCTTCTCCTGACTCTCCAGGGTGCTATTAGGGAAGGCTATGCATGAGGATCTTTTTCAAGCCCTCTTGAGTATTCAAAGTGGAATCAATTCTGTTATGGTTGAAAGGACTGGAAGGCTGTGGGGCACTAAGGCAGAGGGATGAGTGGGGTGATCTCAGGCTCACTAACCCTGTGATTCAGCCCCTGCCAAGAAGACATAGGGAGTTCAGCTTCCACCCAAGTGCAGGCCCATGAGGAAGCACATTTCTGCCAAAGAGATTCCTTAGTGCACAACTTACTCTGTTTTCATTCCAGACTCCTTAAAAAGAGACTCCAAAAGAAAGCCCTGGGTTCAGGGTCAGCTCATGCCCTACATACCCTTCCTCTGGCTTTCTGCATCCCCTGACTGACTCAAACAGCCATATCTTCAAGATACTTCCAGGTAAGAGCCCCGCCCCCACCCCACCCCACCCCCAATTTGCCCTTGACTCAAAAAAGTTCTCATTCAAGCATCATTCTGGAGAACTGCCCTATTTTCTCTTCTCGTGTCCCTGTCTTCAATATTGGGCCACCCTCTGGCTCCCAGTTTGGGCAGGATGTTGGGTTCCTCCCTGCACTTTGGACTAGTTCCCTGTAGCTCTTCCTGTGAGCACTTTATGATGCTTCTACAGCTCGAAACCGCCTTCTGGAGGCCAGTCAGAACCCAAAGTCCAGCGGCTTCTCTCCTGACTGACCAAATCCCGCTAAGGCCAAGCACTGTGATGCCAGATCAGGCTTCTGGTTCCGCGTCTGGGACCCTTTTCATGCCTTGCCGGCCACCTGTTCACAACCACTGAGCACAGGGAGGAAGCAAAATGAGATAAAAACACAGCGAAGACGAATGTTTATAAAACCTGCCCTTGACTACTGCTCCTTCGAGTATGCTCCCTACTTCCAGCCAAAGCTCCCCACAACTTCTTGGGTCAGTACCCTCGAGCACAGTTGTTCCTCCCCATTGTGGCTTTAGTGGAAAATTTGAAAAAGCCTTTGAGGAGAGATATGAGAAGGGGAGGTGTCAGTCACGGTTTTAGGGAATGAAAGAGCAGGGGCTTGGTTGTGAGACGATGCTGACCCTGGCAGTCACTCCCTGGGTGTCTTTTGGACTCGCTGTGTCTTTGTCAGTAAACTGGGGCTGGAGGCTTATTTTGTGTGTGAGCATTTAATAGCATTACACATGTAGAGTGTGCGGCACGCTGCTCATCGCATGAGGGTGTGCACACACGGGGCCCTCTGGGGGCTCGCTTTTTCTCCCCAGGGCCCCTCTCTCTTCTTCTCACTTACCATCCCTTCCCTTCTCTCTGTGCGTATCCCAGAGCTCAAACGCGCGGAAAGAAGCCTGCCTGGCCGGTTGCAGTAAGAGCATCGTTTCCAAAGGGGGCGCTCTAAGATCAGAGAAAAGGCCTTTGGGGACCTTGAATGTGTGTCTGTGAGGAGTGCACGCTGGTACCTATGGCTGGACATTTAAAAAAAATGACTTTTATGAAATCTTTGCCTTGATATGCTATCAATTTTTCCAGATGCCTTTTCAATATCTGTCTACAGAACTGTATGAAATTATAGTAAGTCCTACAGCTGGGGGGATGACGATATGGCAGTTGGAGACAGACATCTCTGGCTCTGATGAAATGAGGTAGAGACATTCTCCTGGTAGTAGGTCCACTCTGGGGGGCTGCCGAGCTGCAAACCTCCTGAATGCAGGACTCCCGGCTCCCCCGAAATGGGAAGCCGCAAGCAGTTGCTACCCCCTCTCTCCCTTCTCCTCACCTTCCCTCTTGGTCCGCGGCTCCCAGGCGGGAAAGGGATCCAGGCTTCCAGCTTCCAGGCTGGCCACTGTCTGGCTCCCTCCGCGAGACCCAGGGCCTTCATGATGGGGTGTGCGGAGAATGAGGGTCTGAACGGCTTCCTCTAAGCCCTCCTGGGTGAACGGGGTGGGTGAAGGGAGAACAGAGGACGACAGCTTTTGCATAAATAAGAAACCTAGAATCATCCGATCGTCCGCCAGCTTGTGCGCCAGCGGGCTGTGCACCGCCGAGGGCTCCCCCTACTTCGCTCGTTATCTGGCGCGCTGTGCAGGACACCACGAAGACCACGGATAGACTAACGATGCTGGGAACGAAGCAAGCGCAAGCAAGGCTGGGGACCTCTGGGGCAGGGTGTCACCGTTCCTGAGAAAGCGGGAGGAGAAAGGTGACTAGTGCCTGGCTTGTCCTTGTCACCCACATGGGAATGAGTGAGTGGACACGCGCCTGGCACGAAAGCAAAGCCTCCCTTCCTAGGGGCCGTTCTCTCCGCAGGGCCTCCAGGAGGCCGCCCCTGCCCCGCAGAGGCCTCCGGAGACCCGGCCACCAGGCCGCCGTGGAAAATCGGGAGACGCGCGCTGCGGCTCCTCTGACGCCGCCGGCCACGTGCGCGGGCCCGGCAGCCCAAGAGAAGGAAGGTCCTAAGCACGTGTTGCAACAACCTGCGCGTTGCTGTTTAACAGCGCTTGTCATCTTGTCCGTTCGGTCCACCTGCCAAGCCTGCTTCCACCGAGCGCTCCAGAGCGGGAGGCGGCCGAGGCTCCCATCTGCGGCTGATAACACACGGCCTTGCGCCAAGCGCAGGAAGTTAAGAGGCTTTTCTTTGCTGTTGTGCAGAGACCTCCGGCTGGAGGCGGTGCTCTCCCAGGGCAGCGGAGATACTTTCAATTACAAACCTGTCCTTCAAGCCTCGGGGCGGGTTGCGATGGGCTCTGTCTGCCAGGGGATGTGCGCGCTCGTCCAGGGGAAGACTAGCTGCCGGGAGCCCCGCGGGGCCTGTCTTCTTTCCTTTACCCTCAACTCCTGCTGGTGTCAGGACATCACCCCAGAGGACACCTGTGCCCGACCGCAGGTGGTCCTGTTTGAGGGGACTGGTCTTTTCCCCCTCTGCCATATTAGTATGTCAACCCCACAGGAATTCCTCTGACTCCCGTAGATTCCCATACTTGCTTGTTTCGCAGCATCCGTGGTCCCAAGTAGTTTATGGCGGTGGCCGTGGGCCAAGAGAACCAGCGGTTCCATCTCTTAAGTAGCCAGGGTCAAACAGCTTTATAAGTGTTGATGTCCTAACAACTTAATAGCTATTTGAAAGAAAAAAAAATAAACTTAAAGGAAAAACACTTTTATTTCATTCTTAAATAATCATAATTACCCACTAATGGGATGTGGGCCCCTGTTGCACACTGCACAACTTCTCAAACCTCAGACACTGCCATTCTGTTCCACATTGATTTTTGCGCACAACTTGCCTTTTAGCACAGCCACCACAGAAAACCCACTTTCATAAAGATATGATCCCAGTGAAAGGAAACCATGAGATCTAATATCAAAACTGTAGACTTCCTTGAGTTGGCAATTTGCTTGGTGTCCGGTGAGAGTTATCTCCATATTTTCCTCCCAAAATGAAAATATCCTGCAGGGCTGTGAGAGTTTACCATGTGACTCAGGATGCCTCGGTGCACAGTTTGGGAGCTGTGGCCCTACTCTATACATGGATTGCATCTCCTCAAGTTGAAGGAAGTGGGGTGGGCTAGAAATGGGGAGGGGAGCAATGCATGGGGAGAGAAAAATTGCTGGGACTAACCCATGTCTTAATTTTGTCAGGACACAACCTCAGGTTATGTTCAGTCTATAAAGGAGCATTTCTAGGAGAAATCAGGAGGCTGGGGACTTTCCTGGGAACGTTAAAGACATACTGTGCTGAGTAGAATTGAATACCTCCATGAGTCGAGGGCTGGGTCCACAGAGCCCTTGTACCATCTAGTCACTTCTCCAACCGGTCTTTTTTTTTTTTGAGACAGAGAGAGACAGAGCATGAACGGGGGAGGGGCAGAGAGAGGGAGACACAGAATCCGAAACAGGCTCCAGGCTCCGAGCTGTCAGCACAGAGCCTGACGCAGGGCTCGAACTCAGGGACCGCGAGATCATGACCTGAGCCGAAGTCGGCCGCTTAACCGACTGAGCCACCCACGTGCCCCTCTCCAACCATTCTTAAGCCATTCACCACCCCTTCCCTCCATTCCTTCCTTCCTTCCTTCCTTCCTTCCTTCCTTCCTTCCTTCCTTCCTTCTTTCCTTCCTTCCTTCTTCTCTCCCTCCCTCCCTCCCTCCCTCCCTCCATTCCTTCCTTCCTTCCTTTCTTCCTTCCTTCCTTCCTTCCTTCTTCCCTCCCTTCCTTCCTTCCTTCCTCCCTCCCTCCATTCCTTCCTTCCTTCCTTCCTTCCTTCCTTCCTTCCTTCTTCCCTCCCTCCCTTCCTTCCTTCCTTCCTCCCTCCATTCCTTCCTTCCTTCCTTCTTCTTTCCCTCCATCCCTCCCTTCCTTCCTCCCTCCCTCCATTCCTTCCTTCCTTCCTTCCTTCCTTCCTTCCTTCCTTCCTTCCTCCCTTCCTTCCTTCCTCCCTCCATTCCTTCCTTCCTTCCTTCCTTCTTCTCTCCCTCCCTCCCTTCCTTCCTCCCTCCCTCCATTCCTTCCTTCCTTCCTTCTTCTCTCCCTCCCTTCCTTCCTTCTTCTCTCCCTCCCTTCCTTCCTTCCTTCCTTCCTTCCTTCCTTCCTTCCTCCCTCCCTCCCTTCCTCCCTCCCTCCCTTCCTTCCCACTCCCTTCTTCTCTCCCTTCCTTCCTTCCTTCCTTCCTTCCTTCCTTCCTTCCTTCCTTCCTTCTTCCCTCCCTTCCTTCCTTCCTTCTTCCCTCCCTTCCTTCCTTCCTTCCTTCCTCCCTCCATTCCTTCCTTCCTTCCTTCTTCTCTCCCTCCCTCCCTTCCTTCCTCCCTCCCTCCATTCCTTCCTTCCTTCCTTCCTTCCTTCCTTCCTTCCTTCCTTCCTTCCTTCTTCTTCCCTTCCTTCCTTCCTTCCTTCCTCCCTCCCTCCCTCCCTCCCTTCCTTCCCACTCCCTTCTTCTCTCCCTTCCTGCCTTCCTCAAATGAATATTGTCCTCATGTGAGCATAGACAGTGATGAAAAGCAAGACTCAGGAACCGAACTACCTACCGTCTACTTACTACCTGTGTGGCTTCAGGTAATATCTAACTAACTTCTGTGCTTCATGTTCTACTCCAGAAAAACGGGTTTGATAAAATAATGTACTTGATTCGTTTGTGATGAGATTGAAAACCTAGTGGAGAGTAGAAAGGTGTGTGCTATGCTGACATGCAGGCAGCTAGCAAACAAGTGTGACAGGGCAGGGCTGGTCTCTAGTACTGTCCAGCTTACAGTCCAGAGGAAAGCTCCGTATCAAGCCCCTGCTTGCCAAAACAATTAACTGGTAACAGTTTTGACGTGTGTTACAAAGGAGTGTGGTATTCTATGTAAGTATGCAACATGGGGGTTCAACTTAGATGTTGGGGGTGAGTACCTTGAAATTCTTCAGAGAACATACCATTCAAGTCAAGACTCAAAAGATGTATAGGAGCGTATGAGGCCAAGGTCAAGTGGGTGAAAGAGGTGTGGAATGTTCTAACAGAAGGACCTCCATGTCCAAGACCCTGAGACTATGGCTACAGGGAAGAACAAGGGTGAGGGAGAGAGGTGGGCAAAATCACACAGGACCTTGGGGGTGTTTGTTCAGGAATCTTCCGCTGAGGGGAATGGGAGGCCACCAAAGGGTTTTGAGCAGAGAAACGGTATGATGTTATGTCTTGCAGAAGATCACTCTGACTGCTGGGTGGTGGATGGACTCCAGTTTGGAAAGAGAGAAAACGAAAAGACAATTAGGAGCCTACTTTGTAAATTGTTTGGGGGAGACGGGAGGCAGCCATGCCCATGGTAGCAGTAGAGAAGAGGGCAGATTGAGGGATAATAAGGAGGCAGACTAGAAACGACGGATCGCTCTTGCAAAGAGAGGAAATCCCAGGCAAAGGCCCAGGAGTGTTCCCGGAGCAGTTGGTTGCAAAAGGAAGGTGGATGTGATGACAGGGACCAGGGGCCCCGCGGAGGGGAGAATGCCCACGGTGGCTCTAGGTAGTGGGTGAGGAAGCCAGATGACCCAGCTCTACCCAATCCCCTCTGCAAATCCTGCTTAGTTCAAAGAAGACAGGATTTGTGCATTTCTCTTCTGAAACATCCACACAACTATTTTGGGTCCTCACTTAGTACCATGGCTGGAGTGTGGGGGCTGCAGGATGAGAACCCACAGTGTGGGAAGGCCCTGCCGTGGCTTCAGAGTTCTTCACTGAACCTAAGGCGTGTGTGGAGTAATTAAAAACAAAGTTTATCATTATGCGGCCCACGAACAGGCCTGTCCAGATTCGCTGTCAGTTCCTTTCTCCCTCTCTATGTAGCCATCTTTCTTTCTTGTGTTTAAGAAAAAAAAAATGTTTTTGATATTAATTAAGTTACATGGCAATTTCCTCCCCCTAATTAAAGTGGAACCTTTTCACAGGACACTTTGAAGTGCAGCTCTGTGGATAGAAGGAACTTTTCATCCTCCGCCAAAGCTCTGTGCTGTCTCTTCATATTGTTCACTTCAGTCAGAATAAAACTCTTTCTGATAATGAAGGGAAAAGCATTTAACTTTTTCCAGCTATCACACCGTCAAGTTGGCCTGGAGTGGGATGTGGGAGCCTGCCCAAGCCTTGGCTTCAGGCAGCATGAGGGGCATCTGGGAAGGGGTGCAGGGGGGGTGGGCAGGGCTGGAGGTGAGTGAGGGAGACAGAGAGAGGACTGGGAGAGTGGTGACACCCTGCTCCCGGGACACCACTCAGCTCCATCAATCACCGTTCTGGGGCAAGCTCTAATATCCTCAGTGAAAGGTGCAGTGGTTGGATTCTGAGTTCTTCTTTTCTCATCTCCAAAGCAAGTTTCCATGCTTTGTCTGGGCTCAGATGACCCTCTGAGACTCCCAGAGATGGAACAATGACCGTTGGCCTAAGAAAGAAGGCAGAGAGGAGAGCGAGAGAGTGGAACATGGGGAGCAGGGGAGAGGAGAGACAGAATCTGGAAAGGAATTGATCTCTCACTCTGGGAAACTCCTGTGGCCAAGAGGATGTTTATGACTTTTCAAAACCCCGCTGGCTCCTCTCATTTGCTCTCCCTTCCCTCCAAGCTCTCCTCTGCTCTCAAGCTCTTCTAATGCCCTAGAAGTGAGGGAAGGAGAAGAAGGAGTCTTGTCCCCTCCCTGCCCAGAAACCAATTTCTCAAGAAAACACCCCAGGGAGGAAGCAGAGGGCACTGTGTTTTATCTGTGAATCTTACTGCTAGTGTTTTCCCTGTAGGTATCGACAGCCAGTAAAACACATATCACAGATGGAACCAGAAACAGCCCCTGTGTGTCCACCTCCTCCCCGCCAAGATGCTACCAGCCCAGAGTGTCAGACGCTTTAATTGGATTATTGCTGCTTCTCCAGCTGTCTCAAGGTGTCTCCCAAATAGCTCCAAAGCCACAGACAAAGGCAAATGGAAGAGGCATGTGAGGGGGGCAGAGAAGGATTGGAGGTTCCCTTCCACTGGTCCTCCTTAGCGGCCGCGTGTCTTCGGCCTCAGGCCAACAAGGCGGGAGCAGGTTCTCAACAGGATGTCTCAACTTCCTGCCCGGCCTGCAAGCCATGTGTTCCTAGAGCCCTGCCCATGGGAAATGGGTGCCAGTGGGGGGGGGGAGAGGGACAGGAAGGGTAGGGTGTTGTAGCTGAGGTGGGAAGGTAGTTGGGATTTTCCTGATATCCTGTGGCTTAATTCACTAACTTTGACCCAACCCCACTCATGGGTACAGCCCCTGCTCCTGGATGGGAGGCATCAGGCTCAGTGGTAGGAAGGAAGACAGAGTCCACGGTGCCAGAGTGTCAGTGGTCCCACCTGGCAGGAAGCAGCCATATGCACGTGCAGGTAGGCAATGGTCATGTGGCATAAGTGAACGTAAAGAAACAACATGCTCTAGGAGCATCAGGAAGGCAAACTTGATTCCAACCCGAGGAGATCTGATTCAAGCCTCATGGATGTACGATTTAGCTGCCTAGATCACACCTGGGAGGGTAGAAAGATGGCAAAAGGAATGTTCCAGACAGAGAGGCAATACAGGGACGATGTCGACGAGGGACGTGCCAGTACCCCAGCATGTCTGAGGTAGTTTAACTCTGGGATGTGTTGTTGCAGGCAGGGAGGCATCACAGACAGGCAGCAGCAGCAACTGTATGGGGACTTGTGTGCCTGGCAGAGGAGAGTGGACTTTCTCCTTTGTGTCCTGGGAACAGGGAAGCCTTACAAGGTATGGAGTACTGAGATTAGAATGATATTCTAGAGGAACACTTCTGTTCCTTTCTGGTTCACACATCCTAACCCTTTATTCCTGCCACATGGCTTGCCGTCTGAAACGCTAACAACACTTGAACACTTGAGCGTGTGGCTAAGGAGAAATCTGGAGCTGTGGCACGAGCTTCCCCTACCTCTGTACAGGGCCTCTGGCTTGTCCAACGCTACCCCGTGGATCATTTCAGCAAAGCTCCAACAGAGCAGGGCACAGATGCAAGGATCAGCTTTTCCCAAGGACCTTTGGTCAGGTGCCATCCCAGCCCTGTCCCTAGCCGTGCTGACTTTCATTAGATGGGTGTATGATAACACCACCAAATATACAAATACCACAAAGGGAGTTTGCAGGAAAAGAGTGATGAGAGCAAGAGAAGGATACTGTCAATCTGAAAAGGCTTCCTGAAAGACGTGCCCTTGTGATTGAGACCTCATAGGTAGTAGTGAAATGCTTTGGGAGGACATAAAAAGGGGAGGTGATGCAGGAAGGAGGCTCATAAAAATGGGATAGGAGGGGTGACTGTAGGGAGGGCACGATGCATTGGGAGGAGGCACAGGTGGGTAGGTTGCAATAGTACTTGAAGGTGGAGATGCCAGTCAATGGGGCTGAGAAGTCTAGGTGAGGGAGAACCATAGAGTGATCTGCAAATAATGGTCCACCAGTGACCCATCATCCCAAGCTCTTCCTCTTCCACCTCTACCCAGAGTGGAGGCAGCCTCCCCTTTTATGCCCTTGGGGCACAGCTTTGCAGATAGATGAGAGTGGACCCCCACTGGTGGATCTGGATCAGTCATTGTACCCCCCTAAAGCTGCCAAGGGCAGGAAAGGTGTTCTAACCCCGGCAAGTGGCCCTGCTGAGCCAAGTGATAGAGGTTATGTACGTATATTCATTCGCTGGTTAGGCAGTTAGGTCCAAGGGATAACTGTGTGATAATCTGTGCTTTCTGTATTTTGGCACTAAATCTGTGCTGGCCTGCTGGGAGCCAGGAATGGGTTTTAGGAGTGTTCTGAATACCTGGGAACTTCCTTCCATAGTATGGCTTCACGGGAGAATACTTTCTTTGACAAAGGCAACAAACTCTATCTGGATGAATAACTAAGTAACAAAGTCAGCTTCACATCTATGTCGTGCTTTACTATTTTTTAAAAGACCTCTACATACCATTTAACATTCACAGAACCTCTATGAAGACTGCAGGGTAGATATTATTATACCCATTTTACAGATGAGGAAACAAGCTCAGAGAGGTTAAGTGATTTCCCCCAAATCCCACCACTCCTAATTACAGAGCAAAGGCTCCATCTCTGACCTTCCGAAGCGAAGTCAAATGTACTTTCTTCCACAGACACGGTCCTCATGAATACTAATTCCTCTCTACCAGGATGAGGGACAGTTTGTGAATACTAGGACCCAACACCTAATTCTGATTGCAGGCTTTCCTAAAGGCTGGGTCTTTAGCGCTGATGAAAGCCAGATTCCAGCCGCCAGCCGTAGGAGACACCTGCAGGCGTTCCAGCCAACCCAGAGACCTAGAAAGAAAACCCAAGCATTCTTAACCTTTAAAAAGATCTTAGCCTGTGGACAGATAAATTAACTCCAGGGCTCTGGGGAGATTAAACCTTATTTTATGGTTTGCTTGTTAAAAACGCATAACTCCAAATCTCACCAGAGATTGCAATTAAGATAGCACAGGGCTAAAGCTATATGAGAAGTATTATTTACTCCTGGCTCCCTGCAAAGACCAAAACGACAATGGGCTTTTCCATTCCGTAACCTGCAGTTGATCTGAAGCCACCTGCCTTTGTACCTAAAATGCTTTAGAAC
Organism: Neofelis nebulosa; assembly: GCF_028018385.1. Lineage (NCBI taxonomy): Eukaryota > Metazoa > Chordata > Mammalia > Carnivora > Felidae > Neofelis > Neofelis nebulosa. Next base: position 12,642,692 of record NC_080791.1, read on the forward strand.
ACGTGCTTCTCCTCTCCAGCGTGGCTGCGGCCACAGTTCTGTTATCCTCTGTGGTTGCCCAAAGTAACCATAAAAACCCAAGTTGAAACAAAGTTTCCAGGGCATTAGTGTTCAAGAGACACCAAGAACACTTTTTACCATCTGCTCTTTCGCTGTTCCCACTTGAGGGGCCCTTTTTCCTGAATGCCTGAATTGTACAAGCTCCAAATAGCTCCCTGATTTCTAGCAAAGTCCAAGGAAAAGCCAGGTCCCTCCAAAGCAGACTGATCTCCAGTAAAATGTGCCCAAGAGGGAACCTCTGTGAGCCTTCTCAACAACTGTGGTTAATTTCACAGATAGGCACACAGATTTTTCTCTCCTGAGGTTCTGTGAAAAGTTGGTTACTTTGTGCAGAGACAGCAGCAAGAACTGTTTAGATTACTCTTTCTTGGGTCCTTTTTACTTCTTGGGAGCAACAGTTCATTCCCCTCCCCGCCCCCCCCCCCCCCATCTTCTGTATGTACAGAAGAGATACATAAGGAATGAGAGCCTTTCTCTGAGCAATCCCTTGGGTACTGCAGTGCATTGCCGATCTGTCTCAAACTTGTTTTTTCTATCTTAAAACTCACATGGGACATTTGACTAATATTCAAATTCCAGACTGCATTCTGGAGTGACTCAACCAAATGATTCTTAAAATCAGGAAATTTGAAGTCGCCGGTGTAAACAACACTAAATAGAAAGAACACTAAACAGGAGAACTGGATTTTTTTTTTTCTTTTTGATTGCTAACATAGTAGGCAATTTTATTAGGATGAAAAGTACACTAAAACCACTGATTTTGGGGGGTGCTAGTTCACATTTTATTGGGAGCCTTTCCTTTGTTACAGGGTTCTAAAGAAATGTTATTATTTGAATAAAGAAAACCCCCTTAAGGTGATTAAATCTGAAAGAAACAAGTAATCAAAATTAAGAAAGTATAGCCGAATTGGTAGCGTAGGTCTAGTCACTGGAGGAAAGTGATCTTATTTTTTAGGAAGTAAATTTATAAAAAATAACAAGTAAAATAATGTAAGCAACACAAAATTGCTGAGTGAATTGGGAATCCCTGTTACTTGCATCAAGGTTCCTATTTTCTTTTTTCCTTTTCAGATTTTTATTTAAATTCTAGTTAGTTAACATAGGATGCAATACTGGTTTCAAGAGTAAGGACAACTGGATTTTTGAGTAATCCTTACCACCCCCTAGCCTCTCCAGTTCCAGGTAGTCGAGGCATCTTGCTGGTTGTTAAATGCCCCTTTGCAGAAGGGATGTCATAATGAACTGTGTCAAGCATGTTAGAATTGCTTTGTAAGCATCAGCCCTGTTAAATGTCAGGACTAGTCACACAGCTAGTCAGAGGCGGGACCCAGAGTCAAAAGGAGGTCTGCTGGACACATGAGCCCAGGCTTCTAACCACTGCGTGTGGCACCTCTCTGCACAGAGCCCTGCAGCTCTATCCTACGAGCTTCTTACAGGCAAAGGAAAGATCTCATGCTTCCTATGAGAAGTAAACCTCCCAAGTTGTTCCCTCTCTGTCCACTGGGTTAATCCCCCAGCCCCTGAATTACACAGAAATTCTGGAACAGCCCTGCATTTCTTTCTCCCTTTCTCTGGTGATTATCTGGGGCTGATTTGGCCAAACTTCTAGGTCTGTTGCCTAGCAAGTCCCAACACATCTGGAGTCCTGCTGTTACCTCGATTGCACAGCTGTCTACAGCAAAGATGCAATCATCAGAAAGCTGCTGCCCAATGGAAATCCAGAGAGCAATCTTTATATGGATCAGCTCTTTATACCTTTGTGTGGATTTCACTTCTCACTCACAAAGACAACGGGCTGGTGAGTTAGCAGAGTTCACACTGAGATGTGAGCGGCTTTATAACCAGCATGAGGAAGATTTCCACAGAAAAACCTCTTCTTTCCTGGTGACAAACCTGAATTTTTGCTAAGGGGGGAAAAAAAGCTCTCTGAGAGCATTTGTGTGGACCCAAGGGCTTTGAAATGGAAAAAAAAAAAAAAAAAAGCCAGAAGATTCCTCTGAGGCAAAGAGATACGCACCAAATAGTGCAGGCCCCAAATTTAGGTTTTGCAGACCCTCACAGTAAAAGTTTCCAAAAGCTTAAGGAGGCAGAGGCAATTTGAAGCTTTAATATATATATTTTATGCACTAGGGTAGAGGATGTTGTTTTGGGAGTGGGGAAGATTGGAGCCTGCAGTGAAAGTAAATGAAGCAAAATCTGTGCTGGAGGTATGGATAAAAACCAGGAAAAAAATATCAGACAGAAAGAAAGAAAAAGAAAGAAAGAAAGAAAGAAAGAAAGAAAGAAAGAAAGAGAAGGAAAGAAACAAAGCAAAACTGACCAGCTTATTTAGCTCCCAAAGGAGAGAAATGTTTCAGAAAAGAAGAAAGTGACAATAGTGAGCCCTGTCATCTCCTAGTCTATTAATCAGGCCTCTCCATCAGCTGACAGTATCCCAGACAAAGGCCATTGATGTTTAAAATGGCGGCCACAGGCATGGAGGATCCTGAAGTGCCTTCCGCATCAACAAAGGCCAATGTAATTAGACCCAATACTGAACCTCAGAATGTCAAAACTGGATGGGACCTTAGAAGCCCGCTGGTCCAACCCCCTCATTTTGCAGTTGAGGAAACTGAGGCCCAGAGGTCACAAGGCTGGTTGATGCAGAGCTAGGAACAAGAACCCAAACCTTTGCATCTGACTGCTGTTCCCTTTCATGCCACAAAGACAACCCATAATCTACCGTGTTGTAATTATTTAAACACAGGTAATCTCTGGATACTAGGAGATTATTTTTTCTTTATTATATATCTGATGAAGTAGAGATCACCAATGATTTATTTTTTTAATTGAGGTATAATTGCTATTTAACATGTTATATGAGTTTCAAGTCTACAACATAATGATTTGATATTTGTATATATTAATTACTTTAGCAATTTCATTCCTGTGTGCTTGGTGTGTGTATTTAGTTACACTGTGCTTCCAAAATGCAAGTCTCTTTATGTGAAGGCCAAAAAGGTGAGTCACTGAGCTGCGATGAGGATTCCTTCCTTCCCTGGGCACTGTCAATGACCTAATTTATTAATTTTCCCTCCCAGTTTAGAAACCTGGACACAACTGGCTTCACATTAGCTGTCAGTGTTGTCATTCACACTTGTATCAATGATCCTGAGCTCTGACAACTTTCCTTATTTTTAGATCTAAATCCTATCTTATAATATAAATATCACACTCTAGGCAGGGCACCATTGAGCAATTATTGCACTTCCCAGGTGAGGTGACTTTCTTGGCCTTAACTCTTCAAGGCAGCACCTGAGATGTGTTCTAATCACTGAGAGGCACTGGGGCAGAAGTTTATTATACTATTAAATACTGCAGGAAGACGAAGACACCTGTTCCTTTGGCAGATTGCCAGATGCTTCCCTCCAGAGAGAAAAATGAAGGTGGGGTGGCTCTAAGTGCAACGAAACTACACGGTGCTGTAGGAGCCCATAACAAGGGGGATCTATCCCAATGGTGGAGGTCAGACAATCTTCCTGAATTTGCTCAGTGCTTTGCAATTTACAAATGTCTTTCATCTGCACTGTTGTACCGATCCCCATGATGGCATTTGGATTTTTACCTAAAAGTTAGAATATCGGATGATGTCCTGTGTAATGGATTTTCGGAACTCTCACTATACAGATGAGGAAAATGAGGATTGGAGAGGAGAGGTAATATGGACAGAGCTGGTATTCACATTCGGGTTTTCTACTCCCTCCCCCCATTACTCACACAACGTGGATTTTCTCCATACCCCAACAGGTTAGGTCTGGCAAGAGTGAGGTTCTTAGCTTCTTTACTTCAATTCATTGATTCAACATTTGTTTCATTAATAGCAATAGAATGCCAGCGAGGGACCTAAAACATTGTGTTGTGCTCAGAAGTACAACAATCACAAGCTTCCTTACCCTCTAGGTCCAAAGAACCATTCTGTCTGTAAACTTCCATGATTTTGGATGCTTATGAATTCAAGGTGGGTATCTGAAAAGATCTTTCAGAAAGGAAATGGTTGAAGGGTTCAGGAAAAGCATCCAAGTCATAGTTTCCAATCTGCTTTATCAAGAGAACTCTAATGCTCTTTGCCCTTCACCCTCTATCCCGCCTTCATGCTCAGCTACCCCCACACAGCCTCGCATGGCCTGCCTCCACATATGCCCCACATATACTACATGCAGTGACACACACAGGTGCACACGTGTGCAGATCCACACACAGTGTCACACACAGGTGCACACGCATACAGATCCACACGCATGACACACAGGTACACGTGTGTGCAGATCCCACACGGTACAGACAGTGTCACACACAGGTGCACACGCGTGCAGATTCACACACACCACACACAGTCATGTACAGGCACACATGTGTGCAGCCCCTCACACTCCTTGGCTGGCACTGTCCGTCTTCATGTCCCTTAGTTCCCATCACATTCTAGTCCCTGAAGCTCCCCTGCTCCCCTTCAGGGTCTTGGTCTGCTAAGACTGCACCATGGGGGCAGTGTGCATCGCCTTGAGCCAGGAACACCCCAGAACAGCTGCCTGCCCCCAGGCTAACGTGCCAGCGCCTCCCACAACTCCCCAACCCCTTCTCCCTGCATACTCAGCAATCACTCCAACCTCCGCGTCACACTTTCCCGGCGCTCCCTCTGACAAGTTTATCAAGTTGAGGGATGACACTGTCAACGGGCACATAAAAAAAAGGAAAAAGAAGGGAGAGACAGGGGAAGAAAGCCCAGAGCCTCCCTTGGTGCTGCAAGGAGACATTCCGACACCGCCAAGGTCATCATGGTGGGCTAGGAGAGGCATCCTCATTCCTCACCATTACTTGCTTCTTAAGTGAGCCTCCCCCAGTGGGCCCCTGGTGCGGCTCCCTCCAGTAGCCTGGGGTGGGGGAGCACCAGGCTTCGGGAAGAGGTTGCTTGGTAAGACAATGGCTGAGCCGATAATGCCAGCAAAGTCATGACACCAGGGACCTCTTACAATTTTAAGATCCAATCAACTTTAAAATATTACCGGCTAAGGCGGATTTGAGCAGGGGCTATAGCAAACAATTGATTCCGGTATATTTACTGAGAGTACAGGCGCCCTGCTGAAATATTAATCCGGGATGGGGGGTGGTAGGGAAGGGGAGGGGCATTAGGGCTGCCCGAGCTCTTCCTAAAAATCCTTTGACCATCTCTAAGTATAATTAGGGAAATGCAGATGCTATTTTTTACATATGTATTTATTCTATTCTTTATAAAACATTGCAAGAGTCAGCAACTTACAGAGACCTGCCTCCCTTCTCAGCTCTCCCCCTCCTGCCCCCTCCCCCGCCCCCACCCCCTGACTCTGCCCCTCACCTAGGCTCTGAATCTTCTCCACTAGTTGTCTGGGACTCCCCTGCCTGGAATTTAGCCCCTCCCACTTTCTACACCTCATACCCCTGCCGCCCCCCCCCCCCCCATCAGTGCCTTTCCTGTCATTCCCTACAGGTTCTGCAACCTCTGGCCCCATGACATTCAAAATGAGGGCCAGGCTCCCATGTCATAATGAAGGCCTTGGAGGCAGGAGGTGAGAACAAGGGAGGACAGAAACCGGTACGATACGGAGCAATTTATCCAGCACACATGTCTGAGGGAAGGACATCAGACCCTGCCTCTCCCCGCTGCCCTTGGAAGCATCAGTAACCTCGATAGAGCTGATGCCCCCAGCATGGGCTTGCAATGTGGCCACGAGAAGGATGAGGAGACAATTCTCTCTCCTGGTGGAGGAGAACCTATTGTTTGCAGTTAATGGGAGCGGGGAGAGAGGCCAGCCCTGTGGAAGGCTGAGAAATCCCAGTCACTGACAGGCTGGACCTTGCTCAGAGGAACCCCATGGAACTTGAGGTTCACGGTGAGCCTGATGGAAGGAAGGCAGGCGCCCCGGGCCCAGCGCAGGAGCCAGAACAACTCCTTCACGAGGTAGGGGCCCCGGGAGAAAATCCCGTTAATCTTCCTAGCAAGCAGGATCGCTGGGTTCTCTTCTGTTAGAAGCGCTGGTTTCTTTTTAAAGATCTGTTTGAGGATACGTGCTTTTAGCATTTCACATTTGGTTTGGAGACCGTGGTCTACTGGCTCCTTAAAACTGCCATCTCTGTTATTCCCTTTGCCTGCAATGTCTGGCTTTGTAAAGAATGCCTCTGCAGCCTTTTGAGTTTAGGTCCAAAGTCAGGCCTTCCGTGAAGTTTTTCTGACCCTCCTCAGACTGAGCTCCTCATTCCCCCTTCTTGCATTTCCCCAGCACACTGTTTAGATTTTGTCTACAGTAACCATCACATTGAATTATAACTGCTCTTGCCTGTCTCTTTCTTGGATTGTCAACTCCTTGAGGACAAAGACCTTCTATCTCTGCACCCCTAGGTCCTTCTATGGTGCCTAGCGTATAGCTGATGTCCAAACATGCTGGATATACAGAACAAGGCCGCTCATCTTCCCTAAGTCATTGCCGGGAAGAGATGTTTCCTTCTAAGTCAGTTAATCTATCCAGGAGCTTTGGGTCACTGAAAAAAACGATCAACGTGAATCATAGGAAATGACTAACATTCAACTGTTTTTAGACCTACAAAAATGGCAATTTCATGTGGTCCAACCAAATCCATGACATAGATTCCCTCAAGGAGCGAAGGCATGAGAGGAAGCCAGCATTTGCTGCGCACCAACTGTGTGAACATCATCTTGCTTGGTTTAATCCTCATTTAATTCTGCTTCCAGAGAAAAAAATAAATCTCAAAGGCACAAAATATTTAAATGCTGAGTTGGACAGTACCGTAGGACAGTGGGATGGGAAAAGAGAATTATTTGGATGGTGAGGGCTTCATAATGAACGTGGGCTTCAGCCAGCCCTGAAGGGCAGGGTTCTCAGGTTCTCAGGTTCTCAGTCCCAGTAGGTGGCCCTCTCCTTCTTCCCATGGCTTCATCCATCATGGCACTCCTCCCATGGCTTCTTGCAATTCATTTACTCATTCATTTCCATCCTACACTCTGGGTGGGTCCCTCCAATGACAGGGGTCTCATCTCATTCATCCTGTAAACCTGTGCCCAAAGTGATGCCTAGTAGTCTGCTGTACTCAAAAGTTTGCTGGGAACCCATACAGAAAGAATCTTGCAGTAGACTCCAGCAATGAATGCAAGGATTTCTCAGGATCTCGTGATTCCCTACCAGTAGACCTGTGTGCTGACAACAGCTCAGGAGTCTGGGGCTCAACAGGGCTGAGCCAAGCAGGAAGGAGGATGAGACCCAGGAGGGATTACAATTCCAAATAAGGGTCACTAGACCTTTCAACTTTTCCATTTCCTCTTTCCCTGGCTGGTCTGCATGGTTCGTTCATAAACCCTCAATTCCAGACCATAGAGTTGGCCCTGTTAGGGGCCAGAGGTGCCGAGGGAAGATGCACAATATACTCGTAGTGACATCTGCCATTTGCTGAGCACTCCGGGATGGGTACTATTATCCCAGTTTTATAGATGGAGAAGTCATATGCCTTGCCCGAGGTTACAGGCTAGAATTCCAGGTGTCTCTGGTTTTTTAGATCTGTACTCTAAATCATTAAGTTGTAGCAGTACAAAATCCAGATTGTTTCTGATTTCTGACTGTCTGGCATTGTCAGGGCCAGAAGTGCACCCAGGAGTCTTCTGTGGTTCTGATTCCCTGCCCCCAGCCCTTGGGACAAGTCAGGCAGGCATTTTAGCAGTCTTGGTTCCTCCCCAAGCCCAGCCTCGTGCCAGGTCTTGGAGCCTTTCATTCATCATTCTCGATGAGGAATTAACTCATTGGGGTTGATTTATGGAGATAGGCAGGAGCTTCTTCCAGCAGAACCTGTGCGGCTCTCTCTCTCTTGGTTTCTTGCCCCTCCCTGTCCCTGAAGCACACTGGCCTTGAAGCTCATCTTGAATCTTATGAGCTTGTGGACTCATTGCAAATTTAAGCATGTGCCCTCCTGACCCTCAGGATTATGTGTTTTTCTCCTTCTTGATCGTTAAGGAGGTGTATCTCTAAGGGGAAGGCACAGTTTCACCCAGAGGAGACGGAGGTTGCAGAGAGAACAAACCGGCATATACTAAGAGCTCTCTTCCACAATTTGAATGACAGTGAAGACACATCTTGTCAAATTACCACTTCAGTCAAACAGGCTCACCCTCACCAACGTTGACAACAGAATGATTTCACATAAAAAAAAAAAAAAAAAAAAAAGAGTGAGAGACCGGGAAATAAACCTTGGGCTATTAACAGGGCTCCCATCTCACTGAGCTAATACAGGTTCCTGTGTCTTCTCATGCCGTCCTCCAGATAGCTATGAGAGAGAGGTTCAGGTTGTGACTGTGTCCAAGATGCTCTGCTAGCTGAAATGAGAGCCCCGTGCAGATGACAGGCCACCGCGAGCTAGGTAATGCGGGGACAATGGTAGTTAGTGGGCTCCACCACATGCTGTCCTAACTTCTCATGGTGACTCCTCCTCCCTAGACACAGGGCGGGCACAGAGCTCTCTGCGCCCCTGGACTAGTAACTGTGATTCAGGCAGCCCCAGGTGTCATGCTCTTTCAAGATGTAGGCGCTGCTATGGAAGCAGAGAAACGAAAAACAGAGACAGAGTCAAGGTCAGCCCCTAGGCACAGTAAGGGCATCGCCAAAGCTAGTGTGAATGAAAGGACGGATGAGGTGGGGGGAGTGTAGAGCTGAGAGCAGGACTGAAACAGTGGATGGGTTGCCACCAAAGGTGAGCTGAGGAAACAGTGGTAGAGGAGAATCCACACTGGGTGCCGGTGACGTGGGACGAAGAAGGAAGGGTGAGGGAACTCACACACTTGATCAGCAGCTCCATATGTAGAACAGCACTGGGCAGATGATGGCCTTTTCAAAGTCTTATGGGTTCCATCCTCGTGGGTGTGCCTTTCCTACATCGAAAGAGGGGTACCCAAAGCTCTGTTCCACTAGGAATATGTCATTGGGCCCTGGGTGAAGCAGCTCTTGCCACACTGAAGTTTTTACGCTGGCCTCCCATAAACTCGTAATTCTAGATGCTTTTAAATCTGTTTTACCAGTCTGGATGCTGACTCCCTGTCTATTCCTGACATCAGGCTTTTGATTTGGCAAACTTGATTTCTGATTTCTTGCCTGTATCCATATTTTCACAACTCTTTGCTCCCAGTCACAAATCACCTCCTCTAGATCCAGTGTATTTCAAGCAATTCTTATTTTACGTCTACTCTGGGTCCAATATGATAGAGGGCATGTGATACCAGCCCTCCACTGAAGATACACCGTTTCCATAAGTCCAACTTCACTAGCAGGTACTCATTATCTTATAAACCAGACATCTGGGTTTGGGAGAGACTTCAAAGATATCCAATTTGATGCCTCTCTGGTTTGCAAATTCCTTATTATATTAATTATTTCAAAATAATAAAAGTTAACATTAACGGACTCGGCTAAACCCTTTCCATATATTACTTCATTTAATCCTAGCATCAATTCTGTGAGGAAAAAACTGTCATCACCGCGGTGTAGTTTAGGAAACAAAGCCCCTGTGCTTCATCACCGTCCCACACTGACACCACTTACTATTGGTCCTAAACTTCCACTTGGACGTTTCCAATGGAGACATGGAGAGGAACTCAAGGCCTCTTGGGACATTCTGCTCCATCTTTGGCAGCTCTGACCTTGAGAAAGCAGCTTCTTACGTTGAACCGAAAACCCTGTCTATAATTTTTACCCATGGCCCTAGTTTTATACCTTAGTAAGATGGAGAAAAGCTGACAGCTCTCCAAATACCACATCTCACAGGGTTCTCTTAAAATTTGCAAGGCATCTCCAGGTTCAACTTCTTCTCATATGACTGTTTTTCACGCTACCTGATTGTTCCAATTTGTCTTCCGTTGTGGCACCTGGGTAGGGCCCTAATAACTGTATTGTAAATGTAATAATATACTCCACTGTACATTTTTTTGTTTCTACCATTTGTTTTCCCTCTTGTGCTAGACTTTATAGGCTAAGCAAAAGATGTATAAGACAAAGTCCTTGCCCTCAAGCTAAAATTTTATTGTTTCTTGGATAAGAAAAAATAAGGCAGTATATTTAGTAAACTATACATTCTGTGGCTCTGACTATGGGCATGACAGAAAAACCAACAAGGGGGACAGAAGAAGGCAGGAGTCATAGGGGAAGGCTTCTTGCAGGACTTGGGGCTTCCCGGGGTTTCTGTGCTGAGTAGCTATAGAACAGCAGAACAGAGGATGTTTGGGTGGTAAACTGCAGGGTTACAGCTCTGGTTGCATGTTGAAGGTAAAAAGGAGAATGGCTATATAGGGGGTTTGGGAAATGAGGCTGGGGAAGGGCCAAAATTTAGATGGAGATGAGAATGGGGGTGGGGAGATCTTGAATATTAAGCTAAATGATTTACATACATGGGGACATGGGATCAGTAAGAGAGAAGGAGGTTATTTTAAGGGCATTTTGTTCAGTCCAGCCTTTCACATGCCTAAAATTTCTCTGCAGGGCACCCTGTGCTAATTTCTATCACGATTCCAATTTACCCCCAGCTGGTTTCTCTGTCTCTGTCGATTTCAATCAGAGCCAGCCCCTTTTCCTTTCCCTTGCCTGCATCCTACTTTACCTGGAAAGTGCTGTCTTACCACAGTTACTCCTCGTTTCCTGCCAGGATTACTGCTCTGAGATACCTGCCTGCCTCCTGCTTCTACTCCTTCCAGAGCTCCCTCCACACAACCACCAGCTACTGCGCAAACCTAATGTAGCACTTCCTCCTTGGTCTCTCCCATTGCCTCTCCAGCATCTTTAGAACAATGTCCACGCTTCCTGCCCACTTTCCAGCCTCATTTCCAGTGACATGAACCCTATGGTCAGGAGTACCAAAAACTTTTTAATTGCTTATTTATTAAATTAATAAATTAATACATTGTTTGTTTGATTGCTTATTTATTTATTGCTTATTTATTATATTCTCTCTCATTTTCTTGGCCTTTCTGTTCGTTACTCATTCTCTGCAGAACACCTCTCACCTTGTAATAATATCCCTGAAGATTCAGCTTAGTGTGGCCTCCAGAGACCCTTCCGTGGCCCATCTGAGCTGAATTAGGTGACCCTCCGCTTCCAGAGTGTCCTGTGGCATTTCATGATCAGTTCAGTGTTCTGAGTACAAGTGTGCACCTGCTGTACTAAGCAAGAAGCAATAGAAAACAAGTAGGCTATTTTCACTACTGAAAAGCCAAAGACTCAAAGAATCCATCCTGGAGAACCAGCACTGAGAAATAAGCAGGAATCCAGTGAAACTCAAAAGTCTGGCTGCAAGAACCACAGAAAAGGTAGTGCAGCCCCAGCACCCACTCTACCAGCTTAGCACCAAACGCATATCAGATTTTGCTGATGGGTTTTCAGGAAGGGTCAGTGCCATGTTTTCTCCCCAGAAACAGCCTCACAGTGGGCAGAGGAGGACATTACTTACATAGTGTGAGTTGGATGGTACCAGGCAGACCCAACTATTCCCAAATAGCTCTCTCACATTTCCGTTCAGTGCCTAGAATTCCTCTGTCACCCAGAGGGAGTCGTGGTGTTGTGGGAGAAGTGGCACAGGATTTGGATTTAAAAGATCTACCTATCTTTGATTCCTGGATCTGTTCTTTCTGTCCTTGTGACCTTGGACAGGTCATTTAACTTTATTCTGCTTCTTGTAGGAAGCAAATAAAAATATTCCAGAAGCTTCTTGACCATCCTAAAACTCTGTGCACATATTAATTACTGTTGATCTCCATTTATTCAGTCTTTGAAGACTTTTTACCTTCCCAAACCAAGTTTTAATTTCAAATACCCACGGGAGGTGTAAAATTTTATGAATATTAGCTAACATAGGTTAGAAACTGAAAACAAATATCATGGAACATCCTAGAATGATTAATCTTAGAAAAATTTAGAAGCTACTGAGATGAAGAAGTGATCATCTCTTTCCCCTGATATTCAAATAAATCTCCTGTAACCCCTTTCTGGATCCAATACCCAACAGTGGCAGATTGAAGATTTAGTGAGCCACCCACTTGCACACAGCTTCTGTTTGTTTGTTTGTTTGTTTTTTTTGTTTACCTATCTAACAAATATCCCATCAGAGCCTAATTTGTGCCAGGCTTCGTGCTACTTTCTGGGGATGTGATGATGAACAAGTATTCCTGGTTCCTGCCCTCACGGAGCAAACAGTGTGTAGGCAGAAACGTCAGAGCTCAGAGGAGCAAAGTGGAACGTGATATGGGAACGTACAAAAGGTATGTAACCAAGACAGGTGAGATCAGAAAAGATTTTCTGGAGGAAGGCTGTCAGAGAGTCTGTGAGCAGAGCAGAGCAGGCAGGCAGAGAGGAGGAGACAAGAGTTTTCTAGATGGAGTAAACAGTATGGTGAGAGTCTAGAGGCAAGTGAAATAAGATTTGAGAAATTAAAAGAGAGTTCAGTGCAGATGAAGCACGGAGGTCGAGGGAGAGAATGCTGAGAGGTAAGTGGAATCTGTGTTAACAAGGATATCTGTGTGCTCTAGTAAGAAATTTGACCTTTGGGCAGGAAGCAATAGTTCACAGAAAGGTTTCATGTAGGAGACGGGCATTCACTATGGCATGACTCAGATTGTAGAAAATAATTCTTAATTTGACTGATCTCCCTGCCTACCCTCTCTAGGCTGCGAGTTCCATGAGAACTGAATAATGTCATATTAATCACTGTATCCCAAGTGCCTGCCATATGGTAGACACTGTATTGATGTTAATGGAAATGAATGAAACTTATTGTCCCTCCTTTCCTTTCTGTAATTCGCATGAAATTAGAAAGATGTAAACTCACATGAAGTTAGAATGATGACATAAGGACTCCTTGGAAACCAGGAGATCGTGCACCTTGTTAGTTTTGGCTAGTTCCACACATCCTTCTGCTTCCTCTCCTTCTCAGCCTACCGTAGAAGAGTACGGGCTCACATTTCTCAGGTTGATATGTAAGTAAGTTAGTAAGGTCCTTCCAGCTCTTAGCTCCTCAGTTGGCTCACTGCAAGCATGCTGCCATCACCCTCTTCTCCTGTATTTGTGGCACACAGAGCTCGTCAGGCTCAGCATCCTTTCTTTCTGAGCACGGACTCACTCTCAACACTTCCCTTCTTGAAGAAGCTTCCTTGGTGGTTAAACCAGAGTTTGCTCTTGAGATCAAGTCCACTGGCCATTCCAGAGCTAAAGGAATTTGATGAGACTTTCCAGTGAACCATAAGGCAGAGAGGACACTTCACTCTGGCAACTTTATTAGATACAGTCTGTGAAAATTGCTATGGATAACACTCATGGTATAAGACCGTGATTAAAAATATTCATACTAAGACAATCAAGTTCCGGGGCGCCTGGGTGGCTCGCTCGGTTAAGTGTTCGACTTCGGCTCAGGTCATGATCTTGAGGTTCACGAGTTTGAGCCCTGTGTTGGGTTCTGTGCTGACAGCTCGGAGCCTGGAGCCTGCTTTGGATTCTGTGTCTCCCTCTCTCTCTGCCCCTCACCCACTCATGCTCTGCTCTCTGTTCCTCAAAAGCATAAACATTAAAAAAAAAAAAAAGACAATCAAGTTCCATGTGAAGTTCTGAGGCTTGCAGCCTTGTGCAGCGAGTATCCGAACCAGACAGCCCAGAGCAACAGCTTCCAAACCAAGTCCTATATCTTCAGTGTCTGAAAGAGTCAATGTTGGGTCTAAGGATCTGTGCAGAAACCGGAGTAAAATGGAGGAACAGCCAAAACTAAAGTTAAATTGGCTCTCACATCTCAGCTGTGCCTAGATCATTCAATTTCTTTAAGTTTTGCTTCTATTTATAATAGCCTCATTTCTCTCTACAAGAAAATGCTGCTCTAATACGTATGTCCATTTTAATAAAAACCTGGTTCAAGAAAAATATCCAGTAATACTTGAATCCTATGTATTTATATTTCTGAGACTTTTAATTATAAAGGGCAACATATAAACCCTGGAATGGCCATCACCATTTGGTGACAGTGACCTGAATTACAACTGTTATCCCCAGGAAAATGTGGCCAAGTTTTAACGAACTTGCCTGGTAACCTTCATATCTCTCTCTCTCTCTCTCTCTCTCTCTCTCTCTCTCTCTCTCTCTCTCTCTCCAGGTCTCTTATTTTTTCTGTCCTTCACCACTTTCCATCATTTACTTCCTGTGTGTCTTTCTTGGCTCTCCATTCTGCCCCTGCCTCTGTACATAAGTTTCTTTGTGTTGCTCTATCCCTTTCTAACATTTCGTTCCATCCCTTGATCTTCCTCTCTCTACTTTATCCATCTCTCTATATCTGTGCCTTCCCATGCCTGCGCTCCCCACCTCCCGGTTGCCCCTCCCTCAAAGGTAGAAAGCCATTAAAGCCGCTCCACATGCTTTCCTCACACTGTCGCATTGCTAACAGTGACTCCTTGCCGCTCTCACTAGAAATAGCTTTTGCCTTTTGTTGCCAAACCAGAATCTTCTCAGCAGTGAAAATGTGGCTGATGAAAGCAAGTGCCTTGTAATTAAATAAATGGGTAATTTCAGTGTTTTTATTTTTATTTTTCTACCCAGGGATTTTCTTAGTAACAGGAAGGAACAGATAGCAGTACTTTAATTCCTATTGATCGAGAGGAGAAAATAAGTCAGCCTATATTTAGGTTTTATTTGGGTATTTGTGATAATTAATAAGAAAAGAAGGAAACATCTGTCCTAGAAATGGAGAAGATGAGAGGGAATAGGGTGAAAAAAATTGGCTGCATCAGTTAAGGCTGCTGGGAGAAGATAAGGTTGGCAAAAATCCTGGCTGAGTTATAGTTTGGAGAAGAGTTAAGGAAAATAAGAGTTTCATCAAATGTACCAGAGGATAGAGTGGTCCTGAGGAGGCAGGCTATGGATAAATGAGTCGGTGATGAAGTGTGACCATTATAAGCTAATGCACACCTTGAGGGGAGAGAGAGCCAAAGAGACAACACTGAGATTCCCAATGAGGATGGAATAGCAGTCCAATGATGGGTGTCCCTGGGTGGGAAGGAAATTAGTCAGTGTATTCTGTGCACTGCTTACAATCATTCTCCCAGACCTCTGAGGCAGAAGGGGGATTGCAGGGGCTGCACCCAAGTAAACAGCAACAAGAAGATGTGAGGCAAGCCCGAGAATCCCAGAGCTGGAGCAAAGTGATCAACAACCAGAGGGCGCATCTATAAACACTAAGAGGACAGAGGGATCGGCAGTGATGAGCCCAGAGTCTACCTCATGTCAGACAGGGTTGATAGCTCCTCTTTTTTTTCTTTCCTTTCTTTGTCCCCTATTCCTCTCCCTCCATCCTCTCTCTTTCTTTCTTCCTTTCTCTTCCTTTTCCCCCATTCCTTGTCCCCTCTCCTTTCTTCTCTCAATCTCTCTCTCTCTCATGTCCAAACAAAAACAACCAAGTCCTTTCGTATACAGCATCTTTACCAGAAAAAAAATGGAAAGCTCCTTAGATGAGCAGACATTTGTCCTTGGGATTAAGGTTTTAGCCAAGCTAGAAATAGTTAAACCTCACATGTGCATGATACCATTTTTCTTACTTAAAATACTTTTGAAATAGCTTTCACAACAACCCAGCATCACTATGAGATGCTTAGGTAGATATGATTTTATCTCTTCTAAAGCTGCACTGCATTAAAATGTGAGACAAACATCGAACTTTAGACTTTTGACATTCTTTGATTATTCAGGCTGCTTGTTAAACTAATTTTCTTAAGTTCCTCCCAAGAAGTGTTTTTGTTGTTGTTGTTCTGTATTTTATTCTGTGTGTTTCAGCAGTGAAATTCCTACCCAGCAAGATATCTAAAAACCTCATTCCTAGGGAGAAGTAAGGAGCTGACTTTGTTAGGATATACTTACTTTAGAGAGGTAGTGTGATGTCATAAGTAAATATTGACATTGGAATCAGAACTCAAGACCCACCAATCTTACTTGATATGTAATCTTGGACAAGTCATATAATCTCTCTGGGTCTCAATTTTCAACACTGGGGAGAAGAAAAGATTAAGATACCTATATTACAGGGTTTCTGTGAGCATTAGATTAATGTAAAATTCCATGTCTGGCATAGAGTAAATGCTCAATAAATAGTTGCTGCTGTTATAGCATTCAATTCTACTCCCATAACTATCAAACATATCCTTGATTTTTGTCTGGAATTTTGAGGAAACTATCTTGTATCTCTCAGAATCTCCTTTCCTTGCAAGAGAAAGAAACCCAACTAAATAACTTTTATTCATTCATTCAACAAATATTTATTGAGTACTTCCATTTACTAGGAACTGTTTTAGGTGCTGAAGTTGTAGTAGTGAAAAGATAAAACCCCAGGTTTTGTGATGCTTACATTCTATAGTAAAGAGAGACACAATACAAAGAATGAGTAAGGAGAGAATACCAGGTTGTGATTAGAAATTTAAATATCACAGGGTACACAGTGTTACTGAGGACTCAGAGATAACTTATATTTGGGGGATAGAGAAGGCTTCTCTGAGGCATACAGATGATGAAAAGGAACGAGTCATGCAAACATTCTGGGAAGAGATGAGCAAATGCAAGGGCCCTGAGGCAGAGAACAAATCTGACAGTTTCAAGAAAAGAAGACTTAATTAAGAAGATGAGTTGGAAAGAGGAACAGGGGCCAGATCATAAATCATGTGGACCATGAAAAGGAGTTTGGATTTTATTAATTATTGTGGAAGTAACTGAAGGAAATTAAGCACAAAACTCTGTTATTTAAATTCCAAAAAGAGTGCCTTGTGTGCTATGTGGAGGAGAATATATTGTAAGTGGTCAAGAGTAAAAACAAGGAATCCAGTTAGGAGACTATTGTTGTAGACTAGGCTGGACAAAGAAGAGATAGAAATAAGTATACAGGCAGGAAAATTATTTTAGAAGTAGAATCAGTGGGATTTGGTGGTTGATTGGGTTACAGAGGTGCAAGATAAGGAGGTGATGCTTAGTTAGGTTTTTGACTTGAACAATTGAAAAAGGCAATTGGGAGCCATTAAGGAGATGGGGAGACTGGGTGAAGGATGAGGGAGGGAGAGGAGATTGTATTGGATATGTCCAGTCAAGATAACTAGAGACAAACATGAGGCATTGCTGGATAGGCAACGAAACATATGGGTGTAGAGGTCAGGGCTACAAAGCTACAAAGGACAATGTCAGCATTAATGTTACTTAAAGCCATGGGACTTGATGAGATCACCAAGGGATAAGTATAGATAAAGACAAGAAAATGGTCCAGGAATGAATGTTGGGCATGTCAAGATTTCAAGGTCAACTCGAAGAGTTTCAAGGTCAACTGGCTGGCTCAGTCAGTAGGGCATGTGACACTTGAGCCAGCATCATGAGTTTGAGCCCCATGTTAGGTGTAGAAATTACTTAAAAATAAAATAAAATAAAATAAAATAAATTATAAAAAGTTTAGAAGAGAAAGTTCAAGACTACAAGAAATTCCATTATCTTGATAATCAAACCAGTTTTGGCAAGAGTGGAACTGACTTCAGGACAGTAGGACTAAAGGTCTCTGATGCCATCAGGGTTCTGTCTGGTTTTCATTGCCACTCTGGCTTCACCACCCACCCACCCCCACCTCAATCTTCCAACATTTCCCTCTGTGGTCTTCATTACAGAATTTTTCTTTTTGAAGGAAATACAGCTGCAAACATCTCTGAATTCCATCTTCACAATGCAAGAGAAAAGGGAAAATCTTCTTCTAAACTGCTTTCGAAGTACCCTAAGGAAGATCGCTAATTGGCCTGGTGTGTGTCACAAGCCCATGCTTTGAACCAGTCTCAGGCCAGGAGGGGCATAGCAATATCACTGACTGGCCCCCAGCTTGGTTCTGTGCTCCCTGGAGTCTCTGGAAAAAGTATGGACTCTTTTCTTAAAAGAGAGTAGTCCATTTGTGGTTACTGATGAAATCACTGAGCTAGGCAGCTTTTTCAATTTGAATCTGTTTCGTAATTGTAAACTTGATATGTCTGTCTATATCTGCAAATATAGTATGACATGATAGCCTGGGTTTTAGTTCTTCTTGTTTGATATCTTTAACCAAGTTTAAATAAATAAATGTGTTCTTATCTAAAGTTGAGATTGATGTGCTCAACATTTATACTAGAAAATGAAGTGGGTCATGAAACAAAGAAAGGAAAAAAAAGCCAGGGTATCAGGAACCTTATGCAGACACTGAACCATCTGATTCTAGGGGTGATGTGTTCACAGAGAGGCCATAGTGAAGTTGGATTTCCTGGATGAGAGGGCCTTCCCTGTGGATCACCATATCTCAGGGAAGATCAGACGACCACTTCTATACCTTCCTGCCAACTGAGGGTTCTCCCTCCTGTAATAGGCTGAACTAAGGCCAGAGACAGGGGCCAATTATTCTGGATTGACTACCTTGCAACACACTCTGTAATTACTTGACTCTAGTCTGGGCCTGTTCCAAATTTTGTTTTGATTCACTGTGCAAGGGGAAAAAAATGGAAGAATTTATTTCTAAGCCCCCACACTTCAGGGGACTAAGAAAAAGTGACAACCCAAATTTACTAACCAAAATATGGTGATGTGAATAGCACATTCCATAATCATGACTTAGCTGGCCTATTTAAGATGCACATTTCTGTTCCTCTTTATAGTTACTATACAAGAGAGCGATTTCAGGGTATCCAAAAGGCTGTCCAAGCAATGCACCTGATTGCAGTCTGCAATCTCTAAGAGTTCTCATTCAGGTTGTTAAGAGGGACCCTCTATGTGACCCCAAGTATATGACCAAAGGAAACTCATTAGGTGTCAGAGACGATTTCTGACCATCCCATTCCCCATGCTCCAAACCCATCTGATCTGGTATGGAGATCTTTGGTTTTTCCTCTTTATAACCTTTACTCAGGAAGCCATGTTATCAGCTCCAGCAAGTTCCCGAGGTCTGGAGCCTTGTCTTAAAAAAAAAAAATCAAAAACTAAAACAAAACACACACACACACACACATACACACACACACACACACACACACACACACACACACACACGATGAAATCCTTCCTTACTAAGAGGCTGAAGAGGGCAACATGTATGGGGACAATGAACTTGCCATTCACTATAGTATAGCCTGGCTGTTCAGGATGAGCCCCCAGGTTTGGGGGCTTTTTATTTGTTTTGGTTTTTGATGTTCTTTATTTTGTTTTTAGTTAGCATATTTAGGTTGTCATTTTTTATTTTCCCCTTAAAACATTTGATCTTAGAAAGAAATCTTCATTTTTGCCTACAGTATAATGAGAAGGAAGAATAGGAACCAGCTCAAATTGGGGTCAACAAGGCAATTACTGAGTGAGGTCCTATGTGGCTCTTCCCTTTTCCTTCACAATTGTTGTGTCCTTGTAAGAGAATGCTCTAGACCCTGGGAGGTGGCTTCCTGAGCAAAGCCTTTAAATGGTGAGAACCAGAGACGTTGGCAAGTTGTTATCCATGAACCACAGTCTCCAGACCTCACAGATTAGAACCATGGATGCTGAAGGGATTTGAAAATGTGATCTCCCTTAAGAAACTCTCAAGAGATGTTTTCTTACTAGAATGTATCTCTACCTCCTTCCCCTTTGGAGTAGGAGTCCAAGTAACATGCCTCTCTCCCAGCTGTCAAAGAGGTAGTGGGATTAGGTGCAACCAGAGCCATCTGTTAGGTGTGAGGTGAGGTGAGGCTTTCTCAATATGATTCCAGGGGTTTCTCCAACAGGCCAAATAAGATTCTTTAGGTTACTTTTCGGGACCACCAGGAGTTTAAAAAAAATGCCAGGAGAGACCTTTCTCCCCAAACCTTACTATTATAACTGTAAAGAAGAGAAAATATGCAAATAACAAATACCACAACTAGGCCAGGGAGAGAAAATGGTAAGAAAATTTCCAGGCATGCCATGTGACTAGAACTAAGCAAACAGACAGGTGGTGTCAGGGAAGTCTCTAAGCAGGTGGCCAGGCTACCTGGGCTACACCTGGGCTGGGATTCAGGTAGGACTCCAGTCTGAGCACTGAGAACCCACAAGGATGGTCCCTCTGCCCAGAGGTGCTAAGAGGGACATAGGGCATCAAGAGGCACCAAAACTGAGGACACCAAGAAAGCCCAGGCTAAGGTGGAATTGCATTAGGGTGGCGAGCCCTTGGCTGCAGACTGAAGCTTGCTCTGATGGCATCCTTCAGTTCTTTCACTTGTTTATATCTGTGACCTTGGGAAAGTCCCCATACTTCCCTAGGCTCCTGTTTTCCTCATCTGTACCTTAAGGGTAATAATATCAACCCTGGGGAGCTGCTGGTGGAATGAAATAAAGTACAACATGCTTAGCACAGTGTCTGGCACATAGCAAACACTCAAAAAACAATAGCCATTGTTACCACAAAAATAAGTAGAAGCCTGTTTAATCAGGAAAAAAAAGACACAACAAAAGAACCACATTATCCAGATTAGCATTAAGAGAACATTGATTTTTAATCCCACACAGTTGGGCTAGAGTGCCTTCAATCCCTCCTGCCCAAGGCCAAGATTAGTCCCAATACCCAAGAGCAGAACTGAGTCCAGAGGTGAGGATCAGGTGACCCCAGCTAGGGATGAGGTAGGATGGCAGAGGCTGGGTGCCAGGTGAGACTCGGCAGTACCTTAGCTGGCTTGGAGTAGGTAACAGTATATCCTTGAAAAAGGGATAAAACTTGTTCTCACCTTAAAGAGAAAAGTTACAGTTCAAAAATTTTCTAATAGTTAGAGTTATTTTAACTATGGAGAGGTGGCTTTGGAAAGGGCTGAGCTCATCTTTCAGGAGTCGTCATTGTGGTTTATATACACAATGGAGTACTACATGGCAATGAGAAAGAACGAAATATGGCCCTTTGTAGCAACGTGGATGGAACTGGAGAGTGTGATGCTAAGTGAAGTAAGCCATAC
Source organism: Neofelis nebulosa (assembly GCF_028018385.1). Classification (NCBI taxonomy): domain Eukaryota; kingdom Metazoa; phylum Chordata; class Mammalia; order Carnivora; family Felidae; genus Neofelis; species Neofelis nebulosa. The sequence goes on from NC_080791.1 coordinate 12,663,762, forward strand.
AGAGAAAGACAGATACCATATGTTTTCACTCTTATGTGGATCCTGAGAAACTTAACAGAAACCCATGGGGGAGGGGAAGGAAAAAAAAAAGAGGTTAGAGTGGGAGAGAGCCAAAGCATAAGAGACTCTTAAAAACTGAGAACAAACTGAGGGTTGATGGGGGGGTGGGAGGGAGGGGAGGGTGGGTGATGGGTATTGAGGAGGGCACCTTTTGGGATGAGCACTGGGTGTTGTATGGAAACCAATTTGACAATAAATTTCATATATTGAGAAAAAAAAAAGAAGTTGTCAAGCAAAGATGGACAGACAGATATTCTTACAGGAAACACGCAGGTGAGAAGGTTGGACTAGTTGACCTCCCCGGTGCTGTTTCAAGGTGAAGATGAAGGCCCCATGCTCTGTTGGAAATATGATGGCTGTTGAGTGAGAAGATAAGAAATCGCCAGCAAAATATCAGGAATGAAACCTAATCTGGTGCATTTTGGCACCCTTGAGAGAACTACCTTTTCCAGGGTTTGATGGGGAAGGTGGTACTTCTGCAGGGCTGCTGGCTTCCCAGTAACACTGTGCTGCTTCTGGTCTTTGCAAAAGATGGTGTAGTGGTGGTGCTGGGAATTGGCGGGTGTTGGGGGAGGTGGGGTGGGGGGGAGGGGAGAGGTGGTAGGAGAAGAGAAAATGAGAAAAAAATAGATGCACCACAAAACCTGCAATTAGTTTGTACCATGCTATTTCCATAAAGTAGACCTCACACTTGAGATCTGAAAGGTAATCATCTGAGATATCAGAGCCTGGCTATAAATAGCCAAGCTCCCGGCCCTATGGCTGCACCCTGGGGAGAGGGGCTGACAGGGAGGCACCCCGCTGGGGTCCTGGGGACCAGGTCCAGCCTCCCTCACTCATCCTTGTTGATGCCAACTCCCAGGACAGCAGGGCATCTGGGTAGCTATTTATGCCCAGATCAACTCTAATTGCCACACTCATCACAGGAAAGGCTGCTAGAGGAAGAAAACTGCATTAGACAAAGCGGCTGTATCCACCCCAGTGGTTAGAATAAAAAAAGGTGTAATCACAGGTTCTGCCTAGGAGCTGCCATGAGATTTGCCCTCTGGCATCTCCCTCATTCTGGAGCTCTTTGTTTGGGTCTCTCTCCAGGTAGCTGCACCCAGCTTCCTCCCCGCAAATCAGACAGCTCATCTCTCTGCCATTTCCTCAGGAAGGCCTGAGGAGGTACCAAGCCAGACCAGGTTTGCAAACAGCTGCTTGAGAATCTCCAAACACACACCCCTTGGAACAGACTCATCATCTGATGGCATCTGCGAACTGTATAGCTCAAGCCAAGGTCCCACGCTCTGGTTTTTTTGCACCTGCTGGGTGGGTTTCTCACGTGTGTGTGTGTGTGTGTGTGTGTGTGTGTGTGTGTGTGTGTGTGGTGTGTTTGGTAAGTAAGTCCTTGCGTGCACCTAGCTCGGTCCCTGGGCTCCACTGATAATGTATCTCACACATACCTGATGTGCAATTATTTGTCAAATGTTATCAATGTTGCGAAGAATAAAAACACATTTTCAAGTATGGCTTTTTGTCATTACACGGTTTCTTGATGAACAGATAACTCAAAGAAAAACTACTTTGATGTGGGAGATTTCAAATTATTTTTAGCATTCGAAAAGAGCAAACACACTGGGAACCACAGCTTTGCTAAGTAAAAGTCCACACAAAGCCATTATAACTGGGCTATTTTTACTCAGTGGACATTTCAGAAACTTGATCTAAAAATTAAACTTGCAACTTACCAAATTAACAAATAAGATGCACGAGGAGATCCTTATCGTATCCCTGCCATCTCTCTATTCCCAGCCCACTGCACAGGGACAGACACAAAGAATCCAGTTAACGCTTGTTGCCTGACCCTGTCCCTGAGCCTCAGCCCATCCTAGCTCCACAGGGCATCTCTAACTCTAGTATCTCTGCTTCCTGTACACACCAGAAGCTACCCAGTGGGGCTTCAGCAAGAATCAAATCTTGCCCCAAGCACCCTACCTTTCTGAGCTCTTCAGTGGTCTTGATGGCTTGATGAGGTCTTAAAACCATTCAGTTGCAGGGAAGCTGGCTTAGGTCCCCTTCATATGAATCATCCCTCTACTGGGGGGTATATTGCAAAGCGTATGGGCTTTGGAGCAGAAAAATGTGCATGCCCATTTAGACCTGGTCCATCATTAGCAGTAATTAACCTTAGACAAATCACTGAGTCCTTGTTTACACATCTATAAAACACACCCACTGCAGAGGTTGGCATAGTAACATAAGGATTCCTTTTCCCATACTCTTTTACACAAATTTGGTAAGTTGCTTTTTCTTTTCTTCTTCTCTTTTTTTTTTTTTTTTTGGCACTCACAAGTACTTTTTGGACAGAAAACACAGTCTTTACCCTAAAGAAACTTACAATGCAATTGGGTTAGTGATCCACGCAGGGCCAGCTTCATAGGTGTGCAACACGTGTAGTCACACAGGGTCCTATGCTCAGAAGGGTTCTATATTTGGTTTGTGCTCTGCTGTTGCTGTCTTGAAATTCTTAGCTCTTGAGCAAGGCACCCCTCATTTTAATTTTGCATTGGGCCTCCAATGTTAAAGAAGTTTTTCTGGAGTGTTTGAGGAGGTCATCAAGAGGATGTGACTGCCTCTTCACCCCAGAGCTGGCCCTGGGCAATTGGAGGCTCCTCAACCCCTCCCCTGTCCTTGGAATATATGTCCTGCCCACTATCCCCTCACTAGAAGCCATCTCAAGGATGCAGCCTTGAGACACCAAGGTGTTGAGGCCTTTTGGACTGAATACATGACTGGATCCAGGTAAGGCCTCCATATAAACCTTCAAGACTCTGGTGGGTGCCTATAAAGATCTTCTCTTGCAGCTTCCCACAAGACAAGCATTGTATGTGTGACCCTTGCTGATTAGAATTGCCACCTGCCAATCTGGAGTGGTCTGTCACTTTCCTTGGGCTCTCCTGGCCCTCTGCATATGGGGCCAGTTTAGAATTTCACTCTGGGGAACACCCGAGGTTGTGAATCAATGTTGAGTTGATCAACACAAGAGGACAAGGAATGGAAGGACTCAACAATAATCAATCCAAAACAATACTTCTTAGGACTGTTCCAACCCAACAAGCAAAAGGGCCCCTCTACTTTAGGTAGTTCTGCATCCAGACTAATATTGGGGCTCCTGAGAAGGTGGGGACTTTCTGTTTCCACAGGCGAAGTGTGCTCTCCTGAAACCACTGGAAATCGTGGCTTGGGAGAGTGGCCTCCGTGGCTTTCACTCTAAGCCCTGAAGCTTCTGCCCCTTACTTTGCCTCAAGCTTCTCTAAAATTGTCAAAATTCATGAAGCACATGTATGATTTCCACCTGACATGTCCACCTATCCCCCTGCCCTCCTACTCCAACTGTTTCTACACTAGGAAACTTAGGTCCTGCCCATACTTAAATCCCCTCTCTGGGCTGTCACCCCCTCTCTGGGCTGCAGTTTCCTTGCTCAGGAAATGAGGATAATGATAAAGCCTACCCCTCAAGGTTACTGGGAGAATTAAGAAGTTAACACACACACAGGAGTTAGAATCGTGCTTGCCATGTGGTGAAGGCTCACCGATGTTCACAATTATCATCACCAGCTTTCATCGCCCTCCCTCCCCTCCCTGCCCCTGCCCCTGCAGCCCATCTAATCTGCCTTCAGGCCCTGAGTCTCCTATCCCTGAACATCTCTTTAATCCAGGCCACTGTCTTCTCTTCTGAATTCTGCTACAACCTCTGAACTAAGCCCCGAGCTTGACCCTCCTCTCAATGCCCAGCATTCTTGCTGGATGTACTAGCTGTCAGTATATGTTGAACGAGTCAATCAGTGAGTGACTGATGCATGAGGGAGAACAGTAGAGGGATGGATCCTAATGCACAAATCTGACCAGCCTTCTCTGTGCTGATTAAACTCCTCAACGCTCAGGATAAAACCCAAACTCTTTAACTGAAGCCTTCTTGATCTGGCCTCTGCTCATTCTTAAACTTGCCTTCCCACTACTAGCCACTGTCCACCCACCTCCCCACCTCCAGGCCTGCCCCTCTCCCGTGGGTCCTTACTCACATGCAGCTCCCACTCCTTGCTCCCCGGTTCCTGCATCCGGCCACCCCCCCCCCCCCCGCCATCTCCCATAACTGGACTCAGACATGGCCTCCCGAATCCACGAGACTGTTATCAACTGTCCCTGCCACACATTCCCAGGGCACGTGTGAACGAAGCCCGGCTTGTCCCTCTTCCCCTTCCCCTTGTCAGTCTCTGCCCCCAGAATGGAAACCCTCAACATGAAGATTGTGCCTTGTTCGTTTGCCTATTTTCAGCATCTATCACAGTTCCTGACATAGAAGAGATGCTTAGCAAATGATGATGTATTTATCAAATCAGCGCTGCATTGTAATCCCTTTATTTCCATTTCTGCCATTCCTCTAGACGGCGAGCACATCCAGGGTAGGAGCCGTGACTGCTTCTTACTTACTTTTGTATCCTCTGTGTCTAGCAAAGCCAGACCCACCGTACGTGCTCAAAGCATATTTTTTAAAATAAATAAATGGCTTTCAGATTTTTTAATTTGCATCTATCAATCTACAAATATTTATTATGTGCCTTTCCCAGGCAAGATACCCTATTAGCATAAATTGTCAGACTCGACACAATGACAGGCTGGGGGAAAGGAAATTCCGGCTGAGGAAACAGCATGGAGACAGATGGGAAGCTATAAAAGAACATGGGCAGTTCAGGGAATGGTGGGAAGGCAGTCAGGGTGGGTGGAGTGAGACATCAGATTAAGAAGAGGCTTGGACTCTGTAAGCAATAGGGAGCCATTGCAAGTTCTTAAGGGTGGGAGACACAGCCTAAGTTTAGGAATAGAAACCCAGAAAAGAGACAAGAGTGACTTAGAGTGGCATGGGATTTGAGGCTGGGAGACCAGACAGAGGCCATGGCAGCAGTCACAGAGGGACCATGTGATAAGGGGAAGGAGAAGGATGGACAGAAAGGGACTCCAGAGGATGTAGCTTCAGGGCTACCTGAGTGCTACGGATGGCAAGTCTGATGATGACTTGGGTCTAATCTTGGGAAGTGAGAGGGTGGTGACACAGTCACTTTGGAGGAAAGCAGGTTGGAGGAAAGCATGGCCTCCCGAATCCACGGGAGGGGTGGCCATGGGGGGCCCCCCCCATGCCTCCCTATGCCTCCACCCTGCCCAGGCCCCTTCCTTCCCCCTGAGGTCTCCTGAGAAACTGGCAGCATCCAAAAGCAGGGGGGGGGGGGTGGTTTCAGGAGCTCTTAGGGATTGGGTAATGAGCTCGGCCTTGGACTTGTTGGGGGCTGGGGAAGAGCAGCCTGTGGAGAACCATGTGTCAGGCAGCTGGAATCAGGGTCTGAGGGGGTACAGGGTTGATGAAGCTGTTGGGGGGCGAGGAAATATGGCCTCTGAGCCTAGTGCTTACATTTCAGGGAAAGGATTCAGTGGAAGATGCCGGGCCAGATGGGGATGCAGGCAAATGGAGAGCTCTGAGCCCCAGCCTTCCAGAGTAATGTTCACAAAATGTAATCGTTAGGGAACAGTGTTGAGAAACACCGAACTACCAAACCTGACATTTTCAAGTAGCGGGCAGGCAGGCGAGGGGCTTCCCAAGATCAGGCTTCCTTGAAACCCTAATTGAAATGCGACATTGGAAGGCACTTCACCCCGCAGAGGAGCCAGGAGGTGGGGGAAGCACTTGGGTGAGGGGGGGGAAGCACTTGGGTGAGGGGTGGGGGGCTCCCAGGCTTAGGGAAGGAGAGGGAGTGGGGAGAACAGGAAGGGGTAGTGGGGGTCGCAGGAAATTTTGCTTTTCCACCTAGCACGCAGGAGGTAAGAAAGCCAAGGACTGCTGTCAATGGTGAGAGCTTCTACAGCTACAGAGGTGTCAGCTCAGGAGCCAAACTGCCATTTCTGCTTTAATTGGAGCCTCTCCGTGAAGGTTGGGGAAGGGATGAGAGAGGGGGTGGTGGAGAGAGGAGGAGAGAGAGAGAGAGAGAGATAGAGAGAAAGAGAGAGAGAGAGAGAGCGCGCAACTGAGAGATGGAGAAACAGGGACACAGAGAAACCTTTGGTGGAAGGAGAACCCCTGAAGCTGTCCTGATCAGCTCCTTGGAGCCCTTGCCACCAGGTCAGGCTGCTGGCTCTGTTGCAGCGAGGGGCCACCACACAGAACAGCCACCCCTCCCAGCGTGTGCACACACCTGCACACACACACACACACACACACAGCCCCAGACCCAGGTGGGAAATGAGCAAGGGGAGGGGTCTGGAGTTGATTCATTTCCTCTTCTTCTTTATCATTTATTAAAAAAGTAAAAAAAAAAGTCCTTTTTCATTTTTCTCTAGTGCCCTGACTACTTGTCAAGCCCATAGTTCTTGATACATCATGGGAAGCTCAGCCCATTTAAAGCCAGGGCATATATATGTAATAAAGCCCTAATCCTCCTGCAGGTTCCTGGGCTGTGCAGGTAGCCGATGTGGCAGTCGGCCCAGGCCCCCCCATGCCTCCACCCTGCCCAGGCCCCTTCCTTCCCCCTGAGGTCTCCTGAGAAACTGGCAGCATCCAAAAGGAAAAATGTCAATGAGGTAATAAGCAAAGGAAGTGTGACGAGGCACGTTGGTGGCTCAGTCGGTTAAGCGTCCGACTTCAGCTCAGGTCATGATCTCACGGTTTATGGGTTCGAGCCCCGTGTCAGGCTCTGTGCTGACAGCCTGGAGCCTTGAGCCTGCTTCAGATTCTGTGTCTCCTTCTCTCTCTCTGCCCCTCCTTGCTCACACTCTGTCTCTCTCTCTCTCAAAAATAAAAACATTAAAAAATTTAAAAAAAGAAAAATGATGTGTGTGTGTGTGCATGTGCGTGTGCATATGCTCACAAAAGAGAGACACACAGAGATTATACGTGAAGGTCACGTAGGAAATGGTGAAGAGGAGAAGGGAAAAAAGGAGATAAGAAATAAGTTACAGACAGTGAGAAACGGATACACAGAGTTAGCATTTGGATGTATGTATTATCTATTTCCCGGGCCTTGTCTCTTCCTAAATATTCACAAATACATTAAAACAGGGTTTGAAAGAAGCTTTCAGAAATCGACGAACCCAACTCCCATTTCACAGATGTAAGAACCGAGGCACCGATACTTAGGGGAAGTACACCTCACTCACAGGTACAGAACTTGCAGTTTAGAAAGGTTAGGATTTGAACCTAGATCCCTTGACTTTCCTACCTGAGCCTACAGAGGCTGGCACAGCAGTTTCTGTGGTCTGACATGTGGGGAGGTAACAATGACTGTCACTTAGTGCTTGCCACATGTCAGGTGCTACCTACGGTACTTCACGTGTTACCCCATTTTATTGTGGCAGCAGCCATAAAAGGCAGGTGCCATTATTATCCACATTTCAGGGGGAAGATTGTGGAGGGAAGAGCACAGGCAGGTCAAGTCAATTGTACAAGGTTGCCCGGCAGGGAAGTGTTGGGGCTGGAGCACACACCCAAGCAATGGGATTCAAGTGCTTCTTTTTAACCACCCTACTAAGCCATCTCTCAATGATAAATTAAAAGGAAGGTGGACAAAGTCCATGCGATTATTCTCACCAACAAGTTGAGGACAAGCCATCCTCTTTCCAGCAGGTATGCCCAATCCCCCGAAGTATGAAAGCAGACAGAGCTTCTCCCAGCTCCCCTGGCCTCCCCTCACCCCTCCTCATTCACCAGCCTCCCCCTAGATTAGAGGCCCTTCAGCTAGAAGGCTGGTCCGGGTCTTCCTTCTCCATTGCCATGTTGACGGGTGAGGCCACGCACAGGCTATGAGTTGTCTTCACGGACACACTGAAAGGCATGAGCTGAGCACCCACCCTGTAGCAGGGAGCCATGGAGGGTGGGGTCCTCATCAAGATGGACCCAGTAGACACCTGTCCTCAAGGACATCTCTTAGGAGAACTAAGATGTGAACACAAATAACCATACCACAAGCCAAAGGGCCATCAGGAACACCGAGAAATACATGGAAACAGCGCGAAGACTTTAGGGGAGAAAGAAATGGCTTTGGGCTGCGGCAGTGGGAAGGACTTCATGCAGGAGGCCAGCGTCAAGGAGTCTACTCGACTCGGCCATGCAAAGACAGGAACATGATGAAGGGCTGCTCTGTACAAGGAATGCTAGTGCAAAGGCTCAGCATCAAGAAAGTAGGGAAAGTCTCAAGGGGCTTCCAGGGACGGACAGAGCTTCCCCTGGAGGACACAGCTGGCACCCCAGAACACTTCCCACGGCTCCAACACAAACGGGTCAACGGGAGGTATGCTTTGCTCACAGGGGCCAGCGTTTCACTGAGCATGTGCCAACACTTCTTGTGTGCTCCCTCCTGTGACCTTCGCAGCCACCTTGAGAGAAGTACGAACCATCATTGTCTTCAGTTTACGAATGAGGAGACAGGCGCCAGAGAGGTTAAGCAGCTTACTGAAGACACACAGCTAGGGAGGGGTGAGGCTAGGACTTGACTCCAGGGCAGTCTGACAACGGAGCCCACTCTCCAGGCCACTGTGAGGTTGTGGTCTTTGGAAACTGGCTCCCGGAGAGCAGGCCCTCAGGAGAGGGGTTCGGTCTAGTCCTCACCTGGGAGCAGGTTACCATGAAATGATAGCAGTAAGGAAGGGGCCGCGGGCTGCCCACTGCCAGGGTTATGGAACCTGGGATTCAGCATTTACTGCAGGAAGCTGTGAAGTGTGTATGTGTGTTGATAACACTTTGTTCCTGAAGGTTTCTGGGGACAGCAGAGTGCTCACCCCAGCAAACCAAACATGCTTAAGGTGCAGATAATCTGTAGAGCTCTAGTTACATACATATATGCATCGACCAGCAGAAAGACCGTGTCCATTTCTTTTTTTTAAAAGAAAATGTTTATTTATTTTTGAGAGAGAGAGAGACAGAGTGCACGCAGGGGAGGGGCAGAGAGAGAGGGAGACACAGAATCGGAAGCAAGCTCCAGGCTCTGAGCCGTCAGCACAGAGCCCAACGCAGGCTTGAACCCACGAACCATGAGATCACAACCTAAGTCAAAATCGGTCGCTTAACTGACTGAGCCGCTCAGGTGCCCTAAGACCGTGTCCGTTTCTAAACAATGTCTAGCATGTTAGAGACCTACTGTAAACACCTAATAAAATGATAGATTCCCACATGGGGTCTTAGTGCCATGAAGCTCTCTCCCTCTCTCCTTTCCCTCCTTTCCCCTTCTGCCTCCCTCTTATTACTTTCATCTGCTGGGGAATCACTCAAAGGTCCCTCCAGGGTTTCAGGGAAATGTTAGCCTCCCAGATTTCAGAACCGACTGCAAAACTAAACACAGAGGCCTAGGCTCCCATGGTTAAGGACTGATGATCATCCCAGAAACGCGTCTTGCATCTTATGGGCTCAGAGAGAAAGAGTAGGTACTAGGGGGTAGCCAAGGCTTTAAGCTTGAGGATCAAGTGGTCATTGATGTTCTTCCAGGCCAGCCATTTCACGATTCTGCCAGGGACAAGATCTAGGGCAGGGTGAGGCATAGAGCTGACTCATCCCAGCTCACAGCAGCATCCCTATGAGGGAAACTGTGTGTCTGGAGGCCCAGCTGTCTCAACCTGGCACCTGCAGCCTGGTGCCTCCCCTCCCACCCCCCCCAGCCCTCTGCACCCAGCAGCAGCCGCCTCAGCGTTTGAGGCAGCGGTGGTGGCAGCAGCCGCCCCCCCCCCATCGGTCCCCACCTCCTCCACCTGGGCACCCACAGCCCTCCACAGTCACTCCTTTCCAACCCAGCCAGCCCTCCGCCAGGGCTGCAGTTGATGAAATCTGGGAGCTATTTTGAAATTTCCTTTTAAAAAAAAAAAAAAAAGTCCAAACTGATTAGTTGATAATTACATGTTGGAACATCTGCTCTGATTTGTTTTATTCTTTCTATTTTGGAAAATTGGAATACACTGAAGTTTTGCCTTCTGGAATTGCCGGGCTGGCTCTTGGAGTGTGAGCAGCCCTCCTGCTCGACAGCACCTGGCTCGGCCCACAGCCCAACTCCCAGGGCAAAGCACAACTCTCCTGCCTTAAATAGCAGCTCCCTGGCACCTCCCCACCCCACCCCTGGCCCACAAAGGGTTATGAAACCTCCCTCTCTGTTGTGACCTGCACGAGCCTCCCTCGAAGGTTTGGAGGTGAGGCGCACCAGCCAGTAGAGCCTGCTGCCAGATTGGAGTGTGGTGTGGCAAACCCCAGTGTGGCCCACTTATAACCACCCCCCCAAACGCACAAACCCCATGCAGCAATCAGCCGCTTGGCTGGTTTCCCTCTGGAAGTGTCTAGATGCTTCTGTCTCCTGGGCAAGAGGGCAGGTCCGTACTGTCCGGCAGGGACTTGCTGTTACTGAGAGGTTGGGGCGTGTTCAGGTTTGCTCATTACAGAATACTGGCATCTAAAGCCATCACAAGTCCAAACTCCAAGAGGCTGCCACTCGTGAGTGACTGCTCAGAGCCTGCAGGTGTTACTGACAGAGACTCGGCAGGGCTGAGGGCTAAGGGCTGAGGACCTGCACGCCTCTTGTCATCTCTTCATCCAATTAGCATTTCTGGAATGTGCACGCAGTACTCAGGGCTTGGTGCAGGGTCACCAAGGTGAAGCAGACGCAGACTCTACCCTAAAGGGCTCATGACGGCAGCCCTACTCCATCCCTTCTCCTTGCTACAACTGGGATGACCTATAAATCTAAGACAAGATATGATTATGTCACTCAATTACCTTTTCGACGGCTCCCAATTCCCTTTACGATCAAGTCCAAATTAAAGTCCTTAACTTGGCATGCAGGGATCCTGTAGGTCCAAACCCAACTTAGCTGGCCAGCCTCATCTCTAGTCTTTACCGAGCAGAGGCTCCGTACTCCAGCCACACCGGGTGACTTTCCCTGACCGTGCTCTGTTCACTTTTTCTGGCTCATATTGCCTTCCCACATGCCATCCTCTTTGCCAGGATTCCTCCTCTCCCTTCTTCCTTTCACCTGGATAACTCTGACTCGTCTCAAAGCCCTCAACCTAAGATGGGAATTTCTCCAGCAATTCTTCCCTGATCCTCCCGATTTCTACGAGTTTAGATGGTTTATCTCTGTGTTACCACAGCATTCTGAATTTCCCCCCATGGTACACGCCATGCTTCATTGACACTTCCTGATAAGTTCTCCATCCTTCCAGCCAGATCAGAAGCCTATTGAGGACAGATAGCAGGTCTTGCTCACTGTACTAGCTCAGGCAACTAGCACACCACTGACATAAGGTGGTGCTCTATAAATAACTGTAAGATAAGTGAAAGGCTGAGCAAATGATTGAACAGATGAATACATGCCCAGCTTATTAGGGAGAGGGCATCTCCACATATAACATTGGGAAGTATTATGCTGTGTGGATCAGACAGGGTAAGTTATGTTATGCTGCAGTAATAAGCAACCGCCGATTCTTAGTAGCTTATAAAAACTAAAGGTTTATTTCCTGCTCCTACTATATTTCTATCACGGGTCCGCAGAGATTTTCTGCTCTGTGATGTCCTCACTTAAGAAATGCAGCCAAAGGGAAGCTCCATCTCGGTGCTTCCACAATTGCTGAGGCAGGAGAAAGGGAGCATAATGAACCTTTCACTGGCTTGGAAAGTTTACACTCAGAAGTGACACAAATGATTTCTGCTTTTATTTTGTAGCCCAAGCAAGTCACATGACCGGAATGAACTTCAAAGGGGCCAGGGAAATACAATCTGGCCGTGTGTCCAGAAGGAGAACGGAAATGTTTGGTGAACAGAACCAATGCTCTTCATAGGAAATCCAGGAAGAGGGATTCCACTTCCGAATGAAAATATCTGGTAAGGCTTTCAGACCAAAGTGGCATCTGACTTTGTCCTTGAAGGCTGGATTGGGGACAGGCCACTGAGTTCAGCTTGCCGAGCTGTGATTCTACATGCTGGGAAAGCACTCTGCTTCCTTCATTTTCACTCGCTAGCCCTGTAGCTGAAAAATTCTGTGGGCTCCCTGTTCTGAACATTATTCAGATAAATAGGACAAGGTCTCATCTCTGGGGGAGTCTGTGGTCTAGTAGGGTAGATAAGTCCTGAATGTGTACAGACATTCATAAAATATGCATGAATGGGATATGCACAAGAAAAAGTAGAGCAAAGTAAAAAAAAAAATCCTTCCATTTGGAGGCATCAAGTTGTGCTTTCTGGAGAAGGGTAGGATTTCAGAGGGAGAATTAGGGTTGAAAGTGGGGAGGGGCTCTAGGGAGAGGCATCCGTATGGACAAAGCCATGGGAGTGGATGTTCACAGAGCAAGCTAACTGGAAGAAATACCCTTTAGGTTGGCCAGTGTCTGGGACACTGGGAGAGTCAGGCAATGGGAAATCTCCAGAAATTGGGAACTTTCAGAAATGAGGGGTAAAGAATAGAGGAGCTGTATTATTTTATTTTCCTGAAAACCTTTTCTGAAGCTTCGGCCCAGGAGCCACCACTGAAGGGCAATGAATTTTGGAAGGCTTCTGGTAGGTTGCACCTGACCCCTCACATATAACATAGAATCTCAAACATTCATGGATTGTGTGGCTCCCCACCCACCATCTGGCCCCACATCACCCACAGGGCACAGATTTGAAATCTTGGTGGCTGCCTCCTACTTTTCATGAGCAGACAATTCCAGGGGAGACTAGGAGACTCTAGAGACCCTGCATTCTAAAGCAGAGCCTTATCCAAGGCATCGCCCGAACCTGGAGATGTCCTCCAGCCCCATGGGGTTTAGGACCATTTTCTGGAACCCAGGGAGTGTCAGGGCCACTCCCATCACTCTGTTCTTCCTGGCTCCACCCACCACCATCCTCAACTTCCTTATATCACTCTCTGATGACTTGGTCACTTTTCAGATCAACCCAGTGTCAAAATAACGTGTCAACACAGACTGTTGAGGTGAGGGTGACCATGATGAGGAATACGGCAATGATTATTATTAGTTCTCATTTTGTCGGGTTCTATTTTGTTTTGTTTTGTTTTCAGTTCAAATTGTTGTTGCTGAGGAATTATTTCCTGAAGCCAAAATTTTCTGCCTCTCACTCACTTCACACTTTGACTCATTTATTTTTCCTATTTCCCCAAAGACCCTTTGACACTTTGAAAAGTGTTTCACTTAGATACAATCCTGCTCTCTTACCTAGTGTTTCTCCCATTTTCCCCTTCTCGCTTTTTATTAATAAGTCATAAAGAAAGTGTTTCCAGGCAAACATCACTCACTAAGTAATAAAAGCTGGGGCCAGAGGACAGGGCGACGCAGAGTAGAGACTGGGGAGGCAGTGGTTACCCAACAGCACATCCCATGCGAGTGGGAGGGAAGCTGCTGATAGAAGAACACCGTGGCTTTATGGGGCCACCAGCCAGATCTAGTCAGGTGTGAGACAGGGCCAGACTCCGAACTCCTGCATCACTGATGCAAAGGAGGTTGACAGTGGAAGGCTGTGTGTGGATCACCTGCTCCAGCTTTTCTAGGAAAGAAGTGAGGTTCATGGCTTTGCCTAGACAAGTCCATTAGAAGCAGAGCCTGGATCACAGCCCGCCTCAAGCCTTCTTGCTATTTTCCACACTTTCCTCAGATGAGCACACCTACTCCCATGACCCCTTCATCAGCAACACTCTTATTGCAGACCTCCCTTCTCTCCTCAACTCTAGAATCATTGCTGCCCATCATTGTGGCAAGACATTTCTACTCGAATAACCCTCAGACAGGGGCATCTGGGTGGCTCAGTCGGTTAAGTGTCTGACTTCAGCTCAGGTCATGTTCTTGCAGTTCGTGAGTCTGAGTCCCACATCGGGCTCTGTGCTGAGAGCTCAGAGCCTGGAGCCTGCTTCGGATTCTGTGTCTCCCTGTCTCTCTGCCCTTCCACCACTCATTCATTCTCTCTCTTTCAAAATATAAACAAACATTAAAAAAAAAAGAATAATCCTTAGACACTGGACTTTTTATTGTACAGCACAGAACTGGCTCACACTCTTTGGACCTCCCAAGTAACTGATCTATAAAATCTTAGGCTTCTTCCAACTGCTCTCTTGTTCTCACCAGCAACCACGTTCCACTTGAAATCTCCCTCAAAACCACCCTTCCACCTCTCCTTCCTCATGGCTAGTCCTGTATTCAGGTCTTCTCAGCCCCTGGCCAGCCTGCTAGTCTCTCTGCCTCTAGGCTCTATCCTCACCAAGCCATGTTTCATGCTCCACAGAAGAGATTTTCCTATAGCTCACACCAGATCATGGTTTTCCTATGGCTAAAAGCCTAATTACTCTGTGAAAGCAGATAGAACTTAGAAGAAACAGGCTGGAGGATGCCAAAGAAAACTGCCCAGCACGAGGCCTAGCCTTGGGCTCTCAGCTGGTGTTTGGCAAATAAATAAATCAGTAATGAGAGAATGGGCGGGCTGCTATACTAAAATGGAAAGAACATGCACTTTCCTATGTTTCCTGGATCTATCATCTACTGTGTGACTTCAAGCAAATGATGAGCCACTCTGAAATTTGGATTCTTAAAAAAAGGCAACACTATTTAATGCTGTTTGACTTAGCTCACAGTATTGCCATGAGGACCAAGGGGACAGTGGCTAGAGAAGAGTTGTTTAAAGCAAAAAATCAGGGGGAGCCTGGGTGGCTCAGTCAGTTAAGTGTCCGACTTCAGCTCAGGTCACCATCTTTGCAGTTCGTGAGTTGGAGCCCCGCATCAGGCTCTGTGCTGACAGCTCAGAGCCTGGAGCCTGCTTCAGATTCTGTGTCTTCCTCTCTCTGCCCCTCCCCCACTTGTGCTCTTTCTGTCTCTCCCTCTCTCTCAAAAATAAATGAACATTAAAAACTTAAAAAAAATAAAGCATAAAGTAATATGCAAAGGGAACTATTGTTATGTCACAATATTGGCTAGAGTCTGAGGAAGCTCACTGCCTGGTACAGTGAAAAGGATGATCTTGTACCAGTCACTTCTTTCTGGACCCAAGACTTTCCATCAATAGAATGACCCTTTGGGGCTGAAATACCTCAAATCCCCTCCAGTGCTTATTTCCTGGGATTTGATGTTTTGATCCAAGCCTCTGTGTGTCCCCAAGGAAACTTGCTTATGAGCTGTCACAGTCTGCTGTCGGGCTGCTGCCCTGATCCTATCTCTGGATTTAGCCTCACTACATAGGCTTCTGCCTTCATCTGCTAATAAAGATCGAGAGCTCAGATTTAAATCTGATCCTTTCCTTCTTCCCACCACATATTACACAAGTTTTGATCAACCAACCTAGGTGGTTCACATTTTTAAAATTTGAGATGGAGAAAAATATAATTAAGGAGCCAATTGGCCCTCATTATGGAAAAAAAAAACAACTTAATTATCCCCAAGGCTGGCTCTGGTACACACTCATCAAAGAGCCCAGCAATCTCACATCAAAGCCTGGAGTTGGGTGCCGTGGCCAGCTCCTTGCTTGTTTCCAAAGCAGTTGTGTTCAAAGGAACAAAAGCTCTGAGTCCATAGCTTGAAAAAACTTTGGCATCCCCAGCCTGGTTCCCCAGGGCTCCCTCAGTCACCTCCCGAGGAACAAAGAGTAAATTCAGCAGGAAAGGTCCTCATGGGAAATGGGTTTTCTACCTTCCCTGAAAAAGGTTTGGGCCCAGAGGAGTTGAGATTGAGAGTGGGAATTTAAACAGGGGTTTGCCCTGGGGATTCTGAAATTGGGGCTTTAAACCCCAAGCATTCACATGAATGAAAAAAAAAAACAACCAAGTGCATAAACGCAAATAATTCATACTGACAAAGATTGTGACAGCCTTTCAAATGACAAGTTAAGGCTATTCCTGACTATTGTAATGTATATGATGGTGGCAGCCACTTCCTGCTCACAAATCCTCCGTGACCCCATTGCTTCTGGGGTACTGGAAGGCCTTCACAGTTTTCCCATCACAGTCTTCCACCCTTATTTCAACAGCCCTGCATTCCAGACAAAGCATTCACTTCACACTCTCTACCTACTTCCCATGCTTCCAGAGATCCCGGCATTGTCCACTCTCACTTTTCTTGTGAACCTACTTCCTTCTCTCTTCCTCTTTCCTATCCATCAGAATCCCCCCCTGTCCACAACCAGCTCTGTTCGTGTTTCTCTCATAGAGCTCCTTCTTTTAACCCAGCACACTTTGTGGGGGCAGGGATTCTATTATGGACAAGGCTCCCTCCATCCAAGCGCCTTTGGACACAAAGATGAGTAAGAATTCTCGCTGTAGTAGAAGAGCTCATATTCCAGTGCTGGAGACAGACATGCATTCAGTTACATTACAGTATGAAAAATACTACAGCCAGTGCTGTCTGGAAATATAATGTGGGCCAGAACTGTAATTTAAAATTTTCTAGCAACCACATGTTAATAAGGTAAAAAAAAAAAAAAAAAAAGGTAAAATTAAATTTAATAACAAATTTTATTTGACTCAATAAATCCAAAATACCATTTCAACCTGCGGTACTAGACACATTTTGAGTATGCCAGAGCCACATGTGCTTAGTGGCCACCACATGTGGTTAGTGGCCACCACATCAGATGGTGCAGATATAGACAAAGCATATATAACTGAAGACATCACAGGGAGGGAAGTAACACAGCTAGCCCAGGCACACAGGCTTCACAGGGTCTTGATGGATGAGTGGGGTTCATCTGGTGGAGGAAGAAAGAAGTGCTTCCAGACAAAGGAAACGACCTATGAGAAAGTATAGAGGAAGAATGGAGATGGTAGAGACACATGAGATGCTATAAGGTAGACAGCATGGAAAGCAATGCTAAAGTGAGCTTGAAAAAAGGCTTCAACGTATCCTCCTTTGGAGCATGAAAGAAGAAAGGAGCAGTGGAGGGGTTTAACCAGGGAAGCCACATAATCCACTCAGTGATTCTGGAAGATGACCTTGGCCACTGAGTGGAGAGAGGGCTGGGCATGACTTAAGAAGGACTCCACAGGTCCAGCTGGGAGGCTCTGATAGCAACCTCCGGTGCTTACCCATATCCTGCCTTGGCACACGGATCGGCTACATTTTTTCAGCTTTCCTTGCATTCTACACTTTTGGTCAGGAGGTAAGCAAAGAGAATCTGGAAAAATCCTAAGTGTTCTAAACAGCTTTGGCTCAGACCGGATACATTCTTACCCATTCTTATTCCATTGGAATTTATGAGTACTCAGGGAACAGAAGAAAAGTAAAAAAGGAATTTTAAACCCTAAAAATGAGTGGTAAAGCAAGAAAAGGATACAGAAAAGGAGTCAGAGACCTTGGGGATGATAGAGACACTCAATGATGTAAGAAGGTTGACTGACCGTGATGAAGAGAAGGGTGCCAACCTTCCCACTACCTGCCAACCCACGCACACAGCGAGGGAGGGAGAAGTACATTGGGGTAAGTGAGCCGTGACAGGTGGGATTACTTGTTATAGCTGCTAGTTGACCCTGACTCATGAGGAGGCTCTTGCTCCATTCTTACCTGTTATTTCTTTATGGTTACTCAACATTTGGGTATACTTGCCATATTGTCTTGCTTAACTGGTGGGGATTTAAAAGGCAAAGGACTGTGGTCTGTGCTTGACTTGGCCTTCTATCTCTCCCCTCCCCAAGCACAACGATTTACCTTTTAGACAATCAATGATTAGTTTAGGAATCAATTACTTTATTAAATCAATAGGTCCTTTCATCCCTGTGTCAAAAGACGCCCATAATATGATCCCTTTTTATCAACTACTTCTTCTGCCAAACCCCTGAGTCACACAAAAATCACCTCTTGCCAAGATTATCCCTATAGGCTCCTAATTTGTGTCCCTGCTTCTACCCTCACTTCCCTTTGGTCTATTTTCAACACGAGAGCCAGAGAGATCTGGTTAACTATAAAGCAGACCTCACCCCTCCACTTAAGTTCTCAATGGTTTCCATCTCCCTCAGAGTAAATGCCATTGTTTCACCATGGCCAACAGAACTGGGACTTGTGCCCTCCCTGTCCCTCATTACCCCCTTGACATCATGTCCTACTTGTTTACTCTTTCCCATCTATGCTGGCATTTCACTATTTTTTTTTCAAACATGCTGTGCACACTTGCACCTCAAGGTCTTAGCACTTGCTGTTGCCTGCCTGAAATGCTCTTCCCAAATATCTGTATGGCTCCTCCTTCACAGGCCTCAGATCCTTCTCAAGTGTCCCCTCCTCTGCAAGGCTTTCCTCAGTCACCTTAAATTTCAACCCCTCTCAATATTGTTTCTTCCCTGTCTCTGTTTTATTTTTCTTCTCAGTACTTATCATTCTCGAACATACTAAACATGTCACTTCTGTATCTTGTTTCTTCCTTTCCCACCTAGTGGAATTTAATGTCTAAGAGGCAGGGTTTTCTTTGCTTTCGTTGCTACTCTGTCCCTAGTGCCAATCCTGGTACAAAGCAGGAAATCAATAAACATTGGTGGAATGAGTGTGTGGAGATAGGGACACACAGGGTGCCGACAGAGCCATAGGAAAGGGGAGACACAAGGAAGGCTCATGGCAGAGAAGGTCCCTAACTGAGACTTAGACGAGCCCAAATTGGCTGGGAGAGGAGGTGCTAGGGAGTGTGTGACAAGCAGAAGGGTCAGTAAATGCAAAGACCAGGAGAAAAGTGGCACAATGGAAACCACACACAGTTTGGTCTGCTGGAGAGAGAAGTGCAAGGTGGAAGGACTGAGTGATGAGGCAGGAGAGCTGGACAGGGTCGAGACCAGAATTTCACCCCAGCAGGCAACAGCTAGGGGCTTGGCTTGGTCCCAGGCACAGCAGTGGGATCTGTTTTCCCAGTTGGCCATTCCTGTGTTCGTGCAGAGAACAAATACAGGGGGGACAGAGTAGAGCCAAGATGGAGAGCCAAGGAGGTTCTTGTGGTGGGCTGGGTGCAAGAGAACCATGGCCCACAGCAGGGCGGGGAGAAGAAATGGAGAGGAGGTGGGATCATGGAGAGAAAGGTAAAATTGGCAAGGTCTGGTGATTGACTAGCTTGCAAGAAGGTTGCTCTCTGACCCTCCCTTCTGGTTTGGATGATGGTTTATATGCCCATTCTGCTGGGTGAGACTGTAAACAGATGCAGAACCAGCTTTGTGCAGAAAGGTTATGACATGAAACATTCATGCAAAGAGATCTAGGACATATTGGAAGATATAAGTCTGAAACGCGGGCCCATTGGAGATCCTGGCTGGAGAAATAAATTTGGGAGTCAGCAGCAGAAAGATTATAGAAGCGCCGACCTGAGGCAAGTGTGGAACAGTCACACAAGGCAGCCAATGGGAGCTGACGAAGCAAGTGGGGAAGAGATTAGAATAATAACCATAGGAGGAATTGATGTCACCCTGGGGGACACAGCATGACACGTGATATGCAAAATAAAAGGGAAGATGGAGGGTGGCAAAGGAAAGCAAGAACTCACGGTAAGATCAAAATCAGGCAAGTAGCAAACCAGTGCAAAAAGTGAATCAAAAAGAGTGGTTGGAGTCTCAGCCAAGAGCAACAAGGAGACTGAAGCCCTAGAAAGGATATGGTAGCCTAAGAGGGCTGCCCAGAAGTGGATCAATGAGGCAACATTAGTTTGCGGGCTCTTTTCAAAAGTCATGGAACCTCTTCCAATTGTATCTTACAGACAACTAATGAAAATACAAGTCAAGCTACTACTCCGATGGAAGTTGGTTTGGGAAAGAACCTAAGAGCTGGCTCCTACCTGTCCCTCCTCCTATGAAAGTCCCCCAAACGCAGAGAGATTGAAAAATGCTCATCGAGGACAAAGAACATCAGACTTTGTGCCGTTAATGGAACACGAACCACATGCAGCTGGATGTGTTGGGATCACCAGCTCCTGTTCTACCTCCAACCACTCGTGATGTGGGTTGGTTGCTTTCTCTCCTCTCTGGGCGTGAGAGGTGAGGGGGTGGGAAAAAGTGATCTTGCGGGGCTCTTTCCACACCAGTGTTCTATGGGAATGCAAAGGGCATAGAGACCGCTAAAGATAGGTCAGCCAGTCCTGCTGGGCCTGTCTCTCACCCAGGGCCATTTATCGTCTACCCACCCTGCTCTCAAAGCTTTAGAAAACGCTCTCCTCTTGTAAAGCACTGCCCTTAACACCTTATTACCTCTAACAATAGCATTTTTACCAGCCCGGTCATATTTTTGCCTTCCCTGCCCAATGACTATATTTTCCAAGAAAACAAGCTCCTTCAAAATGCGCTGCCCTCTGCCAAGCAGGGGAGTGCCACATTATCTGTGGTGGGTGCCGGCATTTAGGAGGAAATGATTTTCTTTCATCTGTCCAAGTAAATCTTTCCCCAACACTTGTAAAGCTGATTGCTGCCAATTTCCAGCTGGAGAAACATAGCCATTAAGAGGGGGAGACATTAGTAACTGGAAGATACTTATAACATTTAAAACGGGGGGTTTTGCTTTTCCTTTTTTTTTTTCCTGCTCTGGATTGTGTATTTTTTCATTTTTTTCAGTGTTTCACTAGCATTTCTATTTGGGAGGAGGGAAGCAGAATGCATTTGTAAGTGTGTGTGTGTGTATTTAATACACCATATATAATGTAGATATGTTTAGATGATATATGTAAAATATACACATATATGTATATAACATATGGGTACTACACAACGTGTATATGTATATGCATCTAATGGTGCATGCATATATGATGTATATGCAGCTTTTGTAAATGGAGAGAGAGAATAAGAGAATGGGGGAGAGAGAGGGAGAGAGGGAGAAAAGGAGAGAGAGAGAGAGAAAAGGGGAGAGAGAGAGAGAGAGAGAGAGAGAGAGAGAGAGAAAAGGGGAGAGAGAGAGAGAGAGAAAAGGGCAGAGAGAGAGAGAGAGAGAGAGACCTCCCTTTGAGCTCATTTCTCTTCATCGCTGTCCAGACATGAAAGAAAGCAGGGCAGGCATATGCCACACTCCCATCCTGGCCTCTGTGCTGATTCTCCATATCATATGCACCAGGCACTGACACTTTTACCTCTTGAAACTCAGGCATGGGAGAAGGGGAAAAAAGAAATAAAATAAAACACTTCCTCCAAAGAGTGTAGCCACGGGAATCGCAGGACTAAGAGCAAATAATGATTTCCTCTTCTGCTTTTTAAGTAAATACTGCTGCACAATGAGCTATTGGGCAGGACAGGTGCAAAATAATAGACTCTTTTTCTGGTCTCCCCAGCCCCCACGGGGCCACTGCTAACTGCATCAGGTACTCAATTTTCTTTTGTTATTTAAAGATGTGTTTGTGGATTCCTAGGGGGTGGAGGAGGAGGGGCGAGTCCGGTTCTAGCATCACCAAGAGGACTGCTTAATTTGTATTTTTGCTTTATTAATGGAAAGCTACCTGTCGGCCCCAGGATTTGTCTACCCGGGGAGGCTTTTAATGCATCTGTCCAATGCAATGGGGTTTGGGAAAAAGAAACCTCTCTAATCAGCAGACCTTGTCTTGCAGGGAGAGAAAGCACATCCACTGGAAATGGCTCGGGCTGGCAGAGAGGGACCTGGGTTTCTGTTGGGATTCTACCCAAGCCCCTGGACCTCCCCAGGCCTCAGTTTCCTCTTCCACGGAAAGGGGAGGATAATGCACATCCTCTCTATTTCCATGGGCTAATGGTGAGGTTATTTTAAACTCACGATAGCCTTAAAATATCATAGTGCCTCAAGAGAGCAAAAAGGCACAGTAATAAGAAAAAAAATGTAAGGGGTTATTCTTAATAATGTTTCTATTCAATTGAGTATAATTAATCCTTTCTTATTCCCTGTTCTGAATGCGGTTCATCACTGCAGATAAAGCCAGACACAATCACAGGAGCATCTGTCTGGAGAGGATCTGAGTGCTCATCTCACCCAGACCCTCACTTCAGGGCTGGGTGGCTCTGAGATGGATTCAGGTCTTTGCATCATGCACCCCCACAAGCATCTCTCACTGTCAAAGGAGAAAAGTCTAGAGGGAAACCTGGAGCCTCAAGCAAACATTTCCAAAAATATTTCATTATCCTTGTTAATTGCAAAATATATAGATCACCTCCCACTTGCCCACCCCTCGTCCTCCTGCAAAAAACAGAGCCATTTATACAATCTGAGGTGGGAAATAGAGAGGTGTGCCCTCGATCTGTGTCTAGCTTCTTCTCCTTGGTCTTTCATGCCAAAGCTGCAGGGACCATCCTCAGGGAGGCCCATAAGGTAGATCTTTTGCAAACGGGAACTGCCTTCAGGTTTCAAAGATTTTGAGAGCTGGCTATACATGTGGGGTTATTTAAGTCCCTTCTTACCCTTTATATAGCTCTGGATCAATTAGGGGAACATTTGGGGGGCTAGGAGAATTGAATGTTCTCTGATTTGCCTGTTGGAGCATTGTCCCCCTGGAAGGCCCAGCTCTGGGGGGAACAACCTCCCTCACTCCACCCTCACAGCCAACGCTTGACTAGCCCGACTGGACTGCTGGGGTGGAAATATTGTGCGAGGGAAGCCACAAGCCCTGGAGACCAAGGTCTGCCACAGATCCAAGCTTGGGAGACATGGTGCGCCCAGCAGCTGAGGCCCACCTGGTCCCCGATTATTTTCCTCCAGTTTAGCCCTGAGCCAATGCTTCCTTTCTCCTCAGAAAAATCACCAGGGAAAGAGATCCCATACTACCTAGAAAGCCAAATTCACACTTGTCACTTGGTACACTTCGCTCAGTTTTTCCTTCTCCTCTCTCTTGTCTCCTTCCTGCCTTCTGTGTGAATAATATATTAATTCATTAGCATTCATTAAAAACTCTGTCTAATTTGGTTGAGCAAATTAGCAGAAACTATGGCTTTTAGTTCAAAGGCCAGGGACATTTGGATGAGAAAAAAAAGGAAGGGTTCAGGGACATGTCCGTACCTTGAGGCACCACCAGTGGGGGTCAGGCCCAATGGGTGTCATGGTCAAGAACTCTGACCACCTAGAGGCTGCAGGACAGTGGGTAATGATGGAAAAGGAAGGTACAGTGTATAAGATACCTGTCCATCTTGTGGCAGACACAGAAATGAGGCAGTTGAAGACAAACTTTGTCTACCTCATGATTATGTGTATGAATAGATCTGACTTTTCCACTAGCCTGGAGCCACTAGGATTCAGTAGATATGGACATTAAAAGAACCCACTTTGGGGGCACCTGGGCAGCTCAGTCAGTTAAGCGTCCGACTTCAGCTCAGGTCATGATCTCACAGCTTGTGGGTTTGAGTCCCGCATCGGGCTCTGTGCTGATAGTTCAGAGCCTGGACCCTGCTTTGGATTCTGTGTCTCCCTCTCTCTCTGTCCCTTCCCTACTCATGCTCTTTCTCTCTCAAAAATAAGCAATTTAAAAAATAAAAAATTTAAAAAAAGAGAGAGAACTCACTTTGGTGTCAGAGAGCTGGAATTTAGTTGTGCTTCTACAATGTTCTAGCTGTGTGACTTTGAATTTGTTATTTAATCACCAAGTCCTAGTTTTCTTATCTGATCAATGGAGATGACTGGAGTACCCACCTTGTAAGGTCATTCTGATGATACAACAACAGAAACTTGGAAAGTGCTGGTACCTAAGTGGTTGGCAAATGTTTACCAATACTCATTTTGAGCTATTATGACAGAATACTGTAGATCGGAGGGCTTAAACAACAGAAATTCACTTCTCACAGTTCTGCAGGCCAGTGAGTTAGAGATTCCCAGTACGGTGGTCAGGCTCTCGAGAGGGCCCAACTCTTAGTTTGTAGATGGTTCTCTTCCTGCTGTGTCCTCCTGTGTCAGAGATCAGAGAGGGACGTAAGCTCTCTCAGGTCTCTTCTTTCAAGGGCACTAATCCCACCATGAAGGCTCCACTCTCATAACCAAATTATCTGCCAAAGGCCTCACCTCCAAATATCATCACATTGGGGATTAGGCTTCAATATATGAATTTTAGGGGGACACAAACACTCAGTCCACAGCAAGCATTGTTATTTTCCTTCTCCTACCACCCTCCTCATCTAAAAGACTCTCCACTTTTGGGAACAGTGTTGAAGATATATTGTAGAATGGTCTCCTCCATCCAGCCTGCTCTTACAAACTCAGTTGGTGTTTTTTTTTTTTTTTGAGAGAGAGAGGGAGAGAGAGAAAGAGAAACAGAGAACATGTGCAAGTGGGGGAGAGGGACAGAGGGAGAGGGAGAGAGAGAATCCCAAGCAGGCTCCACACTCAGGGTAGAGCTCAATGCAGGGCTTGATCCCACAACCATGAAATCACAACCTGAGCTGAAATCAAGACGCCTACCAACTGAGCCACGCAGGCACCCCACAAACTCAGCTTTTGACATCAACTCCATCTCTGGCAAAGATTTTTTAAAGGACACGTATAGCATCAGGAAAGAGTTGAACGTCCCATTAGAAATCTGGGGGGAAAGACACTAACAGCTAATTTATAAAAGAAGATACCTGGATGTTCCAAAGATATATGTATATATAAGGCTTGGTAGTAATAAAAATGTAAATCAAAACCAATTAAATTATACTGTTTATCATCTAAAATAGGAAAGGATATAAAATAGGAGTGTTGTCAAAGTTATGGAGGGACAAGATAGTCATCCACTGTTGATGGAAGTATAAGCTGAAGGAACCTTCCTGGACAGCAATATAACAATATAAGGCAATAGCCCACGCTTCGTACTAAACAAACTTAATTAAAGGGACAAACAGGAAAGCCCTGAAATAGACCCAAATACACAAAAGAATTTAGTGTCTTAGGAAGATGACCTTTCAAATTAATGGAGTAAAGATGGATTATCAGTGAATCTGGTTTGGGACACCTGGGTAGCCATCTGATAAAATACGAAGTTAGAGCTCCACCTCACCTCTTATGCCAAAATAAATTCCAGGTGGATCAAATATGAAATGTGAAAAAGGAATCCATAAAAGCACCGTGAGAAAACATGGGAGGCATCATTTATAAGCTCAGGGGGAGGAAGGCCTTTCCACCAAGTTGTTTCAAATTTGTTTCCATAAACATGTGATTTATTAGGTAACAGAAGAAGAGAAAAATATTGCTGTGAGAAATACAGCCCCTATTTGCGACAACTGTGTGTAACATTTCTGTAAGCGGCCTCATCTGCCAACTTTGAATTTGCAAGTAAAGAAGTTTCAAGTGGCCGCTTCAATTCCATTGTGTATTTTGAAAGGCCTCCCACATAGAAATATGGCCATGGCATCGGCAGACCATGATCCAATGGTGCAAAATATGGATAAGACACTGGACACAAAGAAACTTTTACTTTTCTTCTTTCCTGGATTTTCTGGCTCCAAATAGGTTGGGGAAAAGGGGAAGCATTATTTTGAAAAACAAATTTTTTTTTTCTAAATACTTCCCAGTTTCTTATCTGAAACCATTAGGTTTTTTAATTTTGCTTTTGGAAGGTTAATATTGGGGATTATTGAATTTTGTGAGACACCACCAGTGTCGTGTGGGGTCACATTCTATAAATTCAAATGCATTATTATTTATGCAGCAAACTCATGAATATTCACACTAAGTGAGCCGGACAAAACCTCACATGAAAACCAGGTCAGATTTACCACCAAATGAGTTTTGGCATTGAATTTGTGAACCCCCTTTTTTGCTTTCAGAGTACTACGGATAGGACCTGAGGGCTTACGCAAAGAGTGTTTACAAATCAATAAAAATCCAACAACCCATTAGAAAACAGACAATGAAATAAACAGAAAGTTCATAGAAGGGGAAATACAAGGGGTTTTTAGATGAACAAAAAGGTCATCAACCTCAGTCCTAATAAGAGAAATGCTAAATGAAGCTGCTGATTGTAACTACCTGAAGTTTTGTAAGACGCTGCTATTGAGAGTATAAGGAAACATGTTCTCATAGGCTGCTGGGAGGCACACCTTTCAGTAACACTTCTAAAGTGAGCTACTTAACAAGATCAATAAAAATTAAATATACAATTCCACATCTAGGAATTTATTCTATATGTGTCCGATAATGGGACACTGATTATAATTCTCTCCCATATATATATGTATATATATACATATATATATATATACATATACATTATATGTATCCCTCGTTATATATATACATATACATATATGTATATATATCCCTCGTTATATATATATATATATATATATATATATATGTATATATATATATAACAATAGAATATTGTATAATAGTTTAAAAGAATGTGACAAATCTTTATGTACTAATATAAAACAACACCCAAGGTATACTGTTAAGTGAAAAAAAACCCAAGATGCAGGGAATTGTGTGTGTGTGTATGTGTGTGTGTACGTGTGTATATCCACTGTACAATAAACTATTTTAGTGTCAGAGACCATGTCTGATTTATTTCTTGTCACCTCTCCCCAGGAGCTATCACATTACTATGTACATAATAGATGCTAAATAAATACTGAGTAAATGCAAGAATTTACACACTGAAACACTCAGTAATCATTCTCTTTTTCATCAAATCTTGGATTAGACTGTCTGTAATTAGGATGTCGCAGTCATAAACCATCGTTTTTTTCCGTTCAGACCACCTGGACCAGACAGAGCGTACCTTTTCATGTGTTAAACTCAGAGAAGGCAAGGTGGAGGCCAGACTTCTGAAACTCAGTTCCATTCCTTCTATTTGAGCCCTACATGGGCTCCTTTTCTCCAAAGGCAGCAGCAGGTGAGCCCTTCAGGAATATTTGATAGGCCCAGGCAGGCTGGAGAGTCACCAACCCTAACACATTTGTCTGCCTACATACAGGCTGAGTGGCTCACAGACGCTGTGAGGACCCACCCACTGCTAAGGACCCCCTGACACTCTATGTTCCTTCTTCCACCATAATGAGCTTCCTCTCTCTCCCACGAGAGCAGACTGCGTGATGATGACATCACACACAGTGAACCCTGGAAGAGAATAGGGGTTGCTCTCCTCTTGTTTGATCGTCTTGACTATGGCTGAAGTCTAACCCTTCTTAGGAGAGCCCGGAGCGTAAAGCTTGAGACACAACAATCTCTCAGGAGCCCAGAGCGCCCTCATCCATCAATTAGGAACATGCCAGTGTCATTCTCAGGGCCGGACCACGGAAAGGCCAAATAGAATGGATGTGGGTTTACAAGTCAAATTCTCCTCCACTCTCTATGGGACAGTAAGCAAGATGTTCAACGCGAACCAGAAAATGACAAAGAGGCCCTGGTTTCCATAATCCTCTCCACCTCTTGTCCTGTGTCTAGTACTTTCCTCTCAAGCTCTCACCCCACCAGTGTCAAGATCACAGGCTTTCCAGTGTCCCTGCGAAGAGACGCCTCGTGCCCATCCTGCTCCAGTGTTCTTACTTTGGGCAGCTTCCCAGAGGGCCGGTGCCAAGGCCGCGGGCTATCCGGGGAGAACACCCAGATGGCCACCCTGAGGAACACCACCTCAGAGACACAGCCAGGCCCAGCCAGGCGAGAGCAGCTGCTGCAATGAGGCTTTGGGGAGTGGAGGCCGGCTTGCGCTCTGTGTCAGCATGGTGCCGTATGGCACCTGCAAACTGCAAAAAACCAATGCATAATGCAGAACTGCATGTTCCCACTTTCTAGCTCTTTCTTCATTGTTCTCCCAGGATATGGAAAATGGATGGCTCGTCCATGGTCTCTGCCTACAGTCGTGTCCTATGGCACTATTTCCCCATACCTGGGCAACTTTGGAGAGGCAGAGCAAAGCAGACCACAATAAGGGACAGCTTAAGCATGGCAGCAGGAAAAAAAAAAAGTGTGGTTGGTTTTTTTAGCTAATTGGCTTTCCAGGCCTCGTTTTCTATATTCTGAGATCCCAGAACAAAAGGCCCTGGAGCTTAGGGTGAGGCTGAGAAAAAAGTTTCTGCTGCTGCTGGAACTCGAGGTCTGCCGTATCTTAACCTAGGCTCCAGGCACTGGAACCCCAGCCCCCACTCATTTGCTGCTCCCCCAAGAGCTTCTATCCAAAGCTCCCAGAGCTCAATTGAAAGCAGCAGGCGAAAAGTCAAATACTTCATTAAAAGCAGCAAGAGACTCCATTGTAAACCCACTGCTCTTGCCCATCAAAGATCAGACACTGGGATCCAAATCGGTTCTGGTTTCAATCAGAGATCAGATACTTAAGAGGGAGCTTGTGGTGTGTATCTTTTCAATGTGCTGCAGAAAGCCCCTGTTTCTCCTGTTTTTACCTTATTTTTATACCCTATAGAGACCCTCAAGAACTGCTGCTCATAATACACACACATACACACGCGCACGCACACACACTCACACACACACTCATTATGCTGAGACAGGGAGAAGCAGAGAAACACTTCAAAAGGTAAGCGTAGGCTTGAGTTTCAGGTTTATTGAATTCCCGGAAATGCTGTCTCTCCTCCTGAGAAAGGTTAGTGTTTGGAAACAACTTTAATCTGGCCAAAGAAAAGGGAAAGAGAGGAAAAGACACAGGGAGAGGGAGCGCTGGCAGAGGGAAGAGATGGGGAAAAAGAGAGAGGGAATTGTTAATTTCAATTGATTTTCTGATAAGGTTTCATATCCTGAAGTGTGCTTCAAATCTGAGAAGTGACATCTGCTGAGATCGCCCGTCAGTGTCTGAATTCTCCTGAATGTAATTAGATCTGAGACAAGATAGAAGACTCAGTACGGTGGCCCTTAGGGAGGAAATGGTCTTTGAAAAGAATTATGTTAATCAGACTAGCCTTCTTCTTGCATCTGTTCTGCTGTTATTCTGGGTAAAATTAATAGGTCTAAGGAAGGATCTGATCATAATGACAATCTGGTCTTCACAGCAGGAGGTTTTATAAAGGAGTTGAACTGTGCCTTGTTGAGAACACTTAAAGTAATTAGTTACAGGGCTACTCACTTTCTTTCCTTTTTAATAATAATAATGGTTATTAATGTTTACAAATTAAAGAGTCTTACTCCAGATGAAAGGAGTACTGGAAGGCAGGCTCAGGAGCAGACGCTCTGCACCTTTACGCCACGGGCCAGGGTGATGACACTGCAGCAGCCCCCCTTTCCCTGCCAGACTGTCCTCCCTCTCCCCCCTCCCCTCCTCATCCCCTCCCCAATCCCTCCCCAGGGCACAGCTGGGAACAAAGTGCCCAGGGCTTGCAGACGTGGCGGGGAACCAGCAGAGCTCAGGGGCGGAGGCTGACACTCCTCACCTGTTTGCCCAGTGCCTGGCACAACTGAGGGGCTCAGTAAATATTTGCTGATGGTTTGGAAGAAAGGAAGGAAGGCAGAAAGGAAGAGAGATGACAGGAAGAGAGAGAGAGAGAGAGAGAGGAAGGAAGAGAAGGACAGGAGAAATAGAACAATAGAAAGAAAAGACAAGAAATAAGGAAAAAAGGAAGGAAGAAAGAAGGAAGACTAGAAGGAAAAATCAAAGGAGAGAGGAGGAAGAATGACAAGCACTCTCATCTTTCCGTAAGATATCACTTCAAAGACAGGGAGTGTTGATGCCATAGTTTGTGTTAAGGTCTCTATTAGTCTATAAACCAGGGCAGGCAAACCACGGTCACTGGGCACAACCCTGCCCACCACCTTGTTTTTATAAATCAGGTGCTTGGGGCCCATCCACTTACATATGGCCCATAGCTGCTTTCACACTACACCTGCAGATCTGAGTCTCTGTAAGAGAGATTGTATGACCACCAGAGCCTGAAAATGGACTATGTGGCCCTTGCAGGAAAAGCTTGCCAACCTCTGTTATCATCTCTTGAGAGCAGGTGTCCTGTTTGATTTGATTTTCAGACATGCTGAGTGGGACTGACTTTCCCAGAATAGAACTTCCCACCTGCATGATATTCAGGGACCCTTAAGCCAAGACAAGTACCTCTTAGGGGGGCAGGTGACATGGCAGTGCGAGGAGAGAAGAAAAAGGAGGGTGAGCTTCTAAAGCTTCTAAACTTCTGTCTTCTCTACCTGAGAACAGTTTCAAGAGGATATGTGATGTGTCCATCCCACGCCCACAGGGCTAAAAACCACTGCAGCAAGGACAAGGGTGGAAACCGAAGACCCACTCTGTCTCCTAACCAATTGCCATTACCTAACTTAATTTTATACGTACAACAAAAAAGGCAATATGATGCAAGGGCGAAATTTGGAAGGAGAAGACTGAGGTCAATCTTGCACTTACTGACTGTATCGTCTTAATTAAAGCATTTAACTTATCTGAGTCCAGTCCACTCACTGGAGAAGAAATGGAGATGAAAATAATATAACATTATAGTCTCGACATGTTAGGTGAGCAAAGTGTATCAAAGAACTTTGAAAACCACACAACTCTTGTGCAAACCGTCATTACATAATAGTTACAATAGTTATTATGTAATAGTATGGTAGACCTGGATAAGCCAGGGTTTCTCTGCTGGGCAAGGGCAGGCGTTGTTCTCCTGAGGTCTAGCTCTAGCACAAGGTCATATTTCTTAAAGGCATTTTTGGTGAAGCTGGGTCTGTCAAGGCAATCAGACTTTGAAACTCTAATAACGTTCAACACAGCACCCAGTGGCATAAAACAACAAGCATTAACGTCTTGCTTATACATCTGCCAGTCAGCTGGAGCTCAGCTGATCTAGAGTCGGCTCAGCCAACTTTCGCTCCAATTTGCTGGTCCGATATGAGGAGGATGAGTCTCTGGTCCTCTCTGGACCAGCAGCTTCCTAAGGCATTTTCTTTCCACAGTGACAGGAGCACATAAGCCCCAGCCTCTGCTGGCATCACATCTGTTAATGCACCATTGGCCACAGCAAGACAGAGGAAACCATACTCTTCTCACCATGAGGCCAAGCCGAGTCAAACGGCCAAGCCCAACATCAATGGGTTGGGAGAGCACACTCCTCTCCTCCATGGAGGGAGGTCTTTTGGAGGGAGTGAATATTTGTTGGCAAATAACCTATTAAAGAAGCCAAAAGATTAGCTAGGCAGTGTCTAGTGCAGCTCCAAGCTACTGGATCCAGGGGCTTAAGCATGCGTATCTTATTTTGATACACATGTCGGGCCATCCCTGACAGAGGAGCTGTACATCCACTTGCGAATCTGGTGAATGCTTCACCCTTGACCTCACATGCACATTTTTTTCATATCCAGGTACAATGGACTGCCAAGTAATGAAAAATGCATGATTTCTTCAATCATCCAAATTCACTGATAAAATTCTATAGAAAAATCTTGCACTATTTAGGAAAAAATTTGGCTCATTTGGAAAATGTATACAAAATAAAGATGCAAAAAGACTATAGTATATGGGTAGCAAGGAAGCAAAAGGAGCCAGGACCAAAATCCGACTCCAGCAAGAGAGCTGAGGTCCCCTAAAATAAGAATGACAGCTGTGGGCAAGAGGTACCAATTAATTATACCTTAATTAAAAAAAAAAAAAAGGTCCCTACTCTGCGTCATCTTCACTTTTCTCTAGAGCTATAGGGAATGCTCTGGCATCCTGGGGGAGGGAAGGGGTAAAGCCAGCTTCTCTGGGTTTCTCTTTATCCTTCTGCCTTCCTCCTGCTCTGCAAGAGGTAAGGATAAGGTTACCATAGGATCAACAGCTTCATAAATATGCAGAAGAAAGACAAATCAACCTGAAACCCAAGAAAATAATTAAAATATAAATAGACTTGTTTGTTTCAAGGATTTGCGATGAATGCTTGACTCAGTCTGAAGATTAATCAGTGATGGATAATTATACTTTCACACACACATATATCCATACACACAAAAAGCTATCCCAGGTCCCTTCCGAGCAACATGAATGCAAAAACTGTGAGTTCTCTGGTTCAAGAAGAGGTGAAGTCGCCCGATGCTCCTTGCTGAGTGTGAGAGTTTACTTCACACCTGTTGTGGAGCCATCAGCACAGGAATGGGCCATGGGGGGCATGGGTGGGGTTTGCTGACACCCATGAGCTCCTCCTTTTTCTTCTACTTTCTACCTCCCTTCTTATCTTTTCTCTCCCTCCCTTTCTCTCTTCCTTCCTTCCTTCCTTCCTTCCTTCCTTCCTTCCTTCCTTCCTTCCTTCCTTCCCTGCCCCTCTCTCATCTTCCCTTGTTTCTCCTGCAGTGTTTTCTCTCTGAAATTTGCCTTTCTTCCTGCCAGAGGAGGTAAGCAATCTATCAACTCGTAGACATTTATGAAGGTTTTATTGTTGTTCCAAGCTTGGCAATTGCCAGCAAGGTGAAGAAATCCAAGCCCTGAGTCTGTAGGAACTCCTGGACTACAGCAGTTGTTCTCAACTGGGCATAATTTTGCCCCTCCAGGAGACATCTGACAACGTCCAGAGACATTTTAAAAAATTTTTTGTGACTTGGGGTGGTACTACTGGGATTAGCAGGTAGAGGCTAGAGATACAGATAAATACCCTGCAACACATAGGAAAGACCAGCTCCTCCCCCCCATTACAGAAATTATCTGGCTCTAAATTTCAATAGTGCTAAGGTTGAGAAAACCTTGGTCTAGAAGGAGAAACAAGATACAAACAGATTGAAAAGCGACTCACTTCCAGGCTCTGAGGAATAAGGGCCTTCTATATACTATGGCACTTGGGCTCAGGTAAATTTCAGGTCGTGCTTCTCTTTCTGGTCTCTGGCTCTTTCCAGTTCTGCAGGCTCCTAGCTTTGCTGACACCTTTGAGAACTTAGGATTCTTGATTATAACTGCACTCTCAGGAATGAAGTCCCTCTCCCCTAGTATATCATTCCTTAAGCCATCTTGGTAGCTCAGTATTTGATCATCTGTTCATCCCTCCCTCCCTCCCTCCCTCCCTCCCTCCACCCACCCACCCATCCACCCATCCACTCACCCATCCATCCATCCATCCATCCACCTACCCACCCAGCCATCCACCCATCTATTCATCCCTTTATCCAGTCAGCAGTACTCATTAGGCACTAACAGAGTTACTCAAACTCTACTAGGCACACCCCATTCTAAGATAAGACTTCTTGGGAGGGAAAAAAAATCTGCATGTGGTATATGAATTGGAAGAGAACAAGAGCTAAGCATTATGTGAGAATTAGTGACAAGACAGGGTGCTCCTTAGGGATCTGATCAATAAGCATAGCGTCTCACTATTTCCTGTATTTTTGGTTAATGCCCATGAACAGTGTGCCAGTTTCCTTCCCTTGTTGATGCGTCTAATTCCCCATCTGTGAGGTGGGAGTCCTACTCCCACTCATTGTAATGTTCCATAAAAGGTGCAGCCAGGTACTCAGCCTGATCTACTGCTGGAGGTAGGAAAAGAGAAGAGCATAATGAAGGTTAGAGTAGCAGCATCCTCCCTATGCCCTGCATTGGCTTTGTAGCCTATGGCAAGTTTCTCAAACTTGCTATGCCTTAGTTTCCTCATTTGTATAATAGAATAATAATGGCAGTCTCTCAGAAGAGTCACAGTGAGGACTGATTGAGCCCATACATGAAAAGCACTAAGAACAGTGCCTGACACATAGTAAGAATTCAATAAATATTAAGCATCATTATCAATTGTCATCACTACTGAGAGAGTAGTCAGTAGTATAGGGGTCGTGAAAAATTTGATTAAGTGTCTGAGTCTGAGAGAATAACAGTAGAACCCTATATTCAACAACGAGACTCCCAAGGGGCACCCTCTTTTACCAATGACAGTTAAACCAGGGTTTCCCAACCTCACCATTCTTGATATTTAGAACCGAATCATTCTTTGTTCCAGGGGACTGTCCTGTGCAACACAGGATATTTAGTAGCATCCTTGGCCTTTACTCAGTACATGCAATAACACCCTCCCCCCAACTGTGACAACCAATGTCTTCAGACATTGCCAAGTGTCCCCTGGGGAGAAAAATCACCCTGGTTGAGAACTACTATCTTAAATGATAATGATAAAAAAAATTAATGATAGTAATAACAATCATGTGTGAGGAATCACCTTTCCATCCATTCCAATTTCCCCTCTTACTGGACATAAGAGCATCTTACATGTGCTGCACGTAAATGCAGATGCTGTGGAAATACTTTCATTCTGCAGAATTTGAGACATTTTCCTACAGTACAGTCTGTTGGTTTCTCTGAGGCAGTGTGCCTCCAGTTCAACATAGTTGCCATGAAGTGGCTGGATAACAAATGTTCAAAAGAATAAGTTTCCTTCCAAGCAGAGATAACTGAGGATCTGGAGATTAATGCATATATTCCACCCAATTATGATGTTAATATAAATATGACTTCAGAAAGATAACAATATACATATGTATTAATCAGTAATCACTTACATATCTCTATCAGTCTTTCAGTCACACAGTCTTGGCTTGGGGCCTTGCTCTGGCATTTACTACTGAAGTGACTTTCAGCAAGTTACTTATTCTAAGTCTCAGTTACCTCCTCTATAAAATAGAGCTAATAATCCTGCCCATCATGCAAAGATTAAGTAAGAGAACGCACATGAAGAACTCAGGATCGTGTGTGGTGGAAAGCAAATATTCCACACGTGTTAGCCATTATTGTTGCTGAAAAGTGAAAAATGGTAAACCAAAAAATTAAAAAAAAACACATAGGCAGAGATCAGTGACCTT
Organism: Neofelis nebulosa; assembly: GCF_028018385.1. NCBI lineage: Eukaryota > Metazoa > Chordata > Mammalia > Carnivora > Felidae > Neofelis > Neofelis nebulosa. The sequence continues at coordinate 12,698,418 of NC_080791.1, forward strand.
CTCTATTTTCAACCAGTTTCAAGTACTATTTAATGAAATTTGGGGTTCCCAACTGCATTGGGTTGAATAGTGTCCTCTAAAATTCACGTCCCCTTGGAACTTCAGAATATGACCTTCCTTAAAAACAAGGTGGTTTTTTGCATGTTTGCTTGGTTGGGTGGTTGGGTGGGTGGTTGGTTGTTTGGTTGATTTTATTTTGTTTTGCAGATCTGGTTAGTTAAGATGAGATCATACTGGATTGGGATGGGCTGTGAGTACAATGACTGGTGTCCATATCAGAAGCCATGTTGAATAAATAGACACATACAGAGGGACAAGTGACATGTGGAGGTGGAGACAGAGATGGAAGTGATATCACTATAAGTCAAGGGCACCAGGGATTTCCAATCACCATCAGAAACTAGACAAGGTAAAAGAAGAATTCTTCCCTAGAACTATCAGAGGGAGTATGGCCCTGCCAACACCTGGATTTCAGATGTCTGGCCTCCAGAACAGTGAGATAATAAATTTCTATCATTTTAAGGTATACAGTTTGTAGTACTTTTTTATGGCAGCCAGAGGAAACAAATATACCAACATAGTCTCTTAGGCTCTGCTTGGGTGGGTGGTGCTGTTTCTTGACTTATGTAAAAATAGGTCTTCCTATAGGTATTTTGGGCTATCTGCTTATTTCCATCAAAGCCAATATTACTCTTAACTTCTTCATTCTGTTGATGGGTTTAGTTCTGTTAATGAGAGCACTGCAAATAAGACCTGGTGTCCCTGTCTGGGCAGAACAGCTTTGTTGACTCACAGGTTCTCACCCCTTCCCTCCTCATTCCCCATATTTCCCTTATTTCAAAGTGCCCCAGAGGATCATATTCTTCTCAACTTCCAATTGAAATCAAAGTCCGACTTAATTACCGTCTGCTTATCTTTATCCTGATCAATGGGTCTAAGAGCTCTATAAGATGTTACCATTTTCTCACTGAACCTAAAATAAAGTATGTCTAGATCCCTGAGTTTAAGTGGGATCATAAAAGATATCTCTTCTAGTGTTCCCCACTCTTTGCTTCCCACTGTTCAATGCATGCATCTTTTCTACAATATCCTTTTTGTAAATTAAAAAAAATTATTTTTTAGAGAGAGAGAGAGAGAGAGCATGAGTGGGGTAGAGGAGCAGAGGGGGAGAGAGAGAATCTTAGGTAGGCTCCATACTCAGCACAGAGCCCAATGCAGAGCTTAATCCTACAACCCTGAGATCACGACCTGAGCTAAAATCAAGAGTCAGACGCTCAACAGACTAAGCCATTTAGGCACCCCTTACAATATTCTTATCAATCAAATATCTAGACATTGCTTTAAAACCTCCAGTGATGGGAAATTCATTGCTTCTTACAACTGTTTTTTTTTTTTTAATCTTTAGACATTTCTAGTATTAAGAAGGTTTAATTTACACAGAATTAAGCTCTGTCATTCCATTCACTGTTGGACCAGAGTTTGTGGTCTAGCCAAAACATTTCTACTGAGAAGAACTCTGATGAGAATTGGAAAGCAAGGTCTGTGGTCCCAAGGTTGTAAACATTTATCTTCCTTTTTATCCTGGGTGGTAGCAGAAATAGTAATCAGCAAAAATTAGGGAATGCCCTGTTAAAGTACACCTGACTTTTCTTTAATGATGTTCCCTCAGAGAACCATATCCATCTCAAACAGGAATAACCTGATTATGACAGTTAGCACCCATATTACCCATTTGATGATTACCATACATTGCCTTCTATCATTGCTTTTCATCTCATATGTATGTGTCTAATGATGAATTGGTTTGATACCCATAGGAAGACTGTGGTAGGTACGATGGTTTCTCTGATGTTTTGTGTACTTTGGATGTACAATTTAGTATCCTAACTTCCCAACAGTATCAGTTGTTTATTTTCTGGATTGTTATTCATAATTACAATTCCAACCTGTGGCCATCATTTTCTTTCCATCATTCATGTATTCCATCTCTCCTCTTCCAACCCAAATGTGGTCCATTCCTCAAGACCAGACCCAATCCCATTTCCTCAAGGCTTTCCCAAACTGCTCTATGCACATCTAACTCACATTCATCCTTTTCTTCTGTAAATTCCTTCTATCACATTTACCATCTGTCTCCCTTACTTTGACATTTTTATCACCTTGTGCCTACTCTAGTTTAACTGTTCCCTATAAGTTTGTGTTGATACTTCTATTAGGCTCAGAGCTCCCGGAGGGCAGAGACCAATTTTGTTGTTTCCCCCACAGTCTAGGTACAAAATAAATGTTTGTTAAAAATACAAATAAGCTCAGTTGTTAGGAGTGAAGAAGCTTTTGCTGATTGATACGTGTTCTTTATCTTGTATAGTCCCTCTTCTGAGCTACAAGAGGCTTTTATGAAAATGGTAGCTGGTACAGGGGTTGCATTCATGGGCAAACTAACTAGAAGACTGGAGCTGAACTAAAGATGGACCTTGGCTGGATTAGTCTCCTCATTGCTATGTCTCTGCTTTGAGTGTTTCTAGTATCTTTCCTGCTGAAGAGACTTACTGAGTATTCTTATCTAGGAAAGGGATTGGAAGATTTTCCCTTTTGTCTGAAAAAGGCCAGACTGTTTTAGTATTCTAGACTTTGCGGGCTATTCGGCCTCTGTCACAGCTGTTCCTTTCTGCCATTGTTGCATGGAGGCAGCCATAGATCAAGTAAATATGTATGAGTCCCAATAAAACTTTATTTATAAAAACAGGGGGAGGAATGAATCTGACCTGGGACTGATAATTTGTTGACCTCTGATCTTGGGGAATCTCTATGTCTCTCAGCCCTGTTCTATTCCTGTGGCCACACGCTGGCTCCTGTGGTCCATCTCACTTAGAATTGCTTCCTTCCCTCCCTCTCTTCCTGCTCCATCCATATTCTACATATCTATTTTGAGTCTCTACATTTTCCCCATGAAAACTTCATTGATCGCTCCAACCTATACAACTCAAGTGAGTTTCCTGTAGCCCATGGCATTTATAGTTAGGACCCCAGAGTTCAGAATATAATTGTTTCATGAATATTAGTTTCCTCTTACCAGCAATATTGTGAGGTCCTTGAGGGAGGAGAACATGCCTTATATTGATATAGATTTTCTACACCTCCCCTAGTACAGCTTGGCATGTAGTAAGTGTTTAATAAATAGTTGCTAACTGATTTATTGACATATGTCTACAACAGTACATATTTGCTCCTTACTCTGTGTGGTAGGCTGAATAATGGCCCCTCAAGCTGTCCATGTCTCAATCCCTGGAATGTGGGGATATTACCTTACATGTTGATAGGGAGTTTGCATGTGACTAAGTTAAAGATCTTGAGATGGAGAGATCATCCTGGATTATCTAGGTGGGCCCCATGAAATCACAGGGGCCCTTATAAAAGCAAAGCAGGAGGAATCAGATCACAGATATCCACCGCTTCTGAAGGTAAATTCTCTTCTGGAGCCTCCATAAGAGCCAGACCTGTTGGCATGTTGACTTTAGCCCAGTGAAACTTATTTCAAAGCTTTGGTATCTAGAACTATAAAAGAATAAATTTACGTTGTTTTAAGCCATCAATTTGGGGTAATTTTTTACAGAAGAAATAGGAAACTAATAGCCTTTGTGACAGAAAAACATTAATGATTAAAAGCATCAAGAGACATTTTTGTGCCAATGTGTGGATGCTACAGCTAATCCCTAAGCCAGCTTTGAGCATTTTTTTTTTCCCATGGAGGAGGGAAGCTTGAAGTAGGTGGTGAGAAAAGGCTACAGAAAGGTAGATTTGCATATAGGAAGAAACTTCCTAGCAACATTCTGTACTTAAGCTATTCTTCCAGGTGCAGTAGAAAGAGACTGGTTCTAGAGATGTGGGTTTAAGATCCAGCTCTGCCACTTGCTACGTGACCTTGGGCAAGTCACAGTCTCTTTGGTAGCAGAGCCTGAGGTTGTAGGACATCTTCCCAGTCCCACTTAATTGGCCCCAATGAGGCAAATCTAGCTTCTGTGTCCATCTGGATTTAGTAAGACGTTTACTAGAAGCTTGCAATAAAGCTACCCAATAAGAAGCCCAAGGAGTGGCTCTGTCATACACATTGCTGAAGACTCAGGGGCTACAATTCTGCTGAATTGCTAAAGCAGCTTCGAGCCCTCTTTCTGCAAAGGAGAAGTTGCAATTACTCCAGGTAAAGAATGCTGCCGTGTCCAAGACCCAAGAGTTAAGTGGCTATTTCCAGAAGGATGGGTTAGAGGCTCGTTCTGCTCTTATTTTCTTGAGCTATATGCCTACATTAATCACAGAAGTCCTAATGGTGTACTCCAGGCTGTAATTATTGTCTTTTTTCTTATTTTAACACAATAACAGAAATAGTGACGGCAGTTTTGTAAGAACGGTAACATTCTGGTACTTGTCCAAGGCCGGTCCTTCTCTTGTGTCGCTCCATCAATTTTCCCCACTCTCCCTTGCATCATCAAACCCTGCTTACCTCTACCTTGTGCCCCTTGCACTATTAACATGCTCAGATTCTCACTAAGTGAAAAAACAACAAGTAAAAGATTTCCTTGAATCCTGCTGCCTTCTGGAATGACCAGTTGCTCTATTTCTTTTTCCTTTTACTCCAAATCCTGTGTGCTCTCACTGCTTCCCCTTATCACCATCCTGCACCCTTGAACATCTTTCATTCTGGCTCCCATTTCAAACAATTAACTCAAATTACACTCTACACACTGAACTTTTCTTAATTGACAACTTCAAAGGCTCTGCACAGTTCCTCATCTTCTTTGACTTCTCTGCAGTGTATATAATTGGCCTCTCCTTCTGGCCGTTATCACTTCCCTTAGTTTGCATGGCAGTGCCTTATCCAGATTATTCTCCTATATTTGCAATCTCTTCTTCTCTTCCCTTTGTCTTCAGCTCTCCCTCTTTTCCCTGTTCCCAGTGGTATCTGGTCACCAGGTCCTGCATCTATATCTCCTTTTCTCCCACTACCTTTTCCGCCTCAGTGATCTCATCTATCCCATGGCCTCACCATCATCCACACACCACAGATTCCATTTCTAAGCATTGTCCCAAGTTACATTTCCACCTTTCCAAATGTGTTGTAGACATCTCCATGTGGATGTTCCAATGACATAATGAAATAGCTCCAAGTCTCAACTAATGTTCACATCCATCAAAACAGTACAGTCTACTGGTTAAACACATGGCTTTTCAAGTTTTATAGGCTTAGGTTCCAGACTCAGCTCCTCACTGCTTTACCCGTGTGACCCTAAGAAATTCATTTTTTTAATGTTTATTTATTTTTGAGAGAGACAGAGAGAGAGTGGAGGAGGGGGAGGGGCAGAGAGAAAGAGAGAGAGGGAGACACAGAATCTGAAGTAGACTCCAGGCTCTGAGCTGCCTGTGCAGAGCCCGACCTGGGGCTTGAACTTGTGAACTGCAAGATCATTACCTGAGCTGAAGTCGGATGCATAAGTGACTGAGCCACCCAGGCACCCTAGAAATTCATTTTGGTAAGTTTATTTATTTTTAGAGGGGGGGGGGAGGGGAGAGAAGAAATGCAAGCAGGGAAGGGGCAGAGAGAGAGGGAGAGAGAGAATCCCAAGCAGGCTTTGCACTGTGAGAGAGCACAAATCCCAACTTGGGGCTGCATCTTGCAAAGTATGAGACTATGACCTGAGCAGGAGGCTTAACCAAATGAGCCACTCAGGTGTCCCAAGAAATTCATTTTTGTGACTCTATTTCCACACCTGTGAGATTGGAAAATAAAAGTATCTACTTCACAGAGTTCTTGAAAATATTAAAAGAGGTAATACATCCAAATAACCATGCTTAGTTCCTGGAGCATACTTATGATTCATTACAGATGACTTCTTACACCCGCCTTACCTTTTCCTATAAATGATGTATCCTTTCTCTTTTCAGTCAACTTCAGTTGGTCATCCTTGACTCCATTCTACATCCACTTAATTGTAAAATATTGTCCATACTTCTTTAATAATATGTTTTGTTTCTGTTTTGTGCTTTTCGTGTGCTCAGCCTTCTTGATAGAACCAACTACAACTTTCTGTCCAGGATCTCCACCATTCTCTCAACCGTCCAATCCATCCCACACACTCGAGGTTTTTATCTTTCTGGACTGCAGATCCAACACATCATTTTTTCCGCCGCTACACTTTCAGTGGCATCTTATTATATTACAAGTAATTGGCATTCAAGGCTCTCCATGATCTTATCCTTGCCTGCTTTCCCAGCATTACTGGGAAACTGTCCTGTAAGCATGTCAAACTCTACCCAAACTTAGTATATCACAAAAAATTGTCTTTCTTCCCTGACTCTATCTTTGCCCATGTCATTCCTATTACTAATACTTCCATGTATGTCTGGTTACTAAAATTTCAGTCTCCCTTTAAAGTCCAAGTAAGGGATGCCTGGGTGGCTCAGTTGGCTAAGTGTCTTATTCTTGATTTCGGCTCAGGTCATGATCTCAGAGTCAAGAAATCAAGCCCGGCCTTGGACTCCACTCTGGATGTGGAGCCTGCTTAAGATTCTCTCTCTCCCTTGGGCACCTGTGTGGCTCAGTCAGTTAAGAGTATGACCTCTCCTCAGGTCATGATCTCCCAGTTCAGGAGTCTGAGCCCGTGTCAGGCTCTGTGTTGACAGCCCAGAGCCTGGAGCCTGCTTCAGATTCTGTGTTACCCTCTCTCTCTGCCCCTCCCCCACTCATACTCTGTCTCTCTCTCAAAAATAAATAAAACATGAAAAAACAATTTTTAAAGATTCCCTCTCTGCCCCTTCCCAGCTTGCTTATGCATGTACATGCATGCACTCTCTCTCTCTCTCTCAGAATAAAATAGTCAAGTAAAATGGCACTTACTCAGACTTAGTGACTCTTAAATATTTTGAGTTTGAAAATCTGATGAAAATTTAGATTTTCTCCAGGAAAGATACAAATGAGCCAATAGGATATTTGCATATAGTGTTAGAGGCTCATGAAACACCCCCACACCATTTCCTTTTGCCCATCACTGAGTTATTTTCTCTTTCTAAATTTTATTTTATTTTTTTAATCCCTGAATTCTTAAAGCATTATCTATCTCTTTCAAGGAACTCATCACACTATTCCTGGTATTTCAGTTAGTGTTTTTTTTAATTATTTTTAAAAATTCTTTTATTTTGAGTGTGTGTGTGTGGGTGTGTGTGTGTGCGTGCACACACGCGCACATACACACACACACACACACAGACACATACACACACATGTGACTGGGGGAGGGGCAGAGAGAGAGGGAGAGAGAGAATCCCAAGCAGGCTCCCCATGTCAGTGCAGAGCCCTATGCATGACTTGACTTTGCAAACCATGAGATTGTGACCTCAGCTGGAATCAAGAGTCAGATGCTTAACTGACTGAGCCACCCTGGAGCCCTCAATTCATTTTAATGCAGGCCTGCCTTAACTTCCAGAAAAGCATTTTCTTTGGTGGTATTATTGTTATGTTTTTGCTTTTTAATGAAGTTCAACGACCATCAACATTAGAATCGCACGAGGGCTCAGTAAAAATGAAGATTCCTGAGTGCAACTCCAGACGCCCTAACTCAGAATCTCTGGAGGTGATAGGTAAGGAACTGAGAAACACTTCTCTATATGCCTTACCATTGTGGTCCTCACGAAACCGTGGTCTCCTCCCATGCCTAAGCTGGTACCACAGAAACAGGAAGTACAAAAACAGCCTTAGCATTGCTTTAGCCCTTCTGGTCTGGTGTGGCTGGGAACTGTGATGGACAGCAAGATAATTATTTCTCCTGACACCTTCCACTGGCTTAATGGATTATTTCTATACCAGCACCTTTTGAATTTGGAACAAAGACTTCTATGTGTCTGGGGTTACTGTATCTGGACCCCTGAGCTGCCTCCTGTACAGATTTTTTCTAAACTCCCATCCTGCATTGGTGAGATTTCTACTTAGTCTTGGTTTGATACATCTTAACACAACTTTATAGAGAATTCCGGCATGCTTCCTAATGGAGCTTGCCTGAATTATGATAGCAATTTGGGTAAATGCCTTATCATCTCTCTCTGACTGTAAAGTTCTTAAGTGTAGCCTAAACCAATTTCCAGGTTTGGCATATCCATTGTATTGCCTTATTTCACCCAGATACGTGAGGTCTCTTCCCTCCCTCTCCCCATTCCAAAAAGGTCAGAGAATATTATAGCTTCCTTTTTTCCTATATAAAACCTACCCATTTTTCAAATTTCATCTCTTCTATAAAGTTATTCCCAAGAAGTTCTAGTGCACATTGATCTTTTCCCTTCTGAACTGCCCAGAGCATTTAGACTCATTATAAAAATTCCATACTGACCTGTGACTGTATTCAGCCTGCCACTATGTTAGTATGACACAATGGTTAAGTTCATGGGCTCTAGAGCCAAGCAAACCAGAGCCTGAAATTCAACTCCAATACTACAGAACATCATGGTCTGAATTTAGTTCTGGGACTCAGCTCAACATCTATAAAATAGCAGGAATATCATATATACTTCATGGTATCTTTATGAGAATTCACAGAGATAATGCATATAAAACCCTCAGCATGTGCTCACGATATGGTAAATGCTCAATAAATGTTATTTTATTTTTTTAAATCTTTTTAACATTTATTTATTTTTGAGACAGAGAGAGAGAGCATGAACAGGGGAGGGTCAGAGGAAGAGGGAGACATAGAATCTGAAACAGGCTCCAGGCTCTGAGCTGTCAGCACAGAGCCCGACATGGGGCTCGAACCCACAGACCGTGAGATCATGACCTGAGCTGAAGTCGGACGCTTAACAGACTGAGCCACCCAGGTGCCCCAGTAAATGTTAATTTTATAGAGATGTCTGTATAAGTCAGATTAGGCTAAGTTATGCTATGGTAACAAAGAATTTTAAAACACTGCTTCTTACAAAAACAAAAGGTTATTTCTTATTCAAGATTCATGTCTAGTGGAGCACAGTTAGGAATCAGCTCTATATTGCTCTACTCCCAGAACCAGGCTGACTGTCAGCGGAACATGGCCTGTCATTACAGCAAGGGAAAGGAGACTACGGTAAAGCAAGAAGTGGCTCTTAACACTTCTGTCTGGAAATGACACACATCACTTTCCCTTGCATTTTATTGGTCAAAGTCATAAGGCAGAGTCTGACTTCAGTGGGACAAAAAAAAAAAAGAATGATTCTCCCTCATCTCCCTCAGCAAGGGGAGGGGAGAAATAGTTATCTTACACGTCTTTCATTTATTTTAATTTTCCAGCAACAGTTATTTGACTGATGTATCTTTTGTATTCCTCAAAACCTAGCACATAGTAGGAAGCGAATACATATTTTATTGATGGATAGTAGGTGTTCATCATGTCTGTACATTTTGAATTGAGTTGAGTGATTGAAGGAGAAGGTCCTCGGTGATATATAGCAAGTGTCTGGAAATGACAAAGTGTCAGCTGATGAATTGACAGCAAAGGATCATAGATCCCTGTTTCCTTAAAACAAATGAAACCATCCACCTGGCGCATGTGTGTAACCTGAGTATCTTCCAAGTGCACCTTTGCCTCAAGATTTCTTCTTAGAGTCATTTTTTCCTTAGTTCTCTGCAAAATCCACGATGTTGTTGTCATTTTTACATTTAGAACCACAAGTCCGGCACACACAAAATTCTTTATTTCTTCCTGGGTCCTGGCCAGCAATGAGAACCCAATGCCTTCGAGTTACCTTGGGGATAAACCTGTGGCCTGGACATCTGGGCACCTAGCTTCCTGCTCGCATAAAACATGATTCTCCATTTAAATAAATAAGTGCCAAAGAGATATGTGGAGAGTCCAAAAGTGTTAAGTCTTGATAGAAAACAAAACCGATTCCCCCAGGAAATTTTGGGGGGTTCCAGCATGTAACTAATTATTCACGATTATCGATTATCTTGCCCTGGTTTTATCCCAAACCTTGAGTACATTTCTTTCAAATCACTCTCAGTCTCGAAACTTAGAATCGAAATTCCTTCCTCGGGCATATTTATGGCTCCAGTGCTTCTGTGGCGTCACCAGATATTAATGTCCCTGGAGTCTTTCTTCTGCCAACAGCAGATTAAGCCTCTACTGGGAAAGTCTTTAGCTTCTCCAGAGTTTTCTTTCTCAGTCAGCAGTGATCAGACGTCTCACATGACCTAACTACCAACTTCTTCCATCTCAGCACTAGAAGGAAATTTCCAGGGGTGGGTGGGGGCGGGGGGGGGGGGGAGGACACTATCCCCTTTCAAGTCCCCTACTCAAAACTTACCTTCTTCTTCCATAGGGTAGAATCCCAAATGGGATCCAGGGGCTCTGAAGTCACATAATGCTGCTGGTCTGGGGTGTTGGCAAGCCAGAGGGAAGATCAAAGGACTTCATGACAGCAAAGGATGCCAACCCATTTACTAACTCACTCCTTCCTTCTTTTCTTCCTAGCCTCCTTCTTTCATTCTTACCAATATTTTGACTGAATTATGTGTAAACCAAAATTTGAATTGAATCCCTTCAGCAACCAGTTCATTTACAATACCATGCTTTTTGATACAGACTGCCTGCTTTTAAAAGCTACATGCTTCTTTCCAATGCAAGCCTGTAGCAAAATGTATCACCATTTAAATGTACTTATAACTATCTTACTTTCTATTAAAAGTCAGGAGAGTTAGAAGTAAGATTTTTCCACTTTGTTTTTTACTGCAATACCCTCAGAGATGAATATATTGCATGGTATACAGTTCTCCAGCAGCTAATTGTGGGTGAAAGCATGAATGAATAGCATGGTGATGGATAGGTATTTAATCCAGGCAAACTTCCTGAGTTCAAAACACAGTTCCACAATTATTAGGTAACTTTTCTCTTTTCTGCTTCAGTGTTCTTATCCCCGAAATGGGAACAATACTTCTTGGCTTAATCAGGGTTCACGCAGATAACATAAAACACACCAGGTATTTTAACCAGACAATGATTGAATGCAGTGACTTATGTGCTTACAAAATTGTTGAATGATGGGTTGAGCAGGCTCTAGGATCAGCCTCTTCAAATAAGTTCCAAAATTGCCCTACTGGCTCAGTAAGAGGAGAACTACATTTGCCAGTCATAAAGCTGAGGAAATAGGAGGTCACTGTCTTAACTGACAAATTTAGGAACACATCACCTTAGATATAATCCTAACAATCAGAAGTCACCAGAATTGCTGGTCCAAGGAATGTCTGAACTGTAGCAATCCGGAAGCCATCTTCTCAACTGCTAATTCCAGGGTCAAATGGACTAGACCAACTGGATCTGTATTAGGAAATGGATTACCTCCCTACCTCACACATCAAGGAATTCAAGTTTCAAGAAATCTGATTGGATAAGAAAAATCACATCTAGACTCTAGCTATGAAGCATTTGGGAAATGTAGTTTTCAGTTTCCCATGCCCTACAGTATATATAGGAAGCAATCACAGAAGGAGGTACAGTAGACATTGAGCAAGCCAGGCCATGGTATCCCCTAGGGGGTTTAAGGGAGATGGTTTAGCAAAGTACTTCAGCACAATGGCTGGCACATGTTGGCTGTTGTTATTTTATCTAAGAAGATCTATCCCATGAGCTTGGGTGGTGACCATTTACACATATTTTTTAAGTGCTACACACAGAGAGTAACAAGTTTAATTAGCTAATCTCATAAGATTTAACTCTGTTATTTTTGGTACTGGACTTTGGCAGAGCCTATGTATTCCTCCCCATGTCCCACATTCCTGGTTTTCTTCCAGTGACTGACAATGAAGGCAAAACCTTCCACCCAGAGTTCTGGTGAAATGTTGCAATGCTCCTGCTGAAGGCTTCCCCACCGCCCACCCTCCTGGAATCCACAGCACCCGCACTTGGGCTAAGTGCTTCAAGCTGCAATTATCTATAGACTCCTCTCCAATTGTTTGGTCCTTTGTGATTGGAGGGCAGAATGTGTAGGTGTTTGTGTTTCTTTTGTGTGAGAGATGCTCATTCCAGTGGCCATATACTCACTTCTCAATCAGGGGTCTTTTCCCTCTGGGATCAATTCGAGTTCCCTTTGCCTCCTTTTATTCTTCCCCAGGCAAGTCTTCTGAAGACACTTTGTTCATGGCAGATAAGTCAATCCACAATATTTTAGCTACACCATCTACATGCCAGTTTCTATGCCAGGTCCTGTAGATTAAGACTCAAGGTTTGTCTAGGAATGCCTCAGGTGCTCTGGGAACACATAATAGAGGGACCTAACCCATACTTTGGTTGGGGATTGTGGACGATGTCTCCAAAAATAAAAGTACAAGCTGAGAACTGAATGAAAAAGGATGGATGGGAGTTATCCAAGGGACACGGGAGTAAGGCATCAAAGGGTGTTCCCCTCCCCCAATAAACTAGTAGATAAAATATAGATTGCTGAGACTAGTGAGCCAATGGTCAAGTGTCTGTCCTTTCACTTATAAGTAATACATAGCAATCCCATTTGCCCTAGAGAACTGCTTGTCTGACACTGAATGTAGTTTTTTTTAATGTTTATTTATTTTGAGGGAGAGAGAAAGAGCACATGAGCAGGGGAGGGGCAGAGATACAGGGAGAGAGAATCCATGGGGTGAGCACAAAGCCTGATGCTGGGCTTGAACCCATGAACCATGAAATCATGACCTGAGCCGAAATCAAGAGTGGGACACTTAACCAACTGAGCCACCCAGGTGCCCCGTACTGAGTACAGTTTTGGTAGGATTGCCAAGCCGAGTGTCCTGTCTTTCCGTGGCCAAATTATGAACAGATGAAACAATCTAGGCCAATCAGATGCTCTTCCCAGAATTTGAATCTTGAGAAGGTTGAAGAAGACTGGAAAATGCTCCAGTTATCAAAGTGGTGGGGGCCTCTCTGCTACCCATTATTTTAGTATAATTTGGTTTCTGTCCTTTCTGAGATTTTTCTTTACCATTTTCCCCCTCTCAATTCTGTGAAATACCCAGATTATTTTTTGATACATTTTATATTTTTTGCCTAAATCCGTCTCCATGGCTTGCAACTAAGAAAACCCAGGGGCTACAGGAGGAAACTTTTTTGGCTAAGGAACTTTCTTCCCTAGCAGACTGAGGTGCCCCCTTGGGGAAGGGTAGATGGAGACTAGTAAACAAAAGCTATCCCTAACTGTGGGGATACATAAAGTGTGGGGTGCTCAGGTAATGATTTCATGGTTGGTGAGTTGGAGGCCCACGTCAGGCTCTGCACTGACAGTGTGGACCCTGCTTAGGAGTCTGCCTCTCCCCTTCTCTCTGCCCCACCCCCCTTGTGCTCTCTCTCTCTCAAAACAAATAAACTTCAAAAAAAAATTTTAAAAAGAAAATTAGGATAGAACAGAAGAGGGGAAAATTCAATTGAACAACCTGGGGGAGTTGTTTGTACAGCTACAAAGGCCTCCTGTCTCCCTAAACGTTTCTTCCTAAGGCATTTTTCTATGCACAAGGATGCTGAGTGTAGATGGTTTTGTGTGTGGCGGGGCAGTGGGAGCAGTGGAAATGGGGAAGGGATTGAGTTCCACATTCGTATTGTCATGGTGTGAAATAATGACAGCTTGTGGTCGACTGGGAGAGAAATTCAGAGATGACAGTAGCTGAGAGCCACAGTTTACCATAAGACTATAAGCCTCAGACATACTTCTGAACGCTATCAGATAGGAATTTGAGCTCATCTTAGCTGGACTTTGTTAGAATAGAACGATCCGTAAGTTGATGCCCGTCTTTACATTTATGCCTCAGGAAAGAAGCCTCATGGAAGATACACCAACACATTAGCAGTAGATACTTTGCATGGTAGGATTACATGTGATTTTTATTTTATTCAGTGGACCTTTTCACATATTCCAAAATTTCTATAATAAAATGCAATGGGGACAATACTATTTAAAGCATGATCAAACACGCAGCCCTGTTACCTCACAAGACTGCTGTGAGGACCAAGTTGCATAATGTGTATAAAAGTCTCTGAAAAAAATGTAAGGGTGATTATCAATGATTCATCTTTCAGAGCTGGTGCTGTTTACAGAGTCCACCCTGGATCAGCAAGGCTGCATGAGAACAGCCTTGTTGATGGGGCAGAGGGGCCTTTGATGCTTTATCCCTTCTCCTTCTAAGTACGATTGTCTACATGGTAGCATTACTGTTTCCTGGCAGCTGCCGTATTGCCACCAGGTAGGGGTGTCTCCTACCCTGAATAACCGATGCTACCAGTGGCACATACACAAGTGCACTCCTGTGGACTCTTGGAAGAGACACGGGATAGCCTGGAGAAGCCTCCACAGCCACGCACATCCAGGACAGGCTACTGTGGCATCCAGTGCACCAGCCTGCAGCACCCAGGACAGCGCAACTGGGACAGTTCTTTGCATGATGGGGACAAGGCCTCTGAGCAAGTATTTGCCACCACAAGTGGTCTAACAGTCAGTCTTCAAGTCTTGGCAACATGCAGAGGGTGGCCCTTTGGGAGCCCTGCCCTGCTGAGGTCCTAGAGACACAGGCCCTTACACTGAGGTTCCTGAGGAGGGTCTGGGAGGCCCTCACACCGGCAAGCCTCTGGGACCCAGTATCAGAACCTCTTCAGGCATGGTCATCCTTGAGAACTCCAAGTGACTTTACTCCTGATGGCTCAGGGATGTTAAGGACTTAGAGGGCATCTAGCTGGTTCTGAGGAGGATTTGGAGCCCTTCACCTGGGGCTCAAGTCCAAGCCCCTCTCCTGGGACCTTGGGGGGAAAATTCACTGTCATCTCACCAGCTCCATGATACTTTGTGCATGCCTCATTTATAGCATCTATCACACCCTATGAAAGTTATATAGAGATACACAGACATAGATAGATAATGTAGATAATAGATATATTTATATCTATTTCCTCATCATTGCTCAGAGGACTGTGAGCTCCCAGGCACTGAGAATAAGCATTGTTCACCTATCATAGTGCCCAGCAGGCAATAGCCTCAGTCATGATCTATGAAGCAAATGATTTCATCTATTCATTCAACAAATATTTATGGCATATCTGCTCTGGGCCAGGCACTATACAAGGCACTGAGGACCCAGTGATGAATAAGACATAGAGCTTCCCTTCTAGTGGAGGAAGACAGGGGATACAAATATATGGTCACATAATAAATGTCACATGGCAATGAGTGCCCTGAAGACAAAAAGTGCCAGGTGGAAGGCAGCACCATTTCACATGTGGGTGGCCAGGAAAGTCCTCTGTGCAGAGGCTGAGTGGAGTGAGGGAAGGAGCCATTCTGAAATCTCAAGGAAGTTGTGCGGTCCAGAGAGGGAGTAGTGAGAAGAGTTGGAGGTGGGAATAACCGTGCTGTGTCCCAGGACCAGCAAGGAGCCCCCACAGGAATGGAAGGTGGTAGGAGGTGGGATTAAGGGGACCCAGAGGAGCCCAGTGATGCAGGGCTTAGCAAGCTATGATGGGGAGGCTGGATTCTTTTCTAAGAGGACAAGCCATTGGCAGGTTTTGAGTAGGGGAATGGTGTGATCTGACTTGTGTTTTCAGCTGCTTCATGAGAACTGGAGAGGATCAAAGGGAGAAGCAGTGAGAGCAGTCAGGAGGTGATGGTTAAACCAGAAAGACACTGAGGGATTCAGATTGGGTGGTTACACCCTGGACTGTGGAGGTACAGAATATGGTCAGGTGCAGGGAGCATTTGCCTTTCTATTTTTAGCCTTCAGGAAGTCGATAGTCTCCTGGCTAGAAAAGAATCTAGGGCTGGAAACAACGATGTGCATTCCCAGCATTACTGGAAATCTGGTCAAGGTAAGAAATAAGCAGGGCTCAAGGATCAGAGCAGACAGACTAGTGGCCCTGGGCATCTGGCTGGTCTTTGAAGAAGGACAGGGTGGACAGCAGAAACTGGGTTCTAGAGGGTACTCTGAGGACTTGGCCCAGGACCCAACCTGCCTGCACCTCACATTCTCTCCCAGAACCCACTAGATGGTGCAGGAGCTGGGATCCTGGCTTCGAAAGGCACTGAGATTGTCCTATGCCTAGTTTGAGAACAGGGAAAGGGAAATTATAGCAAAAATAAGACACACACCCTCCAACCCAAGCTGGTCCTGTCATCCAGTATGCTGATGGGACAGGAATGCAAAGGTACTTCCTGGGGGAAGGGGAGCAGGACACCTTTCCTGGGCTCTGCAGAAACAGCTGGCTACACCATTTTCTTGTGAAAGTCAGTCCCAGGTGCCAAACCTCAGGACTGAGCACTCCTCCCTTTCTTAAGGTCCTCCAGCTCCTGAGCATCACTTTTATTTACTTGCTGTTACTGAGGGCTGCTGGGAATGGCAACTAAAATGCTCACATAAGGGTCTGAAGAGATTTATTCCACTGCCATCTTAGTGCTCGTTAAAAAGCATGTAAAAGAGGATGCTGGGAGGTGATCCAGAGCAGACCCAGCCGAGAGTGTGCAGAACTCCTACACGGAAACTGCCAAGGAGTATTTATGGTCTTCTGAGTGAGGCCAGATGGCTCTGCCTGGCAGCCAGGGCCCTCAGAAGTCTGGACAAACATCCCCAACATCTCCCTGGACTTGCTTCACCCACACAAAACTCTTTGCTCCCAACCAGCCAGGGCCTCACCGCTCTACCCCTAAGCTACACATGCTTTGCACCCCTCCTGCACCTGAAGAGTCCCTGTCCCCCTTCCCCCAGTCTTCCTAAACCTTCCCACTCCTGCAAAGTATAACCTCAGTAACGTCTGCCCTCACTTGTGTGGATCATGTGAAATTTCCTGCAGCAGAAGGAATAACGGCCCCTGTCTGTGCCCTACTCCTCCCCGCCCCCCCCCCCAAGATGACTATGGTCCCTTTCTTTGCAGGACTGTGTAGATGTGCTTACATCAAGGACCTTGGATGGGGAGGTGCCAGTGGATTTTCTGGCTGGGACCACTGCAACCACACAGTCCTTATAAGAGAGGGATGCAGGAAAAACGAGGAGTGAGGACAGAGCCAGAGGCCGCAGTGATGCGCTGTGAAGGTGGAGGAAGGAGAGGTGAGCCAAGGAGGGCAGGCAGCCTCCGGGTGCAAGGGAAATGAGTCCCACCCCACCCCCCAGGACTCCAGAATGAAGGCAGCCATACCAACCATCTTGATTTTAGAGTTCTGGCTTCCGGAAATGTACGAGAATAAATGTGCATTGTTTTAAGACTCCAAGTTGGTGACAATTTGCTAAGCAGCCCTGGGAAAGTAGCACATTCTCCGTTTCCTGAGCCTGCTTCTGGCACTCATTTTGCTGCCTCATTGCATTCTGCCTCACGCTCTTCCCCAGCTCTAGCTCTTGTCTCCTCACTGGGCCTGGAGCCCCCCAGGGAATTCGGGGGACATACCTCACACAGCTTGTGCGTGTCCCCAGGGCTTACTGTAGGGCTTAGCACATACTGAGCACTCCACAAACACCTAGAGAAGGAACCCTAGTCAGACAGGGAGAAGCGCCCTGTAAGAGTGGACACCTGCAAGGCCACCGCCCTGAGCGTGTGTGCTCGGTGCACACGTCCCCGCCTGGCTGGCCGGATGTGCTCTTACATTCCAGAGTTCTCCTAGGGTTCCTCTGGTCCAGGCACCATGCTAGGTCTTAGGGATACAATGGTGAGCTGGACAGAAAGTTGAGGGGCTAATGGGAAAGACAAACAGGCAATGACAATGAACTGTGCTGTGGGAACCTGGCCAGGGGCAACTAAATTGGTCTACAGAATCAAGGAAGGTTCCCTGGAGGAAGTGACCTGTAGGGTGAGAGAGGATGGATGGCTAAGAGGCAGTCAGGCGGAGGAGCTGAGAGGGTGAAGGGGGGGGGCATGAGAAACAGTGTGCAAAACAACACAGAGGAAGATATGTATACACCCACGTTGGTGGCAGCATTATCCGCCAACAGACAGAAGCAACCCACGTGATGTGACTGGATAAATAAACTATGGCATATACATACAATGGAACAGTATTTTGCCCTAGAAAGGACGGACATCCTGGGGCCCCTGGGTGGCTCTGGTGGTTAAGCATATGACTTCTGCTCAGGTCACGATCTCACAGTTCACGGGTACAAGCCCCGTGTTGGGCTCCGTGCTGACAGCTTGGAGCTCGGAGCCTGGATCCTGCTTCAGATTCTGTGTCTCCCTCTCTCTCTGCCCCTCCCCTGCTCGCATTGTCTCTCTCTCCCTCAAAAATAAATAAATATTTTGTTTTTAAATGCTTAATTAAAAAAAAAAAGGATTGGGGCGCCTGGGTGGCGCAGTCGGTTAAGCGTCCGACTTCAGCCAGGTCACGATCTCGCGGTCCGGGAGTTCGAGCCCCGCGTCAGGCTCTGGGCTGATGGCTCGGAGCCTGGAGCCTGTTTCCGATTCTGTGTCTCCCTCTCTCTCTGCCCCTCCCCCGTTCATGCTCTGTCTCTCTCTGTCCCAAAAATAAATTAAAAAAAAAAAAAAAAAAAAACGTTGAAAAAAAAAAAAAAAAAAAAAAAAAAAAGGATGGCCATCCTGACAAATACCTGGGTGAACCTCACCCAGGTTCACAACCTGGGTGAACCCCAAAGACATTGTACTAAGTGGCGTAGGACAGTCACAGAAGGACAGACACTGCATAATTCCACTGAGACGAGGTACGCAGAGTAGTCAAATGCATCCAGACAAAAGGGACAAGAGCAGCTGCTGGGACCTGGGGAGGAAGATGGGCAGTTTTTAACAGGCACAGAACGTCAGCTTTGCAAAATGGAAAGAGCTCTGTGGACCGATGGTGGTGATGCCTGCACAACTGTGTGAGTGTCCTCAACGCCACTGAACTACACACTTCCCAGTGGTTAAAATGGTGAATTTTACATATTTTACCCCAATGAAAAGAAATGAACTAATGAAACCAAACAACACCGAGGCTAGAAAGAGGCTCTTAACCTCCGGATACAAGTACCATTAGTCATCACTAAGCATCTTCCAAAGATGAGGAAGACCTGCTTCCTGCTCGCAAGCCTCAGAGCCAATGACCGAGAAGCGGTGCCAGCTGATTCCTCTGTCCTGGGCTCCCCAGCCATCCGTGGTGCACGTCTTACATCCCGCCTTGGTAAGAGTCTGCTGCATATCCACCAAGCCTGTCTTCCTTACTTCGGATGTCTTTGTGGGGTACCCCTAAAGAGCTGGGGTGTTTCACATATCAGGCATGCTGGTGGCCCCACTGAGTCACTGGCTGGCACACAGGTTTGGGTAGTCCTAGGACAGCACATGTGCATTCTTCAGCAGTGTAGTTACAAGGTTCCTTAATGTCTCCTTCTGCTGCACTCCAATGATCGCCTGTCTGCAGCCGGTTGGGGAAATGGGCCCAGACCCTTCACGGGGACCCACAGCAGAGGGAGGGCACATGCAACCACACAGGGCTCCTGCTTGCTCCCTTCTCCTGCAAGGCCCAGAGCTTCACGGGGGAGGGACAGGTGGTTTCCAAGCAGCCTCGCTCTGCACCAGGGTCTCCTGTCTCTCCAGTCCTCAGACCCTGTGGCCGAGCCCAGCTTGCCTTCCCAGGCTCGTTATTCACTTATGGAGATCTCTTTCTATAGGTTCTCTGTTCTCGTTCTTTTCTCCCATCCTCCCTCACCCCCCATTCAGTCCCTCAGATATATCTATGAAGCTCTGAATTCCAAATAAAGCGAAGGTTCAGGTTATTTCCCACAGAGCTCCCAGGCCCCAGGGAAATCACAGGATGTTGCCTGACACCTGTAACCGAGTCTCTGAACATTTTGTGACAGTTGGAGTGATTTTTTTCTGCCCAGAGCACAGAGAAGGCCTCCAGGGGAGTGTTGCTTAACCTCCAAGTTGTCATATTCTAGTCTCAGCCAAGCCACCCTTTTACACCAATCTGTACTACAATCTTATAAGCGTTTTCTCAGCACTTTCGAATTACACGGTACAGGAGAACAGAGGCGGGAGAGATTGATTCTGTCGAGGGGCGGTTGTTCAAGAGAAAGGAGTAAGGGATGGGGTGACACCAGCACTCCCTGACACCAGCCTGCATGGCATATGTGGGAGCCCAGAGCCTTGTTGTCACTCGTGCCCTTATTTCTCACATTCACACGTTCTACAGGTCAAACCTCCTCGTGAAGGACAGCAAAGGCACACCATCAGATGGAGACAGTATGGGCTAGTGGGAAAGCCTTTGACATGGATCCAGAGGCCTCCATGGACCGTTACATCTCCCAGGACCGTTAGCCTATTGGCATTCTGCTGTGACCGCCTTCAGGAAGACACATGACCCTCAACCATCATCGGGACCTTCCCTGACTTCCTTGTAGGAGCTCCGGGACAGCCAAATGGGATGGCATATGAGAAAGTGCTTCAAAAACTGTCTAGTGCTCTACAAATATAAAATAAGAATAAAAACGATAGTAAAACAACAAAAAGAATATTTATCATAAGAAAGAACAATGATAAAAAGCCCAGCATAAATCAGTGGGACTATGAAATGGCTGATTACAATCTTCCAAATAGCACATTATGGATATTTGTCATGGCCAGAGAAGCCTTAGTTTGGCAAGAAAGGTCCCCAAATCCCCATGTAAGTATCCCTGTAGGTCATGGGTCAGGAGGGATAGAGGATGTGTCTTCACAATTAGCTGTCAGAAATCATCCTGAGCGACATGAGCATCAATCCACTGTGCCCAAAACTAAAACAAATCTTAGAACATGCATTATGACATATTCTCATGGAGTGCAAGAGTCAACAATGAGCCACTTTTTCCACTTGAACTGTCACCTTCTAGAACAGATCCCAGGTAAGAACAGAGACTAGCTCCCTGCTCCTTCACCCGCAGCCTTGAATCTCCCCCTCTATTTCCCTCCTCGATCCTCCTGTCCAATAGAGGCTACCCCCACTCACCGCAGGGCGATGCAGAAAATCAGAGGAGGCCACGGGAAGAGAGGGAGGCTCACAGCACACTCAGCTAAGTGAGAGTGCTGTTAACAGTGAGGTCGGGGAAGGTCAGGTAAGCTGTGCAGGGCCCGCGTTGCCATGGAGTTTGTTGAATTAGACAGGGAACAAGGGGATGCTGGTTGAGGAGGTGACCCTGGCTGCCAGAGTTATACACTCCCTGCCAAAAGTGTGCACACAGCCCTACTAGACAATCACCTTTCACGTGAGGGGATCTGGGCTCTGGGGCTGGGGATGCAGTGCTAGACTCTCTTATATTCAGGGAGCAAGGGTAGGAAGATCAGCCACAGAGTCTGACTGAGGGTCCTTATGTAGCACCTGGGTGGCAACTAAGAAATCAGGACTGTCAGCAACTGTAACACTGTGTGGGAGTGACCAGAATCATGAGCTGACCAGAGCCAGTGTGGACAGCAGACTTGGGAGGTATAGACCGTGGCTGGTAAGGGACTTGCAATACCTTTGTTGACTGTCAGCTACATGGTGTGGGGCCAAGTAGGGGCAACTTTGAGTGCAAAGCCTGGGCATCAAGGCCCTTCTGCACCCTTGAAACAACTTGCTTCCATTTGTAGCCTTGTTTTTTCTCACCATCCACACTCCCGCCTCCCCATGCAAGGTTCGCCTTGCTACTGGAAGGTCCTTGCAGTTAGCACCCATTTCTCAGATCTGCTGGCACATGGGTCTATTGTTTGATGTGAAACTCACCCTTAGGAAGACCAATCAGTCCCTGTACTCTGTGCAACCTTAGGCTCTATCACCTTATTGTAACACAGTATCCCACAGACAGGATTCCTGTGTAAGTTGCTGAGAAGCGTTTATCACCTAAACATGTGCCCACGTTTCACAGAAGAGGAAGCAGAAGGAAACTGCCGCTAGAGAAATCTTGGGTGGATGAAAGCCCGTTATGACATCTGACTCCAGGCTTGCATTGTGTTTTAGTATTGCTGATATTAAAGCGTGATAAGCAATATCCTAGTTAATTTATCATTGGCCTTCACCTTATACTTTTGCAATATTTGCAATTTTCCCCTCCCAGTCCCCAGAAGAGAATAGCAAATATTTTAGTTTATTAAGCACTTTATGGATAAGATTCAGAGCTATAAGACCTAGTATTAGGTAATATCCTAGTGTTAAGGTTTTAAAAGTGGCTTTTGATCTATTTTGGTGTTTTTCAGGTTTCTTTTGTGAACTAGGCAGTTTCTCAGGCCTAGGCTTTCTTCCTTTTCTCACTATCCAATTTATCCACATACTACTTTTGAAAACAGACTGTATGTTAGGTACTCTTCTAAATGCTGAACTACAGCACTAAATAGAACCATCAAAAATTCCTGTCCTCACTGGGTTTACATTCTATTGGAAGAGGTCAACAATAAACAAGATAACGTCATAAAATACATTGTAGTAGATATTGTTATTTGGAGGGGAAAAAAAGATGGAATGGAGATACATAAATCCAGGGGTGGAAGATGAAATTTGAGATTTGGGCCTAAAAAAAAAAAACGTTATTGGACCAAGTGACATTTGAGTAAAGACCTAACAGGAAGTGAGGGGGCTGGCCATGTGGCAGCTGGGGAAAGAACATTCTATGCAGAGAAAAAGCAAGTGCAAAGGGCCTGAAGCAGGACTGTGCTTTGTGTGTCAAAGAAACAGCTAGATCAGTGTGGCCAGAACACAGTTAATAGAAGGAGCTGAGGTCACAGAGGAAATGGGAAGTCAGGTCATACTGGGCTCTCTGGTCAATGTGAGCACTTTGGGCTCTTACCCTGGGGGACACAGGAAGTATCAGAGTGCTTTTAGCAGGATCACTCAGACTGCTGTGTTGAAAATACAGCTTGAGAGACCAAAAGCAGAAACAGGGAACATGATTGGGAAGCTAATGCAGTGTTACAGGCAAGAGGTAATGGCAGCTTGGACCGAGGTAGTGACAGTGGAAGTGGTCAACAGTGGTGGAACTCTGGCTGTATTTTGAAAGTAGGAGAGGATTTTTTTTTCACAGATGAGACATGGCAGGTGAGAGAGCAGAGAGGGTCACAGATGTCACCAAGACTGAGCTGGGACAATGGGAGGAATGGAGTCATCATAGACAGAGATGCAGGATGTGTAGGAGAGGATGGCTTAGGAAGGAGGAGCAGGAGCTCAAGTTTGGACATGTTAGTTTGCGATGCCTGTAACAGTTTCAGCAGGTCAGGTAGACAGGGGGCATGTGGGTCTGGAGCAGAAGGGAGAGAATGCATCTTGAGGGTGATATCCTCAATGCATCCAGAAACAGGGGTGGATGAGCTCCAAGGCAAAGAACCCTGAGGACTGAGTCCTGATGCACTCCAACATTGAGAGTTTGAGTACACGCAAAAGAACCAACAAAAGTGATTTCAGACAAAGCAGCCAGAAAATTTAAAGGAAAACTAACGACTATGGTATCCTGGAAGCCACGTGAAGACAGTGTTTCAAAGTAGGAACTGACTGGGTCGAAGGTTGCCGTTGATAGGTCAACTAGCGTGAGGAGTGAGAAATGGCCATCACATTTAGAGTGATCTTGATAAGAGATTTCGGTGAAGTGGTGAGAAAAACGGGGTCAAAGGAGGTTGTTTTTGCTTTTTTTCTTAATATGGGAGAAATTGTGGCATGTACAAATGCTGATAAAAATGATCCAGAAAGGAGGAGAAAAATCATACTTCATGAGAAAGAGATGATAGTTCCTGGAGAAATGTCCTTGAAGAGGAGTAAGGAAATGAGGTCTAAAACATGAACAGAACTATCAGCCTCGCTTGGCTCTCATATAGTTCATGCTCCTTACTAGACAAAGGACATGGCTTATGCATTTATATGCAAATGATTGTTTTAGGGACAGTAGGACTTGGAAAAGTAGGTTATCAGCTCCTGGGACAGATAACTGTTAAGTAATCTTTGGCCACAGAAAAACCATGCTAGGACACAAGGACTTCTGGCTCTTTGTATCTGTCTCTTTGTACTACTTTGATGTGAGTCATGGAAGCAAAATATCTCCTTATACTTGGTATTACCCTAGTGGCTTATTTTAAACTAAAGACCCAAGGGACATGTTATGACCAAGATCACAGTGCCCAGAACAGAATAGTTAAATACTGATTAAGGGAATGAACACAGGAATGCATGCAAGCATGAATAATTGAAAGCCAATCTTGCCCTTTTACCTAATCTCAACCTACATAGGTAAGCAAATGCTCCGTATATTTTTGTCTGCCTTAGAAAAACAGAATAGCTAGACGTACCACAGGCTTTGCAGCTGGACAAGTACAAGTTTGATTACCAGGATGCATCTCAATTAGAAATGTTCTTTAACCAGTACGAGTCCTATTTATAAAATGGGAATAGCAATGGTCCCTAACTTACAGAATTCTTGTGAAAATGAAACCAAAGACCATTAAGTACCTAGTAAAGTGCCTGAGAAATAGAAGATATTAAATAAATGCTGACTTCAGAACAACTCTTTTAATGACCTTGTAAAATTCACTGGCTTCTGCAACATCTTTAAATTTTCAATTCAAGCCAACCCATGGGATAAGGAGTTCCAGAAGGTTGTCACCAACTGTGCAAAGTCCTTCTTTCTTTAAACCTAAAATCATTCCTTCTATGCCTCAAGCCTCTTCTTCCCTCACTCCAATTTGGTGATTAGTTCTTACATTTTGGGTGACTCCTCTTTGGTTTTAAGTTTGGATTGTTTTTTATCTGCAGTCTTGTTTTCCTAATGGCTAAGAGATGGAGATCTGGGGACCCTCTTTACTCTGACTGAAGCTTCACCCCAGAAGATTTTTCTTGAAGACTCTCCGAGTAAAGAGGAGGGACATGTAAGACACAGGGACCTCTGACCACATCCCCTCCATGTCCAGCTTTGCTGCACCAAGAGAGAGATGTCCACCAAGTCAATGAGGAGGATTGCTTTGTGGTTTCTTTGTCCGCATCAAATCATGTGTGACTAGCAGGAGATTTGCTTGACATCTCTTTTCACATAAGGTCAGTAACACTCAGCAGAGGGGGTTTCAGGCATTAAGGATGTTCTCACAAGATCCTGAAAAGGCTTGTAGTGAGAGATGTTTCTCAGGAACCTAAGGCCACCTACAAGCACTGGTAAGTAATCTGAGAGGAAATAAGCCGCTTAGACTCAGGATTCCCCACGTTTTTAAAAACGAAGAAAGGATGGTTTATCTACAAGGAAGCTTTAATGGAACAAGAAGAATGTGAGAAAAAATGAGGGGAGACCATGCAAGAATCTAGAAATACCTGATATCAGGGCACTCCAGCATCTAAGTTCAAGGGGGGAGAATTCTGCCCAGCATCTCTAAGCTGCCCATCTTCCCCTTCCCCTATCACAAACATCCATGAGTCTTCCACTCCAGGAGACTACAAAAAGGCCCCTCTCACGAGACACTGAGCACTGCTCAGGATGTATGGACCATAATTTTTGCCTGGTATGAACATTTTCTGGTCTTGGAGCCAACATTCTCTAACTCAGGTGCTTCCCAACCTTTTTGATAGTAGGTGCCATTGCTCTGGCAGCATTCTGAGGAGCCCACAAGAAGCTGCTCAAAGTGGAGGGCAACTTTTCAGGCGTCCCTGACCACTGCAAGGGCTGATGGGATAAATGTCAAGGCACACTGTAATCATTTCCACAGATGACCAGTTGGGATCCCATGCTACTCCTGTCTCTACAAATTTCCCCCTCAGAGAAGATGGGTCTGGAGAATAGACAAATGCCTAAAGGAAATCCACAAAGTCAGTGGCACAAAGGATTGAGAACCAAGAGAATGAGCACAATAACAGTAACACCACCACTAATGATGTGTATGCACTACTAACAAGGGTCGGTTCTGGCTAATTGTCTTACCAGGCTTATCCCAATTTTGGTAACAATAATGTGACAAAGGTACTGTTATCCCCATTGTAGAAAAGATGAAGCTAAAGCTTGGAAAGTTTGAATAATTTGCCAGAGTAATACAAATAATAAGTGTCCATCTGGTTAGTAGAAGCCCATGAGCCTATGTTTTTAACTAACTGACATGGAATACCTTGTAAGCAAGAAAGGAACAGCATGGAGGTGGTGGGTAGGTGAATGCCTCTTGCCTTGATCCAAAAGATGACTGTATTCCAGCCCAGCTGTAGAAATGAGGGCCTGGACAAATTCAGGATGGGGAGATTTCCACCTTATATTTATAACCTCTGCTTAGCTTATGTCTCCTCCTGCAGCTCATTCCTAAGAGTTTTGGGGGGCTATCCCAAAATGGGTGCAGACAGGTGAACACAAAGAGACTCATGTTCAAAAATACAAGATTATATTTTGTCTCGGTAAGTGAGAACACAAATACAAACATGCCTTTGATGGGGAAACAACAAAAGCCACCAGTGGTGCCCTTAGCATAGCCCTGGGCAGCTGGGCAACCATCCTACAGATCTTGACTCTCTTTAATTACCTTCCAACCATTTTTACATGCCCAAAGTAGGACTATCAGAAACTGAGGAGCCTCATCTCCTGTCTCACTGAATGTCAGACTTTGAGTGAGGACCATTCAACAAGAGTTGTCCTCTCAAACCTGAGATGGGATTCTCAGAGAACTCACTAGGACTTCTAAATGGAATTTTCCATAACAAGGACACAAAGAATACTTTCTAACCAGCAGCACCTGATGAGGATGAAAGCAGTGGTTGAAGAACTCAGGTCTTCTCCAGCTCAGCCCTGAGTTGGATACATAAATTGAGGACATAGGCTTGGCTTCAAGTGACTCGCTCAGAGTTTATCAACCTCACAGTTTATGTGGAACAGACCAAAGGGTTGGTGAATCAAACCAGTGCATCCAGGTAGGCTGCAAGCTACCTGAGAAGATGTAGAGGACAAGACCAGGTTGCATGCTTGTCCCCAAGAAAGATCCCTTTTTTGATTCCAGAAAACATTTCAGTCTGAGGAGAATTTTGTATGCAATAAAGAACAGCATGACTCATTGCTTCTCATAGTCAGTGAGGTCCCTTCTGGATTTATTTCTGGTTATTGCTCCTATAAAAGATTATTTCCAGAGGCCTGAAGCATTGCTGTGTTTGGCCACCTGGGGATCCTCACCCAAGCTGTCTCATAGTTCTAGGTCATAGAATATCCACTCCTACAAAGGCCACAAACACAGAGGCAGCCAAAGTGTGTGTCTATTCAGAGATCACTTCTCTCCCCACCACACAGGTGAGCACAGACCACTTTAGGCTCCAGAGACCTCTCAAGGTCATGTCCCAGGGCTGCTCCCAGGCCGTCTGGCTACTTGGCTTCTTTCAAAAGAGGCTGGCTGCTAGCTCTCAAAACTCAGAGATCATACAGCTTTGCCCTTCTTCCTCCAGAGGCCAATCAAGAGGCTTACACTGAAGCAGGAGGGATTTGGGGTTACAACAGCTTTTGAGGAAGCCTTATGAGACCTGATTTAACAAAGGTGAAGAGCTTCCTCTTCTCCAGAGGCTTATGGGAATGTCCACTGTCTACCCTTTGGGAGAATTTGAGAGCATCTCACATGGAGGAAGGGTGTGGATTAAAAGTCCAGAGAAGGAGAAGAGCTCTGACTCTCACTTCAGAGGTCAATGACAAATAAATTCCAGGATGAAAGCATTATCAGTATCAATCAAAAATCAACTTTTTTTTTAAATATCAGGGAAAGAGCAGCCTTCCAGGGATTCTGACTCTGAGAGCCATCACTCTGGGGCTGGACCCCTTGAGCAGGAAGCCCCAAAATGCAGTCCTCCTCCCTCCCTTCTCCTCCCCATCCTGTTTCACCTTCTCCTCTTCCCCCTCCTCCCCTTTGCTCAAAAAAGCTATTTTTCAGGAGAACTTTACAGCTGTCCTCTGGCTGAGACCAGCTGGCAGACACCCCAGCCAGGAAGCAGAGCAGGGAGGTGATCGAGTTGAGGTGATGTCATGTGAAAAAGGCGTAGGGGCATGTGCCAGGCCAGGGAGTCGAGAGTGGGATGTGTTTAGCTAAGCCAAAGAGGGCTATGTATGTTAGGTCAGGATGGGTTTTAATGTGTCTGGAAATGAACAAGCAAAATAACAGGTCAGTGGTGAGGCCCAATCACCTTTGGCCAAAGAGACCTAAAGTTTTCTGCAGGGACAGGGAAAGGGTTTCCATGAATCAGGTGAGAAATATTACCCCACCTATGTTCAGCAAGGAAGCCAGCATTCAGAGAATGAATTTACTTTCTGCCAATAATAATTGCATAAAAGGGCTTTGGAGTAAGTCCATGTTCAAAGGGAAAGGTTTAGAATTCAGCTCACATTCCCTCTGGACAGCACACTCCCCATCCCTTTACTCCACCACCACAGACTCCCTGGGTTTCCCTGGGGAAAAGGGAAGAATCTGGTTCTGGGGATTGGATCGTAAACCTATCTCTGTTCCCTCACCCACACTCCTAATGCCTGCAAGTCACGTAAACTCCTACATTCCAAGGCATAACCACATACTCTCTCACACACAAGGGCCCCACTCATTGATCTGCCGACCACATCTACACATAGCATCTGAGTAATGGGCTTTTGTGCCATGGGCCCCTTTGGCAGTTTGATGAAACTCATGAACCCCCTCAGAAAAATGTTTTTGAATGCATAAAATGAAATACACAGAAGTACAACGGAAAACAATTACATTTAAAGTTCAATTTTCAAAGCATTCTTAACACAATCTGTGGATTGGTAATATGTGTGCTTCCTTATTCAAGCTTTAAATAAAATCTAATGATGGATCTCACAACTAAAGTAGCGACTATAAGTGATATTTTGATATACCTGCAAAAACTATAAAATGAGATGAAAATATCTGTGATTTCTATTGGTAATAAAATCAGAGACACTGTAATACTACTGTGGATTGTTGTCTATATTGGAAGAAATGCTACATTTTGGTTAGAAGTTAGTAAAAGTAAAGATTTAATATTTTTTCCCACTCAAGTTCATAGGACCTCTGAATTCTCTTGATGGACACTTGAAGAACCATGGATCCCAGTTATCAATTATGCTGACTTAGCTAGCATATGTATTCTTGCATAGCAATATACACATTCACTCGTTATACTTACACTTATCTACCAATTCACACATACACATTTCTTTTTTTAATTGAGCATTCCACCATTTAAAAAATTTTTTTTAATGTTTATTTATTTTTCAGAGAGAGAAATGGAGCACAAGCCAGGGAGGGGCGAGAAAGAGACAGAGACACAGAATCTGAAGCAGGCTGCAGGGTCTCAGCTGGCAGCACAGAAACCGACACAGGGCTTGAACTCACGAACGGTGAGATCATGACCAGAGTTGAAGTCGGACACTTAACCAGCTGAGACACCTAGGCACCCTCCCATACACACACACATTTCTAAATCCTGCCTCAAAAATACCAACACTCTCATATACAGCTGTGTGATGTATAAACGCCAACACACGCAATACCTCTGTTGTAACACACTCGTTCACATACACACCATTATCATTTACCCAGAATCCCCACTCACGAACACAAACACACCAACACCCCATCCACATCCATGCCAAGAATTCCCAAACATATTAGTGCATGTATCTGTATCATCCAAATACACTCAAGCTCTCATGTAACACTAAAGGCTCATTCATTACCCACATATTCAAATACCCTCAATTTTCCTACATACCCAGTAATAAACACACAACGAACCCCCATTCATGCATATGCATGTTCACCCACCTACCACATCCATTATTCATATGGACTCATGCACGGAGACCTTCCACATGGCCCCTGCACACACACTCATACATGCTTCATATTCTTATACCCATCTGCCCCCCAGGGTCCCATACCAACACACGGGATGGAACCTGGCACGTCCCCCAGAGGGAAGGCTGCCACTGGCTCTGAGAGCAACTTAAGAGCCAAGGCAGAGGCCAGTACTGGCTGGGGGACATCAGGCCGATACATCAGGAAAGAGCAAGACAGAAACTTGGCCAGAAAGCCCATTGTCTCTGCAGAGCACAATCCATCAGCGTCTCTTCTTTTGTCTTTTGATTTCTGATTCACTGAACTTCAGATCCATTAAATCTCTGCCAATAGAAGGGATGAGACACCCTGGGCTGTGTGGCAGGATGGCATAGAGGACCAAGGAAGTTGTTTGTCTAGTGCCAGCGAAGAAAAGTCTGAGTCTAACAAAATTCCCACATTAATGGAAGAAAGCGGCTCATTGTGTCGCCCAGGTTGGAAGTTTGGGAAGGTATATAACACATCAGGAGTATACAACACAGGAGGAATATTTGCTTCTCTTCCAAATGACTGGACCCTGGGTTCTGAGCAGACATCAGGGGGAGGTGGGAGAAGAGTTTCTGCTAGAATCTACAGGGATGGGCTCTCTGAGTGGCCTTGGGGGAAGAGTTGCCTGCCACCACAGTGAGCCAGGGCAGTGTGGTCAGGGAGCCCCATGAGGCCTCCACTTAGAATACCAGCCCCCATCAGACAATAGAATAGGCCTCCACTTAGAATACTAACCCTCCATGGGACAGGTGGAAACTCATAAATCATGTTGGTCACTGAGATGGTGCCAGAATCAGGGCCTCTGGTGTTTGGCTGGGGGCTTTCTTCCCTCAGAGCAGGTACCCCTAAGTACTTGTCAAATTGAGTTACAGCACTTGGAGGCCTTGGGGAGTCCAGAGGGCAGAGCAACCTAGACCAGGGGCTGACTCAAGTCTTCATGGCCTGAGGATGGAGGCTCTCAGCATCCTGGCCCATCCAGCAGGGCCCCTGCATCAGCCTCAGCAGGATGGCCTGGCCCATCAAACTACATGCCCTTTCAGTACAGGGTAGGAGGAACTAGCTGGACTCTGAGCACTGGCTGGGTTACAGAATGGCTGTGTGGCCCTAGACCATCCTAAACCTGAGTCTCAGGCACCTCGAACTAAAAACTAGAGTTTGTCCCGAATGACATTTGAGGTTTCCTCTTGCTGTAAGATTGGGGGGCACTTACTAGTGAGCAAGGCAATGCAACTAGAACGTCATCTGATACATGGGAGTGATAATGCTATGCATCAGCCTTCTGGTGCAGATTCAGCGACATCCTCTGAGCGCCCTGCTCAGCACCTGACCCAGGGTACATCTTCTAAATAGCTGATGTTATGTCTGAATGAGGCACTCATTGGTAGAGGTTCAGAGTAAGACAGACACAAAACGTGTGACATACAGCCCTAGCCCTCATGTTGCCCAGAATCTGAAAAAGAGCAGGGGCGCCTGGGTGCTCAGTCGGTTGGGCGTCCGACTTTGGCTGAGGTCATGATCTCACAGCTCCTGAGCTTGAGCCCTGCGTCAGGCTCCAGGCTGATAGCTCGGAGCCTGGAGCCTGCTTCAGATTCTGTGTGTCCCTCTCTCTCTGCCCCTAACCCA
Source organism: Neofelis nebulosa (assembly GCF_028018385.1). NCBI lineage: Eukaryota > Metazoa > Chordata > Mammalia > Carnivora > Felidae > Neofelis > Neofelis nebulosa. Next base: position 12,729,785 of record NC_080791.1, read on the forward strand.
CTTGCATTCTGTCTCTGTTTCTCTCAAAAAGAAACATTTAAAAAAATTTTTTTAATAAAATAAATTTAAAAAAGAAAGAAAGAAAATGAGCACTGGTCCCTGGGCACATGCACCCCTTTCCAGGTTGTGCTACAATCCATTGACTTTTGAACACGTCTGTACAAGGCATGGAAGTGAGATATGAGACCCAAGTCTTGCCTTTGGGCTTGCTTTGCAGCCCAAGGGATGGACAAGACCAAGCTGATACCATTGAGTGGCTCAGGAAACAGGGTTAGAGTTCAAAGAGGGGGCAGGACTGGTCTTCCTGGGGCAGGAGGCCAGAGGCAGAAGCTCAGGATGGATAAAAGTAGACACACCAGGAAGAGAGCTTTGTAGCCTCTGTGGATTGTCTTCCTGGGACAGATGGAAAGACTCGGGTCTTTCTGGGATCGGGCACGAGAGAGCCCAATCCAACACTCTTCATTTATTCAATTGCTTGTGCACCCAGACTTTATGAAGCACCTACTTTTTGACAAGCACTGCTGTTACACACTGGGGGTGTAAAAATAAGAATGACACAGTCCCTGCCCTCCCAGAGAAGTCAGGCTCATAAACCAGTGCCTTGAGAGGGGGAGAAAGGCTCAGAGATGCCAGGAGGGACTGTTGAGGAGCCCATCTCTCAGGCTTGTCCTGGTGGAGAAGAGAGCCAGGAGGTTTGGTCAGGGAATGGCAATGATAATTAATATAACAAATGTTATTAAACACTCAAGAAGTGTTTTCTGCATGCTGTAAGTCGTCTCTATATATTATTCCAATTAATATGCAAGTCTGCTCTATACGGTAGATGCTATTATTATACACAGATGAGGACAATTTTGGAACAGCAATGGGGAGCCGGAAAGTGCAGAGATAGGGTTGGCACAGTGGGGCCGAGGTTTCAAACAGTGTCTTTGCGATCATTTCTTCCCTTTCCACTTGCCCCTTGGCTACTGAGCTGCCAGGAGCCAGCGTGCCTGCTTCTCTCCTTGCCCCTTCACAGGGGGCCCCAGGACCCCTGCCCCTCACTAATGCCATTAGTGAGTCTGCCCAGCCCACAGCCAGGACTCACTTGGACGGCACAGAGCCTGGTGAAGGCCCATTTGCTCAACACATAATGGGGATTAGAATTCATTAATGCACTACAAATTAAAGTATTAATAACGGCTGCGGAGTTTAAATGAGAGCCAGGGAAGGGAATCGGGTGAGGGGCCGCCCCTCCCGCATCTCCCACCTAGCCGCATTGTTCCGGCATGGGCAATCCTGCGCTCTTTAATATGCTGTGACAGCCGCTGAAGTGACCCCAGACAATAAACAGGGCCTCCTAGTTAAGTATTAATCTGCCAAAAGAATGACCTTCATCCACTAAAGAAGGGATGTTTTTAAAAACCTCGCAAGTGGAGGAAGGCTCATTTGCTCGCTCATTTAGCATATTAAAAGGGTATTATTGCTACAAACAAGAAATCTAAATGAGGCCTGGGCAGGAGCTGTGGATAACACTCCTGATTAAAGGTGCAGGGTAATGATGAACACGGGAGGCTGAATCCGTTATTGTTCACCAACATGGCAGGGCCTGGCTGCCGGGATGATAAGAGCATTGAGACCTGTTGGGACCAGGCACCGTCAGAGAGGAATGGAGCGCCAACAGCTGCCTAGGAGCTGCTCACCCACCCCCATCCTGGCAGGTGGAGGCAGCCTCAGGGGAAAGAGGCTCAGTGAGGGAGCCTCAGGTGATTCCCTGAGGGACCACAGCCTTCCTCTGGATCCACCAGCACCCTTCTTGTCTACCTACAGCTTTTCCAGTTGACCGAGCCAGGTGCTCCACAGACAGCACCTTTCCTCCAGGGCTCAGTCAGGGTGCTCTCATGCTTAGTCCCGAGAGAAAGGGTCGTCAGGCAGAGAAGGAGAGAGGAAGGATGGGTGTGCTGGTCTCGCCTCTACCCAGGACAACCCCACGGCCTGAGATGTCAGAGGAAGAGCTGGGCTGGGAAACTGGGTGTCTCCTCTTTGAGCCTGGGGTAGTCTGCTGGGCAAGGTGGGCCCCAGAAGCAGTGTGCAGAGGGAGAAGAGAAATATCATGGAGGAAAAGAAACAAAGATACAAATGTAAAACTCAAATTCAACAAAATCTAGGGGAAAGGGGAACCTGCCATGTGACTGGTACCATATTCGGTTACAAGGGGCGGGGGGTTAGGTGGTGGGAGTGGGGGGAACAACTGACAGGTAATGAAGGTGTAAATCCAGCCCTAGGGATTTACCATCTAGGGAAGGAAGCGGGAATGACTCAAAGGAAATTGATAGGCATGAAATAAAGTTTTAAGTACAGAATATTTAGGGTATAAATAATTATTGATAGCAGGAAATCATGGGGAAATTACAGTTACTTGAATACAGGATTGAATTGAATTAATGTAATTACAGAATTAAAAGGGGAGGAGAACCATCCTGAGAGCTAATAGTGCCTACACATTTTGTCTTTGGCCTGTGTTCTCCTTGAGGACAGAGACTTTGTTTGCTCATCTCTGTGTCCCCCATCCATACTAGATGCTGCGGGAGAGACAATGCTATTTGTTCTCCATATAGCTTCCTCTTCCAGAGCCCAAATGGAGAGACATTCCCAGCCTCCCTTAAAAAGAAATTGGAAGAACATGACTAAGTTTTAGCAAATGAGAACACTAGTCGAGCTGATGGGTCACTTCTGGGCCAAGGCACGGAAGAGACAACTGACCTCATCTTCTGTCCTGCCACAGCAACCTCCTCAGCAACCACCTTAGGAGGTGGAGGGAGCATGGATCCCTGAGTACCGGATGGAAGAGGACCCTACCAGCCTACAGCAAATGCTTCAGACTTCCATTGTGTTGCACCGCTGAGCTTTAGGGGCTTACCTGCTAAGGCATAAGTTTTGTTTATCCTAATTAATGAATGTTTGTTGAACTGGTAAATGAATATTCTCTTTGGTCCTTATAGTAAATTTAAGGTAGATTAGTTACTTCCACTTGCCAGATAAGGAAGGAGATTCAGAGTTAAGAAGTAACAGAGCCAGAAGTTAAATTTATGTCTTCAAATCCCATGCTCTTTCGACTATACCTGGCCGCCTGCAAAAATACAGTCTCATGTATATTTTATGTGAAATTTAGCAAAAGTTACCTCAGTGTAATCGAGGTTAGGGACTTTCCAAATGAGAGGGTCCCCTGGTCGTCACTGCTGTCAGGACAGGGTTGTCATCTTGGATGCAGTCAAGGCCTCCTGAATCCAAGCACCTGAAAGAAGAGCCTTGGTCAAGTGTTTTCTCGCCTCAGGGTGGAGGGAGGAGGGTCCGCAGGGGGATTTCTACCCCTCCTTTTCCCAGCTTAGGGAAGAGGAATCTCCATCCCCTAAGCAGATGGTCAAAATCAGGCTCCTTGGAGAGACTGACCTGTGCTGACTTTTGCATATCACTTTCTAAATAAATTTGTCAACGACCCAACAGTTCCCAAAGCTCTGGAGCCTGGCCTGCTTGAATTTAGGAAGCATGAAAATAGCTGAAGGTAAATACTAACAGGTTGGCTCACACTATGAGTCCCTTCCACTCTGCTGCCACTGTCAGAGACAAGGCAGAGGGTGGTCTAAGGTGGGAGAAGGGGCTCCGACCCAAGCCAAGAGGAGAAGCGCTCAGTGTACAGGAGGAGAGGAAGGTGTCTTCAGGACTGGAAATTAGTTTAACCTCTAAGAGGAAAACTAATAAGAATTCACCACAATGGATAAGATCAGTTATCTGTAGAGAAATCCAGGGGACAGAACTAGATTGTCCTCTGTCTCTTTCTCTGGATTACTTCAGATCTGGGTATTCAGGTCAGCTAACAGAATAAGCATTTATTGATCAAAGACTATGTGCCAAGCACAGTTCCAGGTGCTAGAGACATGGAGGTGAGTAACAGGGGTCAGTATTGCTTTCCTCCAGGGCTAATTAAAACCACAGGGTGCCTTGATGCAATGCAGTATTGCTCAATGGGTTCCCCTAGTGGCCAAATCCCACCCCCCGCCGCCCCCCCTCCCCGGTACCAAAAGTCCTTTCTCTTCACTCTCCATCCTTCCCTTTGAGATCTGTGTTCCCCCGGAATCTCTGGCTCTCTGACACTCAAATCTGTACAGCCCTAGACATTAGAGGTGGACAAATCCAGACAGATGGTTGTCACCGTAACTCCCCATCTTAAAGATGAAGAAACTGAGACTCAGGGAGAAATGACCTGACTGAGGTCACTCTTTGGGCTTTTCTGGGAGAACCAACATGATGACTCATGCATGCTCATTAACGTGTAAGCCAGAAAATGTATTAAAACTATTTAGTATATTAAACAATCACTGGAATTGTAGAGGTGGGGGGTGGGGAGGAAAGGTAACTGTCTGCTCAGACTGGGCTGAGTTCTGTATATGTCACTCTGGTTCCCTCCTCGACTTGTGTCCATCTTTCTTCCAGTCCTTTTCCTTGATTCTGGGTTCCCTCTAACTCTCTCTTCTATGGCAATTTCAATTCAGAGCCCATAGGGAAATTGGAGGCTGGGAGAGTTTCCTTGACTGAGAAATTAGTCCATCTAATTACCCTCCCATACTGTATTCATCTCAATAGAAAGGGTTGCCAACGGTCAGTCAATGACAGACAAGGTGAATGGGAAGTACCTTCAAATGGCTGGGGTCTTAATTGTGTGAGCTGTCTCAAGAGACATGACATTCTGTCCTGGAGCTGTAAGGTTAGGTCATCTCTACCCTGACCCCATTGGCTCAGTCCATTTGGTATTCTGCATCCTGTATGGAAGACAACCGGGTGACAGCTTATTCACAGCCATCTCCACTGTTACCTCCTCCATGATGCCCTCCCTGACCCTCCTCCCCAGTGCCCATGCTATCAAACCTATTGCACAGACCTGTCATCCAGTGCTCAGCACATGGCACTGCCACTCTGTTCCTTTGCCTTTATCCCCCACCAGCCTGAGAGCTTCTTGACAAAGAGCCCATGCCATCTTGGTCCTTGTGTCCCTGGTACTGGCACAGCTCCAATGCACAGCAGTTACTTAATACATGTGTTGAAATCCAAGGAAAATTAATTCAATTCCCAGTGTCTAGAGTCTTTCCCTTGTTCTGATGTTTTACCTGGCTTGCCCTGCAGGGCTAGAATACGTGCTACTAGATAGCAAGGTAGGTCTGGTATTATGCCTTGAGCTTCATAGGCAATATTGCACCTCTATGGGGTAGGGTTTTTTTTTTTTAACACTTATTCATTTTTGAGAGATAGAGAGAGACAGAGAATGAGCAGGGGAGGGGCGGAGAGAGAGGGAGACACAGAAGCCAAAGCAGGCTCCAGGGTCTGAGCTGACAGCACAGAGCCCAACTCAGGGCTCAAACTCAAACACTGTGAGATCATGACCTGAGCCAAAGTCAGACACTTAAACGACTGAGCCACCCAGGCGCCCCAGGAGTAGGTTTTATGATCTCATCTTCATTCGAAGAAACGAAGTTCAGAGGAATTAAGTAACCAGGTTAAAGTTTTACAGCTGGCCAGTAGAGAAGTTGGACTAGAGCACTGGTCTGACTCTTTAACTGTTGTTCCTCCAAAGATAGCACCCTGACTTGGCTGACCCAGCATGCTCTGCTTACAAGCACCCACAGTTTGAGACTGTCAATACTATCTGTTGCTTCAATGAAAATATTCATACTCTAATTTTCTAGGATGTTGTCAAGTCACATACAACCTAGACTGGACTTAACAACTTCATTTCCCAGTGACATCTGCCTCTGCATATGGTCCCCATGCTGTTTTAAAAGCCCCATTCTTAGGTGAGTCAGAGCATCACTGCTCAAGCTGCCTGTGTGCTCTAGAGGATTTCACATGGGCTTTCTCTTGGATTCTGGGCCTTAGTTCCTCATGAACTGTAGTGGCTTTTACGTAATAAAGGTAAGAGCTGCCTGCAATAAACACCTAGGACAAAAATCCCCTGCCATTATCCCCAGGGATCAAACAGAAGGCCTTACCCATGAGGCTCTAGAAGATCTCAGGCTTGGGTCTCTTTTCCATATATTCCCATATAATTTCCTGGCACTTTGATTTATCTACTTCCTACTGACCACCTAATTTATTTAAACTTCTACTCTTTAAAAAGTTACATAGAATTAAGAGTCAGGTTAAGTTTGGAGTCATCTAGAAACGATTTCTACTCACATTTTCTTCATGTAACAGGTAGCCTGACCCCTTCCCTGCAGAATCTCAAAAGTCAATGGACACATGCACGTATATCATCTGATGATAGAGACAGAGCAAAAAGGAACAGGGTTAGGGAGGGGAGGAGGAGAGAGTGGGCAGGAGAGAAAGAAGGAAGGAGATACCGGTGAAGCTACAGATTGAAGAAATCCGAAAGTTGAAGCTAGAACCGTGGTCATTATGTGGGGGGGGGGGGGGGGGATGAAGGGAGAAAGGATCCTTGGGATCCTTGTGGCATTGGAGAAATACAGAAAACAAAGAGGAGTCTGCACCTGCTGGGGGTATAAGGTCATGAATTTAGCCTAGTGAATTTCTAATTTCCTAGGTTGAGAATTCTACTCCGCTCACAAGAAAGAATGGATACTGTGTCCTTGAGAACACCTTCAATTCAGGATTGGGGTGCCAAAGGAAGTAGGGGTCCGAGAGAGATGGGGGCAATCTCAGTCCAAAGGAATGCCAAGAAGTTTTAAACATAAAGAGGATATTCAAGGAAAGATCAGAAGGTCAGTAAGAATCTGGGGACCAGAAGGAGCTCTACTGCAAACATCTACATTTTGCTAACAGTCAGGATTGCTCAAGATGCCAAAAAAGAAGCAGTCTGCACAGGTGATGGATTTTTTCCCCCGGATATGGGAATCTGTGTCACAATTAACCTCTTGATGAGAGATTTCTCTCAATTAAGTTTTAGTTGACAGCTGGTAAAACCTGGACAACTGGCAAGGATTGACTGACAACCAGGGAAGATGAAGCCATTAATCCTCTCTTCCTGCCTATTTTATGTTCCCACCTCATTCTCGCGAAATACCCTTAGCCTCTGGATACTCATTTCCAGTGTCCCTTCTAGAAAACTTGCCCTGACCTCTTGCCTCCCCCCAACCTCCAAACCTTCCATTTTAGTTCAGAACCTCTCCTCTGGGCTATCATAGCACACGGTGCACATTGAAAAAGTAGCCCTTAGCACATTGCATTAGCACTTCTCTGTCTCCTCCACCAGACTGCAAGTTCCTTAAGGGGAGGAACTCTGTTTCGCTCTCATACGTTGCCTCGGTTTCTAGGACAGTACCTGTTACATCATGGATGTCAAATAAATATTTCTGATGAGTAGATAAATGAATGGCAGAGAAACTGTGAATCTAGTCCAGTAGTTCTCCACTGTTTTGTGTTTCAGTATAGGGGTCTGGGGATGGCATAGGCATATTTTAAGAAATTAAATTACTCAAAATAACAGTGAACCAGTCACCAGAAACCTATTTTGCAGTCACAGCTATAGTACAAACGGGTCTCACCATCCACACACAAGTGTCCAAAGTCACTGTACTGCTCACTGTTTGTGTAGAAACATTTGCTATTAAGACTGCTCTCTCTGGAGGGGCAAGGGTCTCACACATTGCAATAAACACTGGGTCCTTCTTTGGTGCCAGCTTGACTTCACACTGTGCCTCGTACCTGGACGTGTTATTCACAGGAAGTCGTGCCACACTCTGCAAACCTGTGCTGCTCAATATCGCATCTGCAAGTGTCACATTAATATTGAAAGAGACATTCATAAAGCCCCTTTAGGGAAAGAACCACCCATCGCACTGATCCCGAGAGGATACACAGGCAACGATGGGAAAAGAAGCCTGTGATGGAGCAGGCAGAACTTTTTCAAAATTCAATGACAATATCCCTTGTGGCAAAAAGGCAGCAAGACGTGCTCGAATTCACTGAATTCACAAAAGGAGAAATGCAATGGAGAACACTTGCAAACAACTTTTCTAATTTCTCATGGAGAACAAAAGGAAATTACAGGGCCACTGTGTAAATTCCCCACTAATACCCTACTTAGAACAAAGGAGTAATTCTTTTGGGAAGAAAGTTAAGATGTCAGACGATCTATAGCTCTAAGGGGTAGGAATGCCTTTAGCTTGGGTGGCAGCTTCACGGAGGTGGGGAAGGGAGCAGCATGGGATCCAGGGAAAAAGAAGTGTGGAGCTAGATATTTAGATCAGGCTGCACCTGGAAAAATAAGAATAAAAAGGTTGTTAAGGCTTCCAGCCAAGCCACTCAAAAACAGAAGAGCAAAGGACATTAAGGACAGAATCCATAGCTAGAAAGAGCCATAGGCGTTTGAATTCTGATTCTGATGGCAGGCTACAAGACAAAAGCTCACGAATGCTACATCTGAGGCACTGCCAGCATGTCTCATGGCCAGCAAGTGAAACCCAATATCTGGGAACAGGTTACAGAAGACTTTACTTCCAGCCACTTACAGAGGGGAGGGAGGCAGGTACAGTGGAGGGCACCATGGACGAGCTGTAGTAGATTCACAGGAGTAACTGTTCAAAGGGGAGATTCTGGACACCACTGCACAGCAACTCGGGAATCCCTGAAGGTGAGGTCTGGGAATATGCTTTTGACTAGCTCCCCAGGGGATCCTTATGCACATTGAAATTTGAAATCCAATGGTTTAGTACTTAAGAGGAAACAGGTTTGGGTAGGAGAGACTGGGGGTCCAAAAGAAACAAGCTTTACATCCACTGCCTGAGTGACTCTGGAAAGTTGCCTCAGTTTCTCATCTATAAAATAAATAACAACAACAACAACAATAATATCATCAGTGTTCAGGGCTCTTGCACAGATTAAATGAGGTATTGAATGCAAAGTGCTTAGTTAGCATAGTGCCAGAAACATGGTAGGTAATATGTGGTAGCTGCTATTATATAATAATCAATATAGTCTTTGGGGGTAAACAAAATAAATGCACATGAAATAACTGCAGAGAGCTAATAGCCAGGGGTCCTGATATGTCCAGGGCCATCATGAAGGAAGGCATTTTCAAGGGAAAATGCCATTTATTTTCATAAATAAGGTATACTATATTTTTGGCTATTTCTCTACAAATTGGCCACATTGTGGCCAAATTGTCCCTACAACTGTCTTCTAATTCCTCTAGGGAGCAACTTCGATTGGAGACTGAAGGTGCCTGCTTCAGAACCCAACTGGCTGGAATTGAATGTCGGTGCCTCCCTTCCTAGTGGTGGAGACGGTAGTAGGACCTACCTCACAGTGTTATCCTGAAGACTAAATTACACAGCAATCACATACTTTGATATTGGGCACGTAGTAAGTACTTATTAAAAAGTAACAGTTTTTAATGGTATAGGGTTTTCAAAGCAAACCCGCCATTCATTCAGAAAATGAATTCTGACCTACTCTATGTCTAGGATTGTTCTCGGCTCTGTGAGCAATGAAAGTTTACTCTTTTCCTTCTGGGGGTTTAGGTGTAGCAATGCTTAAAACAAGAAATGTCGTGAGATTATTTGTTGTGTGGCAAATATCAAAGGGGTAACACACGGCAAGCGCTAGAACCTTTAGGGAGAAACAAACCAAGGAAGGTTTACATGAAGCAGGGATAGGCTAGTCTGATAAGATGGAGTGGTCTTGAAAAGGAGCAGCTGAAACACAGCCAAGGTGAAGAGGACGTATGCAGATTATGCACGTGTGTAAAGGGCGTGTGCCTGGAGGGTAGACTCCTGTAGTTATCTTCAAAAGTCACTGCATTCTGACCCAAAGTTTGGCTCCATGCCACCAGAGAAGGACGCCATTATTAAGACCTTGGAAGGATGCAGGTGCACACAGTATATCAGGAAGAGTGTTCTCGGGTGGTAATATCAGATCAGTCAAAATTCAGTCATAGACTGCACACAGACACACACACACACACACACACACACACACACACACACACCCTTTCCATTTCATCCTGTCCTCATGCTTTGCCTTTATTTGGATTCTCAGGGAGTGGGGAGGGGAACAGGAATGGAGAGTGCAGAACCTATCTGCGCACTACAGTTGCCACAAGACCTTGCATCTGCCAACCCCATATCCCCAGTCCCTTCAGACACAAAGCCACAATCTTGAACTTGATCACCACCCTACATTAGAGATGTTAACTCAGAAAGGATCAGGAGGACAGAAGAAACAGAGAACTGAAATAGAGGAAACAGAGAAGGAAAGAAAGATGGTAGGAAGCTGGAGAAGAAGAGAAGGAGAGAGCAGTGGAAAAATGTGCCATTGTCTGTGTCTTGGGGCAGTCACAAATGACACGATGGATTGAGGTGAGGCAACTGGTCCTACCACCATCCAGTTCTCTGCCTGTTCCTCCTCATCTCACCTACCTATACACACTGCCTGGGGTTGCCTGGAAAGACGCTCACAAACACATATGATGTTTTTCTTTATTCATGAAGTCAATCACTCATTTATTCATCCCTAAGTATTTACTGAGTTCCTCCTATATTCCAGGCACTGTGCAGATGCAGGGGACATTAAATGAACAAGAGATTTGCAGTTTTCAGCCTGGCTTTAAATACCCATCAGGTAGTTTTTGAACTGACTGCTATAATTCACACTGTGCTATGTATTGCAGAAAGTACACAATCATTTTAAGGTACATTCTACATTCTCAGAAAACTTCATCTGCTCAAAGAAATAATAATAATGTACCTGAATTAATCATCTCTGAACAATTCCAGTCCCCAGGGACCCCCGTTTTCCTGTACTCTTATGCCTGCCTGTCCACTCATGGCAGACTTAGCATACACTCCCTTGTGCTGTTGCTTATCTGCTTATGCATATATTTATTTTATCATATAAAAGGCCTGTGTCAGTTAGTTTATGATGTTTAACAAACTACCGCAAAACTCTGTCCCCAAATAGCCACAATCTATTTAGTTCATGATTCCAGTGGTTAGCAATTTGGAATGGGCTCAGCTCGGTGATTCTTCTGGTCTTGGCTGGGTTCATTCATGCATCCACTGTTGGATGCTGGACTCTGCTTCTGGGGGTTAGGTGGATGTTGACTAGCACATGAGAGGTGACAGGGCAACATGGTCTCTAAACTATTCGGCGGGTTGGTCTGGACTCATTCACAGGGCAACTTGGCAGAGCTCCTAGACAACCGATGGCCTTGTGCAATGTTTCCTGAGGCCTGTCATCCCTTTTGCCACATTCTATTGGCCAAAGCAACTCACAGGGCCACCCCAAAACTAAGGGGTAGATAAATACCCCCTACCTTTTGATGGAAATACAGTAAAACCTTGGTTTGTGAGCATAATTCGTTCCAGAAACATGCTTTGTAATCCAAAGCACTTGTATATCAAAGTGAATTTCCCCATAAGAAATAATGGAAACTCAGATGATTCATTCCACCACCCAAAAATATTCATATAAAAATGATAACAATACTGTCATATAATACAAAGTAACAAAGAAAATATAAAATATAAAGGAAAATAAATTAACCCTTACTTATCCTTTAAAACATTTGTGGCTGGTGTAAGGGTGACAAGAGAGAGGAGGACTATTGTATAGGATGACTTTCACTATCACCAATGAAATCACTGCTATCCATTGGCTCAGTGGAATCTTTTTCTGCATGGGGGCCATTGTATACGTCTGCATGGACATCGCCTATATATAGTATAATATTAATAAACTCTTGTCATATACTGCATTTAATGTAACTGGCAGTAAGGCAGTAGAGGAAAGGGTCTATATCTGCAAGCAGCCTGACCTAGAATGAAGCAAAGCATTCCTAAGCTTACTCTTACATGAAAAGCAAAGGACTGTCCATAGGTGCTTTGAAGTGACAAAAAATACACTAGTGCCAGTTATTGGCTCCTTCCCACGTTCTGAAAAATCACTGATTTCTGCCAAACACTGTGGCCTGAGACTGAGCATCCAAGCACTGGAGACGATCATCCACAATCCCACAGCGAGAGAGAGAGAGACAGAGACAAAGAGAGAGAGAGAGAAAAACCATTGGTTCAGTTGTGATCATGTGACATTCAGCATCACACACTACTTGCATTGCAAGACATCACTTTTTTATCAAGTTAAAACTTCCTAGAAATGCTTGCTTGTCTTGTGGAACACTCTCAGAAAAGTTACTCTCAATCCAAGGTTTTACTGTATCTGCAAAGATGCCTCACCAGGGCATGGATGCAGGAAGTAGTGTGCTGAAACCATCTTACTCTTCCTAGACCACAGGGTCTGTCAAGATTCTCAAGAGAGATGCCATTTACACATTTTTATATTTTTAGAGCTGAGGAAATAGCTTGCCTTCACTGATACCATAAGAGCAGGAAGTCGGTGTAGGGAATCGGGGAAGGCCCTTGTAAGGAAGGACGTTTAGAGTTGAGATTTGAAGGATAAGTAGGGGCTGGCTAAGTGGAGAATAATCTGGTCAGCGAGAATTATCTGTGTAGATTTTGGGCGTTGCCAGGATCCTGGCAGAGTCCAGAATAGTGCTGCAGGGCCCTGTGAACCTCGATAAGGAATTCGGACATTATCCTAAGGGCAGTGGGAAGTCATTAAGGAGTTTTAAGCAGGGAATAGAAACGATGAGGCTTGTGTTTCTAAAAGGTGGCCTTGACTGCAGTATGGAGAATGGATTAAGGGATACGAAAGTGGAAGCAGGAATAAAAACGTCCTACTTCAAATTTGCAAATACTGCCCACAAGATTAAAGGGTTGTCAGCTACTTATACTTTCAGGGCATGATGCAGGACAGAGATCCGTCCCCCACCCCCACCCCCCCCGAGCTGCAGGAGCCGGAGATGTGTGCAGGAGCGGGTGCAAGGGGGCTTTACAGGGAGCATGCTCAGCTTTCCGGCCCTGCCCAACTCCCACCAGGATCTCAGGCTGGGAGAACAATGGAAAGTTCATAGATTAAGATTCTTTTTACCTTTCTATTAGCAGAACTAATCATTTGCCTTTAAGTAAGACATTTCATTTTGATTAAAGTAATAACCATGAATAAGTAAAAAGCAATTAATTTCCAGAAGGACGTTTGAATCTAACAGGGTTTCGTTCTCTGTCAGGACTGAGGTTAATCCAGTCTTTACCTCTGCTGTCATCTAATGGTAACTACCATTTACTGAGGTCCTACTAAGTGCCAGACAATTTTCATAGTGTATCTCATATGAGGCACATACTTCCTTAGGTGGTTGGAATCACCCCATCTTATAGGTGAGTCTCAGAGGGAGTATGTCACCTGCCCAAGGTGACATGTGGGATAGGGGAGCTCTGGAATGTGAAACAGCTCCTTGATTCTAACATCCACAGAAGCTGGCAGTCACTCCCTGGGCCTTGCAATGTGCCAGGCAGGGGGTTGAATCCTTAGTATGCTTTCTTCCATTTGAGATAGGTGGTATCGTCATCTCCACTCCACAGATGAGGACAGTGAGGTTCAGAAAGGTCACATACCTTGCCCAAAAGCACACAGCCAGCTCTCAGATCAGAAGCTGTGTTTTCTTTCTTTTTTTTTTTTAATTTTTTTTAACGTTTATTTATTTTTGAGACAGAGAGACAGAGCATGAATGGGGAAGGGGCAGAGAGAGAGGGAGACACAGAATCGGAAGCAGGCTCCAGGCTCTGAGCCATCAGCCCAGAGCCTGACGCGGGGCTCAGACTCATGGACCACGAGATTGTGACCTGAGCTGAAGTCGGACACTTAACCGACTGTGCCACCCAGGCACCCCCAGAAGCTGTGTTTTCAACACAATACACAGCCTCCCATGGTCTCCCAACTACATCATACTGTCAAGAAAACAATGAGCTTTTCTGAAATAAACACTTCCTTACCCTTCCTAATTCCCACATAACCAAAGCTCTGAACCATGGATACGGTCATCCCCCCCCCCCCCCCCCACATCTCCCTCATCAACTTTAAGCTCCTGGATGGCAGGGTCTGTGCCATAGCCCACTGCCTATCACCCCCACCTTCCCACAGCCCCCACAGCACTTTGCAGAGCTGACCCAAGCCCAGAACTTTATCGATCTGTGCTGGTTCTTCCCAGGTGTGATGCCATCTCTACTCACACATGTGCAAATACTCACAAGCTGAGTTTTCTGAGAGAGTGCTACTAACGAGCTGGCCAGGCAGGCAGCCTGCCCCTCCAGCTACATCTGCACCAGGATGGATCAATGCCACTCTCAAAACAATGACCAGCCAGTCACACCTCTGCCTCCCCCCAACACCGAAGAGCCTTGGGGAGCTGGGGCTTGCACTTCACGCTGCCATTCTGCCACGTCGTCACTCACCAGCGTGAGAGACGCTGGGCTCTGCTCCTCAGGCAACAACATCGGGAGGAATAATGAGCTGCTCTAGGGGAGGTGAAAGCTTTCTGATCAGAAGACATATGGGGCTGTCACAGTGACAGATGGACCCAAACACCCCTTCTCCTCTACACGGCCCTGATGACCTAGACTCTCACCCCAGGTCTGTCTGTCCCTTGATGCTACTTGGGAGGGCAGGGTGGTCAGAGGGAGGAGCAGAAGACCACACCATCAGCAAGAGGAAGAAAAAGCCAAATGTTCTTGAGGGATATCATTTGAGTGTTAGCTTCATAACTCACACTGAAAAGTCCCTTGGACCCACTTTATTTATCTGTATCGTGAGAGAGTTAGACTCTCACCTCCAGGAATGTAGCTTCTGTTGTCTGTGAAATGTGGATAGGGGAAACGCCTCTTAGCATAGCCGAGATGGAGAGAGGCCTGGACCTGCAGTTAGGAGACATGGGTTAAAACCAAGCTCTTGCTTCACTCACTGTGTACACATGGTTAAGTTCTTTGACCTCTCGGAGCCTCAGTTTGCTCATGTATGAAGCAAATATAATAAGTGCTTTTCTCATGAGATTCTCGTGAGCATTAAATGAGACAGCATGTATGTGAAGGACTTAACACAGTATCTGGCACAGAACAGATGATCTGCAAGCATTTGTGGATGCGGCTGTGAGTTTTGAATGAGAAATCGCCAGTAAAGAGGATATTTTTAAACTGAAAGACACTCTTTGAGGTTTACTCTTAGCATTCTTAGCATTTGATATTAGTCTAAGTATTGCATTAGTATTAGTACTGACATTGGTAGGAGTGGAGTGTTATCTCTATGGTACCTTCAAACTTTAAAGACCAAGACCTCCAGATAGAAAGATGGGTTGATTATAATCAGCTGGTCTCACTGTCTGAAAGGGGCTGGAGACGCTTGCCCAACTCTACTCTGTGTCCCTCAAGCTGTGCAGGGGCCTGTGGGCTCCCCTGGGGCAGAAAGTCGCAAACAGGGAAATGGGTGATCAAGGAAAGAGTGCAAGAACAACACGTTAAGAAGGACAGGAGGAGACTTTTCAGGGGCCAGAGAGGTGTGTTCTGCCATGCTGAGGATGCTAAGGAAGCCATTGCTTCCAAAGATGGATGTGCACACGGAGATAACCCCAAGTCCAGGGTGAGGTTGGCTGGGGCAGAGCACAGCTGGGTGAACAGTGGTGGAGGCAAGAGCAGGCTCAGTGAGAGAAGAGGTGGAGGAGAGAAAGACAAGGAAGGGGGACGTGAAAGATGTTGAAGTAGAGGAAGAGGGAGGAAGGTCATCTTGTACTTCACCTTTTTGGAAACCTTCCAAGAATCCCGTGGCCTGCATGTAGAAACACAGGTTCCTCAGCCCAGACATGAGCCCTGTGCAGTTGGGTGGGATCAGCTCTTGCCCTGTCTCCAGCCACAAGTGAGACACCAGGGCTGTGTCTTCATGTCTTTGTCCTTGGGTTCCTTCTGAGAGGAAGACCTTTCAGCTCTTCCTTGTCTGAGAAAACTACCAGGCATCCTCAAATGTCATCTCCTCTGGGAAGCCTTTCCTGAGCGCCTGAGGCAGAATTAGATGATCCTAGGACGCTGCATATGCTTCCCTTGAGGGCTGTCCCAGGACTGTTGGCTTCCTTCCCTGCTCCTCGCACTAGGGAGCTCCTTAGAGAGGGGACCTGTCTCTTGCTCATCACTGTGCTAAGCAGAAGAGAATGTCATTGGATACCAGACCAGGGAGGAAATGGAAGAAAGGAAAGGAGAAAGCCACAAAGGTGAAGTAGAAAGTACAGTGAGGAGAATAAAAGGGAAAAGTGAATAGAGACACCAGGGTCTGACCTGGTCAGGCACCAGGGTTGAAGCGGGCCAGTGGAAATGGGTTCCAAAGATTCTCTGGGAATTTTTCAGCACCTGGTGCCTGGCCCTGGGGCCTGCTTCTTCCCATCCCTGCATCCTCAGGGTTAGGCCTACCCTCTCTGGAGCATCTATGAATTGAGGTGACTGCAAGGCCACCATGCAGAAGAAGGGTGGCTTATTCACAGCTCAAACACAGCAGTTCCTGCTGCAGCTGGATTTGTGTAAACAGTCGTCACTTACAACACAAAGGAGGGTCCTGCTCCTTCCTCTCCGTCCTCACCTACTCCAGCTAGATCTGTATGGATTGTCCTCACCTACTCCAGCTAGATCTGTTTGGATTAACCCTACCGGAAAACTATTGGCTTGTGTCTCTGTGGGGCAGACTCAAGACCCAGCTGGATTTGACTGGGCCCAGCTGGTCTTCCTCTGTTCCTGGGTTGAACCCCATCAACTCTCCCAAAGCACCTCCTCTCATCTGCCTCAGGCAGACAATGCAGCTGTACTGACCAGCAGCCCAGACTCACAGGCATCCAGGCAGGGTCACGGGTACATTGCAATGGCAGTTATCCAGCAGACGTTCTGGTGGCCCGGCTCTCCTGGCTCTCGCCGATCTCTAAAGAGGGCTGGAAGGTCTTCTGTGCTCACCCCATGCTGAGCAATCAGACTGGCTTCTCAGAGTGCAAGTGTTTCATGGATCTACACCACTCGAGGTCAAAGTAAACATCATTAGAGAAGGAAGAGCCCAGAGGCCTCTCTGCACCTTTATCTCTCAGCTTCCCAAGGGAAGCTGTTGGGGGCTGGACTGAAATAAGTGGCTCTTCAGTTAATTCCAGGGCCCACTTAATTTGCATGATTCAGCCCTAGTCCTGTGCCTCTTCTCCCTGAGGCACTCAGTCCTGCCAGCCTTCACCTTCACACATAACAGCACCAGACCACAAGGCTCCCCTTTCTTTTCTAATTTTTTGAGATGGAGGAAAAGTAGACACTTCTTTGGGCAGGGGGTGAGGCATTGCACCTAAGGTTGCTCCTTAACCGCACTCAGGCTAGAAGGTTCCAGGAGGAGGGAGAGGTGAGTGACGAGTGTGCACAGAGAGCAGGGAAAATCTAGAGAAGTTCTACAGAGTTCCTTATCTTTCTGGAAGACAAAGAGAGAGGCAACTCTCTCTTTCTGGCAGGGTTGATGGGAGCCGTTGGGGAGGCAGAGGGGGTTTAAATCCACAGGGCTCATTTTGGTGTGGAGCCAAAGCATTCACCATCTATTCCAACTTTTCCTTCACTGGAGGTATAATGAGTTTCAACTTTCTTGTTTCTGTTTCTAAACTCTGAAATGGTCAATGAGCATGAGCAAGAAGAGGAAAACCAAGAAACAAGTCTTGAAATACCCCTAATCCACAGAAAATCAGGACTCCTACTGAAAACTGGAAATTAACCAATATGCTCCTTTTCCCAGTAGGTATGTAGAGTCAGCCTAGTTGATTGGCCCTTTACTGATAATTTTCGAGAAAGAGAAAAATTTTTTAATATAATTTATTGTCAAGTTAGCTAACATACAGTGTATAGTGTGCTCTTGGTTTTGGGGGTAGATTCCCATGATTCACCACTTACATACAATACCCAGTGCTCATCCCAACAAGTGCCCTCCTCAATGCCCATCACCCATTTCTCCCTCTCCCTGACCCCCCATCCACCCTCAGTTTGTTCTCTGCATTCAAGAGTCTCTTATGGTTTGCCTCCCTCTCTGTTTGACACTATTTTCCCCCTTTCCCTTCCCCCATGGTCTTCTGATAAGCTTTTCAAGTTCCACATATGAGTGAAAACATATGATATCTGTCTTTGGCTGACTTATTTCACTCAGCATAATACCCTACAGCTCCATCCAAGTTGTTACAAATGGCAGGATTTCATTCTTTCTCGTTGCCAAGTAGTACTCCATTGTATATATAAACCATATCTTCTTTTTTTAATGTTTATTTATTTTTGAGAGAGAGAGACAAAGCACAAGTGGGGGAGCGGCAGAGAGAGAGGGAGACACAGAAACTGAAGCAGGCTCCAGGCTCCAGGCTCTGAACTGTCAGCCCAGAGCCTGACATAGGGCTAAAACCCATGAACCATGAGACCATGACCTGAGCTGAAGTCAGATGCTTAACCGACTGAGCCACCCGCGTGCTCCTAAACCACATCTTCTTTAATCATTTATCAGTTGATGGACATTTGTGTTTTTTACATAATTTGGCTATCGTTGAAAGCGATGCTATAAACATTGGGGTACAAGTGCCCCTATGAATCAGCACTCCCAAATCCTTTAGATAAATTCCTAGTAGTGCTATTGCTGGGTCATAGAGATTACCTTTTTATTTTTATTTATTTTTTAAATTTTTTTAATGTTTATTTATTTCTGAGACAGAGACAGAGCATGAGTGGGGGAGGGGCAGAGAGAGAGGGGGACACAGAATCCGAAGCAGGCTCCGGGCTCTGAGCTGTCAGCACAGAGACTGACGTGGAGCTCAAACTCACAGATTGCGAGATCATGACCTGAGCTGAAGCTGCACACTGAACCGACTGAGCCACCCAGGCGCCCCGAGATTACCTTTTTAAATCAAAGTGTGAACTCGCCCAGGGATGGAAGGCGGCTATTGTAATTCCTTAGTCTCAGGGCACCAAAATTCTCCTTAAATCTGCCCTTACTCCTACCTGTTTCATGGAGGTGTCCCTCAGAGACTATAGCCCTCCCCCATTTGGTCACTTACTCATTATTTACTGAATATTTTGGAGCAAAGAGAGACCCAGAAAAGATTTGCAGTGTTCCTGTCTTTCTGAAAGCACAGAGTTCAGGGAAGGGAGGCATGCAAAAATGAGGCTGGACATCCAGTTGGACCCAGATGATGAAGACATGGCTCACTATGGAGTTTAGACTATTTTATAGACAACGAGGTGCTTCAGAAGTCTCGGAAGCACGGGGATGACACAGGGTTGCCTAATAGGAAGTCACTCTGAGCTCAGTATGGAAGGTGACCTGGAAGGGGCAACCAGATGGGGGACAGGAAGACCACGTAAGAGGCAGTTGGAAGAATGCAAGGAAAGAGAAGAGAGGGGCCTATGAGGGCATGGACACAGAGGAAGGGGGCAAGTGTCATCAGCATTTGACACACACAGGACGTAAGAGGCTTGGTCAAGCAAGCAAAAAAAAAAAAACAAAAAACAAAAAACATACAACTCTCCCAAAGCTGTATTTTATTCAGCTATTATTAATAACTGATTTGATTCCATCCATTCCATTTTACAACCCCTGTCTCTTACAATTGTCTGGTCCTGGTAACAATTTTATTGGAGCATAGGAGGCACATTATAAATACATTTTATATTGCACATTGTATTTTAAGCAAATTTGAGACATCTCTGATTAGGTGCCTTCCCAACGATAGCCTTGTTCAGACAGATAATTGTGTGCTGATTTTTTATTTTATTTTATTATTTTTTTCCAGCTTTGTTCTCTCCCCCTTGGCAAAGCTGCAATCTTGCATACACACGTCAGTGGATAAAAACCCTTGAAAATAACTCTTCAGAAGAAATCTAATTTACTTTTTAATCTGGTTCGGAAATTTGCCAGAAAAATTTCCACCGACAAGCACTGCCATTTATTACCACTTATCACACACCCGGGCTGTGCTCTAGCTCCTGATGGGGCTAATGTAACAGGGGAGGAATCTTCTGATACATTATTTATTTGATACAATCCCACCCAGATAAGATCTATGGGCAGGAGAGGACAAAGTTTGACCTTATCCTTCGTCTAAGGGAAAGTAAGGGATCTTCCCTTTGCTTGCTCAAGGAGCCACCCTCTCTCCATGCCCTTGGGAAGGTTCAGCTTCCCATAGAGGCTCCCAGACTGTCACCCCACAGGGATCCAGCTTCGACTTTGCTTGCTTCCCCTGGGATCTATGTCACCCACTCACATATTTGCTTGTGTTTGATTCTGACATGATTTTCAAGGGTCTCATCCTTGTCCAAATCTGCTTCTTAGGGACAGAGACCAGACTGGCATTTAGCCTAACCCTATCCAAGCTCAATTTGGGGTGGCTCCATGTTGGGGAAACAATATTGGTATAGGACAACTTGTGACCTTGGGCTAGAAATTAAACCTCTCCAGCATCTTCATTTCTAAAACGAGGAGGGGCATCTCTACAATGCTGCCCAGATTTCACGGTCCATGGAGGCTGCTAAGCTTTGGGGAAAGAACAGAGGATGTGGGTCAGGAGGAGTGGTGTGGGGGTTCTGGCTTTGCTGCTTCCTGGCTGACTGATCTTCAGCAAGGTGACATCTCTGAGCTCTTATTTCCTGATCTGTCCATGGGGTTAATAGCTCTTCCCCTGCTGACCTTCAGAGTCATTAGGATGATAATGAATATGGAAGCTTTGCAAGCAGCAAAGACATATATAAATGTATAATTAATCATGCATCAATTTATTAATTAGTGAAAACACATTACAAGATATTTGCAGAACCCACTCAGAGGGAAAACTGGAAAAGAAGTCAAGCTGAGGGTACCCAGCGAGGCTTCCTATGTACCTGTCTCCAACCTCCAGTGACAGATACCCTAGGCTGGCCCCGAGCAAAAGGAGACCCCTGCTTTCAGCTGCTTGGTGCATTTTGGCTGACAGTCCACTAAGAGACCTCTCCAGAGTCCCCCAGAACTCCCAGGATCCACAGAACTATGATTTAGTCTCCACTTAACCCCTCTCATGTTTTCTGCAAAATACCAAAGGTGAAAGATCGTTGAACACTGGACAGAACTGAACTGAAGCCTTGGTGTGGCTGTGTACACATTGACATCTGTGAGAATTTACTGAACTTTCCCGAGCTTTCCCTTCATCTATAAAATGAGGAAAATAGCACTTACCTTCTGGGGCTGTTGTGAGGGGTCAGTGGTATATGTAACATAACCCTTTGTAAGCCTCATCTATCCACCATCAGTGAATTATAAGAAAGGCCTCTGTCCTTGTATACCTGTGCACTCCTGCTGCCTAGTATAATATCTGCCATGGAGAAAGAATTCAACCCTTACCTTCACATGGACGAATGAATGAGTCAACAAATGAATGAATGAATGAAATACATTGTGGTCAGGGTCATGAGCTGAAAAAAATGTACATAATATTCTAGACCTGGAAAGATAGAGTCTTGAGTCCTAAATTAATTTTGGAATCTTTCTCTCCTCTCAAATTGCTGCCTCCTACTTCTTCCAGGCTCCCCTCAGCAACTCTTGCTCCCCTTTCCTACCCTCTTGAATTCCAGAATGTTCTATCTCCCCCACCCTTACCCTCCAAGCTTTTCTCGCTTTGGCCAGTGGGTTGGCAGGGAGGTTTTCCCACAGAACTTTCTCCTTCTCCCTGCTTTTTGTGTTCCCTTCTCAGAGCTATATGCCTCCTGCGGGAAGAGTAAATATAGAAAAATGACAACATGTACATTAATGCTCGTTAGAATGTCATCATTATACTCTGCAAAGTGTCTGCCGAGGGGGTCCCTGAAGGACACTTAGAAGCGAAGCAGCTGCTCCAGATTTGTTCCAGCTCACATCTCGAAGAAATGACATTGAGATAAATGTAGTATTTCTGGCCGGAGGGAGGGGAGAGAGCAGGGCTTCCTTGGAGAATGGGGGGGATGGATGGTGAAGAAAGACCCCACATAAGTGCTCCGAACAACAGGTGCAATGGACACACAGCATGAGAATGTGCAGGGTGCAGGGCAGGCCCTCTAGCGAAGGCTGGTTTGCTCAAAACAAGAGGCTCACAGTCTATGTAGGGAGATGGTTGGCTAAAGAGCTCATACCTCACTCTTAGATCAGCCTCTGAAAGAATCCTCAGCTCTTCATCATACATGGAAAACAAGCTATGCTATGGGATGAGAAAAGCACTGCTCTGCTTACTTTATTACCAGTAGTCACTGGCCAGGGGTTGTTTAGGGAAGGGGAGACAACGTGACATCTTACTGACAAATGATACCAACTGATATCCCTCTATGTTCTGCCCATCTACTTAAGGTACACTGAGACCTACATGACCCCCATTTCTCCCCACACACTCTGGTCAACAACTAGTGAGTTTTTCCTTTTATCTTACCATCTTGAAAAAAGAAAGTGACAAAGTTTGTCAAACTTCTCAGAGATCATGTTTTAAAGACAACTTTGAGCCCAGGCCATAAAATCACTACTCTAAGTCCAGTGAATTCATACCAACTATGGTTTGTAGAGCACGTCATGTTCACATCACACTTGTCCATGTACTACTTTAGATTCTCATTACTACCCCATTAAATAATCGGGGCAGGTATTATATCACCATTTTACAGATTAGGAAACCATGGAACACACTTTTCAATTATACGCACACACAAACACACACATCACATCCTGAGAGAGGATGCCTTTGAAAGGAAAACCTCACAAATAGATGTCAACACCCATACAGAGGGCACAAGATTCAAGGCTCCTACAAATTCAGTAAATCACCTTTATTCAACCCGCCATACATAACCATGTCAAGAGACCTTTAACTACTCAGGATTAGAACTCTCCTTGGCTGGTTGAGATATAGTAGCCTCGCTGAACAAGAATGAGTGTGACGAGCTCAGCCACCTCTGAAGCCTGCCATCCCCAAGTCAGGTTACCAGCTTAATTCATCAACCAAGGAAAGAATCACGGTAAAAGGAAAGCATATAGGAATCATGTTTCAGTTGGTATTCCAGCTCTAGTTTGCTCCTCCCCAGCACTGGAATCCATTTGCAGTCTGTCTGAATCTCAACATTGTCATCTGTGAAATGGGAGACTAAGCCTTGCCACCTACCAAGCTCCTGGGACTGCTGGTTTTTATTCAGACGTGGATTTATCATGGCCTTCTCTGCTATGTACCAGCCTTTAAAACCTCACAAGACTTACCATGGTTTCATGATTAAATTCAGAAGTCAGATCCTGGTCCTGGTCAGGTTTCCTGAAGTTCCCTCCCCGGATCCTCATATAGGGGTCTAAGCACACAACACACATACTATCTATCGTCCCCATCCCTCCTCTTTCCCGAGGACTCAAAAGGCTGGACAGAAAGATTAATTATCATTAGATTCTGCAACCTTTTTCTATTATGGCCAAGCACTGGTTGGTTGGATGATTGCTTTAAAAATACCCCATCATAATCTATTGAATGTTCCTATGTACCAGGGATGCTGCAAAGTTGTATTCTGGTCTCTGCCTTTATAGAAATCTTATGGGCTCGTGAGAAGGCCAAGTCAATTAAATTCCCTAAGCATCAGCCTCCTCCTATATAAAATGGGGATAGAGGTAATGCTGTCCTTTCAGGTTGTTGTGAGGATTAAATGAGATAACACACGTAAAGCCCTTGATATAATGCATAAACACAGTAAACTCATTATCCTTGTTACCAATTACAATGAATATTCTGGGGGAGGCATCATACTAGAGTTATGGACGAGATGTCCTATGGGAGATGTGAGCAAAATGGAGCTGTAGCTATACTCAGCGTTCTTTAACTAAAGAAAATTAGTAGGAGAGGGGCACCTGGGTGGCTCAGTGGGTTAAGTGTCCCACTTCGGCTCAGGTCATAATCTCACAGTTCGTGAGTTCAAGCGCCATGTCAGGCTCTGTGCTGACAGCTCAGAGCCTGAAGCCTGCTTCAGATTCTGTGTGTCTCTCTCTCTCTGCCCCTCCCCTGTTCGAGCTCTCTCTCTCTTTCTCTCTCTCTCAAAAATAAATAAAGCTTTAAAAAAAAGAAAATCAGTAAGAGAAAGAAGTAATACATGACTTTTTGTCAGTGGAGAAGATGCTTTATTACTCTTATTCATGTACCCAGCAGATGAGGAGGAATCCACTTTGAGCCACAATCATCAACTTTTCAAATAAACAACAGCAGTCCTATTGTGGGGAGAGGGACAATGAGTTTTCTGCATTCACAGAACAACCCAGCTGAGGAGACTGCATAATGGTAGAAGAAAGGGCATGGAGGTGAGGCTAACTCCACATAGAGACATGTCTCCAGAAATGAGTGTGGTCTTTCTGCATGGTCCTGTGCAGAGGAGAGAGCTTGTGGTGGATAGAAAATGAGGTGGAGTTGGAAAAGTAGACTTGTTTATATGGTATTTTCTATTTAAATTTTTGTTATTTAACATACAGTACAATATTTGTTTCAGGACTAGAGTTCAGTGATTCATCATTCAGTGATACATACAACACCCAGTGCTCATCACAGCAAATGCCCTCCTTAATGCCCATCACTCATTCAGCCATCTCCCACCCACCTCCCTCCACCAACCCTCAGTTTGTTCTCTATCCTTAAGAGTCTTTTGTGGTTTACTTCCCTCTCTTCTCTCTTCCCCCTTCCCATATGTTCATCTGTTTTGATTCTTAAATTCCACATATGACTGAAATCATATGGTATTTGTCTTTCTCTGATTGACTTATTTCACTTAGCATAATACACTCTAGCTCTATCCACATTGTTGCAAATGGCAAGATTTCATTCTTCTTGATGGCTGAGTAATATTCCATTGTACCCTCTTGCATTGCTGGTGGGAATGCATACTGGGGCAGCATTCTCTCCACTCTAGAGAACAGAGTTACAAAGTTATAGAGGTTCCTCACAAAACTAAAAATATAACTATCCCACGATCCAGTGGTTGCACTATTAGGAATTTACCCAAAGGATACAAAAATAGATTCAAAGTGGTACATGCACACCAATGTTTAAGCAGCATGAGCAACAATAGCCAAACTATGGAGAGAACCCAAATATATATACAGGGAATTTTTCAAAGGTATGTTTCTGATTAATGGTAGAGGAGGAAAGGAAGACATTTGTTAAATTTTAATTAGAGTAAGTACTTTGATAGCTATAGTCTTCAAACCAGACATTATTTACCTTCTTGTATTATTAAAATAAGTTCCACTAGCCAAGGTGGCTCCTGTCTTGAAAGCGTGTGCAAACAAGTCAACGAGAAGTAAGTGCCAATTTTGAGCCAGCCATCTTGGAGAAGGTGAGCTCGGAGAACCTGGTCACAGCGTGAGGAGCTCCAATACACATACCACTTGTTCACATCACACCCAAGAGCTACCACCATGTCTCCACTTCTCCCTTGACAGTAATATCTGTTGCAGCTACATCCATGCCAAGAAAGGACGTCCAAACAGAGTATCTTGCCTCGAGACCAAGAGTGGAGGATTACAGGAAATGGGCAACTCTGCCCCAGTGTTCTCTTTTAATCAATGCACCTTATTAAGTAGGTCTACTTGGAGAGCTTAATGTTGAGCACTTACTTCCATGGGTAAGGGACAATCAGGATAAACTACTCTCTCAACTTCTTTTCCCCTAGCTCTCTCAGCCAGCCATATGGAATAGTTCAGGACAGACTGTAGAGAGTCCTGAATGTTGGCTGAGTAGTTGGACAGAATTCAAAAAACAGAGCCGGGTTACAGGATGGTATTAAGAAGGTGGTGGAGGTGGATACCAAAAGAACAGGGGATCTCCTTTGTAATAAAACTTTTGTGTTGCAGAACTAAGGGTCACAGGTGTAAATGGGCTTTATACAGACAGGCAACAACAAGCCAGAGTATAGGTAATAACAAAGAAATTCTGCACTATAACCCAGCCTTTTAAGTTCTATGCATGGCAGGTGGAGAGGGAAAGAGAAAGAGAGAGAGGGTGGGGGAGAGGGAGACAGGGAGAGAGAGAGAGAGTCATTGATAAGAGCTCCATGCTTTAACTCCAAGGGTTAGATAGAGCTAGCCCCTAATTCAGCCAATGTTTACTGAATACCACCATGCACAGTATGCAAAGATGAATAGGACATGGTCATTACCTACACAATCATACAGGGGAAATGAACGTGTAAACAACAACCCATCACCCAAGGGAAAAGTACTATTTCAAAGGTATTTACAAAGGGTAAGTAATTCTGCCTGAGATAGTCGGGAAAAGGAAATGACTTTTCAGGAGGTTCTTGGAAAATTAATAATTAATAGGAGATTATAAAATGAGGAAAAGTTTCTGGGTCCACCGTGGACCACTTCCCTTAATCATATGCATATGTGCACTGTCCTTGTGTTTTGGAAATTTTATTTGGGATAAAAATGCAGTGTCTTCCCTTTTCTTGAGAGCGTAAGGCCTTCCTGCCATGTGTCTATAAGGCAAATGCCTGGGAAGGTAATGGAAATTTCTGGAGGAAGAAGAGTCATTCCTTGATCACTTTTCCTAAGTAAGTATAGCCTCCTCAGTGGCAAGGGAAGTCTTCCTCTTGTTGCCATCTAAATTCTCACTCTTATTTTTCTCAGAGTCCCATATTACCACATCCCTTTTCTATGCTTGGGAGGAAGTCGCTGTTTGAATTGCTCCCTCTCTAGAAGCCTCCAAATGGATGCTTTTCTTTCCCTTTCTCTTTCTGGTGTTAGCATCAGGAACTGTGTACAAAATTTCTCCATCCTCCCTCCAACAGCCTACCGCTGTTTCTTCCCAACATTCTTTTGTTCATTCAACAAATATTTATTGAACACCAACCATATGCCTGGTGTGGGAGCTAGGAATACAACAGTGATTAAAAAAAAAAAAGTAAGTCCTTGCCCTTTATGGACTCTAAAGTCTCTTGGGAGAGATACACAATAGATAATTAAACAAAAAAAGACATTAATATATTGCCAGGCATTCAAACGTTCTTATGAAGAAAAAGAGCACAGTAGGAGGATATTCAGGATGTTGGGCAGGGACTTATAGTGTCAAGAATAATTTTCTTATGAGTTGATATTGGAGCAGAGAATAGAATAATGGAAGAGAGAATGTGAATGCTTGGTGGAAAGGTGTTCCAGGTAACAGAGATGGAAAGTGGGTCTATTCTTGGTATGACTGATGAACAGAAAGGAAGAGAGTGTGGCTGGAGTAGAGGGAGCAAGGGAAAGAATGGCTGCTAGTGAGACCACAAGGACAAGGTCATTTAGGTAGTTTAGACTGTATAAGGATTTTGTGTTTTGTGCTAATTGGGGGGACATGCTTTTGGAGAGTTTTGAAAAGAGAAGTAACAATGCTGTAATGTAGGTCTTTGTAGTGTCTTGCTGACTGTTCAGAATAAATGGAAGAGAGGCAAGAGAGGGGACTGTTTAGGAAGCTGATATAGTAGACTGAGCAAGAGATGGTGATGACTTGGACTTGAGAGGTAGTATGAAAGGTGGTGAAAAGCAGCCACAGAATATATTTTGATGGAAGATTTAGCAAGACTTATTTAAAGGACTAGATGAGAGAATGAGAGAAAGATAAAAATCAAGGATAATTACATGATTTTCAGCCAAAGCAACAGAATGAATGATGGTGCCACTTAATGAGATCCAAGGACTGAGGAGGAGAAACAGATTTTGTGGGTGGAGTTGGTGCCAGTAGAGTTGGATTTGGGGGATTCTTCTTAGGCATTCAAGAGGTCATATTGAATAGGTCAAGGAAGTATGGTCTGATGACTTCAAAAAGTTGGGTGGTTTTCGGGAGGAGGACAAACAACTCTGGATGCAGCAGTGAGAACCAAGGAGAACACACAGTCCCAAAGCCAGAAGTACTGGGAAGTAAGAGCAAAGAGAGCCACCAATGGATTTTAGGGAGAAATAGTATCCTTAGGGAAGATCTGGGTTCAGTTAAAGCAAGAAGGTGATGGAGCTGCTCAGACATGGGATTGAGGATTCAGGGGACGTTATAAAACATAGAGCACATTTCCACAGTGCTCAGTGGAAGGGTTTGAAGTTTAGGCATCACTGCAAGTGACAAGGAAAGAAGAATCATGGATTAAAAAAAAAAAAGAGCCTTAAGACAATAAGATGAGTTGGCCATCCACCCCATCTCTCACCCCTGGCAATCTCCCCACAGCACAGCTCTAAAGTCTACAAACACTGTTTCTCTACAATCCCTGGGACAGAGATGAGAGAATAACATAAGGGAGAAGCCAGTGAACTATATCAAATATTCACTTCTTCTAGGACACAAGTCCTGGGCTTCTCAAGGTCATGTCAGCAATGATGTGATATTAAAACCCTGCTATTAATGGCTATATGCTGTCCTTCACCAGTTTGTCTTACTAAATGGCCCAAAGCAGATGGTATCCCCTTCCTACACAAGGAGAGGGAGTGTGGTCACCTCAAGTTCTACCCCAGGTCTTGTGGATAGAGGCTGAAAAAATAAAGCAACAAACCTAAAAGAGCTTACAAAAGAATTACAACCCATAGGCACTTGGCAAAGAAAACTGTCAATTCTAGGCAGTGAAAGATGGAGCCCAACACATAAGTCATATGGACAGTCAGTCTGTAGGATTTTAGAGAAAGAGGAAACTCACTGGATGCCCAGAGTGACCACAAAAAGGCTCATGGAGAAAGTGGGCTTCACAGAGGTCCCTGAGAATGAGATGCATTCAGTGGATCACCTGAAGCGGTGGACAGCGAGGTTGCCTGTCTGGATCTGCATCTATCAATTCAATAGTGTGCCTCAGGGTGAGAAAGAACCATTTACTCCTTATCATTATCCTTAATAATTCCAAATCAGGTGGTGATGGAAAACCAATCCAAAGCTCATTTCAGAAGGATGTGGAAAGGGGGAGGCAGAGGGAAAACACATCAGAAAACAAATTCATCTTCTCAGCACAGAGACAAAGGACCGGGGCTTGGTCCAGAGCTACAAAGACTGATCCTTTCAAGGCTGAGCCAGGTTTTTGAGACATTCAAGTCAAGTAGTGATAAAAATCCCACTATTCACTGTTATATTAATGGCTTCTCCACTATATGCAGATAGGTAAAAGCATCATATCTTTATTTGCATTTCTTTTTCTATTGCCTCCAGCTCACTGAATTTCTCCCTTATCTGCCAAGAAATGTCTACTTTTAAGGTATTCTTTCATTTCCTCATGCCATTGGCTGTCAAACGACTTAATAACTTGCCCATCATGGAAGTCAAATATAGTTTATTAAAAATGCATGTCTCACTCAGTCAGATGCCCTTTGGCAGTCTCCAGACCTTGACGACTCTGTCTCAAAGCCTGGGAACACAGAATGGTCTTGGCTGGCCAGCTGCACTCCCTTGCTTTGTCTCATGCTCACTGCCCAGATTATGCTGAGCAACGCAGAGAAGGGGGGTGGGAACTGTCCAAGGAGGATGTGGGACTGTGCCACTTGTCCGACTAGAGGAAGTGAGACTGGGCCTGAGAACCACAAGTGCCTGAGGACTTCCAAGGCACCCAGCCAGGTCCCAGGGGCGGAGTACGGCCATGAAGATGGAGCTGGCATCCTGGGGTAGAAGGAAATGGCATCAGAGCAGAAGGGGGCTCTGTCAAGTCAGTGCACTGGAATGATGAATCATGCCTGTGATTGCTCACGTAGCTAGGCTATATCGCTATTTACAGGGGCTAATGAGGCATCTGCAGTCACAGATTCAGAGTCTGAGTGTTGTTGTGGCTGAGGAAGTAGCAAGGAGCCTGAGCTAAAAACACAAAGGGAACTGGAGGTCACCTTTTCCATCATCTGCCACAGGGATGGACAGCACCAGAAGCACTCCATCAGGATACGTTGACCCTTCTCCAAAACCATCTTAAAGCAGCCCCTCAGTCTCCCTGGCGATGCTCTCTAGCCACCCATGGATCTCCTGGCTAGAGCCCCATGGCTTCAGCTAATCCTTCATTCTTTATTTTTCTGTGCATAGCAGAAATGAGGAACAGCTTTACATGCCTCACCGTGTCCAGCATGCCACCCCCAAATCTCCTACAGCAGTCTCTTGCACTGCTCTCACATCTTGCTTCTTAAGCATTGTGCCATGTTCTACTCAGTCTGCTGAGAAACACCTAGACGTGCAGAGATAGGTAGAGAGTCCCAGCTGCTCTTCAGGGGAGAATGTGGACACTCCACCTGGAGCAGAGACACAGTGCTGCAGGAAGACCAAGAGAAAGACCCAAGGTGCTGAGAGCTGAAAAGTATTGCTTCCATCACAAGGAGGGGGTCTGGGATTCCTCCAGGGGAAAGATAAAACTGGGCTGTAAGAGTAGCTAAAGGGAACATATGGACAGTATGAGAAAAAAAATGAGAAAGAAAAACAGAAGGAAGGAAACAGAAGTAGGGAGTTGGGTCATGAGGCAGGACCAAGAAAAAGGGAGACAAAAAAGCAGGGAAGGAGATGAACAATGGAAGAGGCAGAGTAAGGTCATGAGGGAGAGAGTGAGATAAAGACAAGAGGCCAGAGAGAGAACTCAGAGGAGGACAAAGAGTGTGAGCTCTCGGAAAGGTGCACAACGTCCATGGGAAGGTAAGTGAGCAGGGAACACGTGCTCAGCCTGGCCTGACCCCAGAGAAGTGCTGATCCCCTGTTGAGACCACCACCAGGGTAACTGCCTGAAGCCAGGTAGCTGGGAGAGCAATGTGACAAGTGCCCTTTGCCTTGAACTCCCTTGTCACCTGGAGCGGGGAGAGAGCCAGGCACTGACAGGGTTTGGATGTGGGCAGGCTCATAAGCATCTCCTGTAAGACACCTCGGGAGACTAAGGGAAGAGGACTAAGTGAGGGAGAGAAGCAGAGGCAGATGCCTGCAGAGGGAGGAGGGGCTGGGAAACAGAAAGACAAAGAGTGACAAGCCAAGACAGAAAAGAGAGGAACTGAGAGAGATGGCGGAGAGGCTGATAAGGACAGGAAAGGCGACAAGAATGATTGGGAGATTGGGAGAGAAATTGAGAGAGATGTCTTGAGATTGAGAGGATAGGGAGAGAAAAGGAGGTGGAGGGAGAGGAAGGAGGAAGAGAGAGAGGAAAGAAGATGTACGGCGTGGAGTCAGAACAGCAGAAAATGGAACAGGTCCTAATTTTGAACCTTCGCCAACATCTGAAGTTGCTATTCTACTATCAATTTTTCATCTGTCACCAAGACAAGCTGAAAGAGCTAAGCTGCAGGTTTTGTTGATTATAGAATGTTCCATTCTGATCTGTACCAAGGGTAACTCCTCTGGATTTCTAGATGAACCAAATGCAGTAAGAGAGTGTGGGAAGGGAGGTGGGGGCCAGGGAGATGGGTACTACACCACTAAGGGTGGAAAGCAGGATAATTTAGTAATGCCCTGCAGGGATGGAGAAGATACTTCCTTACACATTAGTGTCACTCCTTGGGGACAGGAGGCTTGGGGCCACATTAGGGCATCTTTTGCCCTGGGGGTTCTGGGACTGGCCCGGCTGCCTGCAAAGTCTCCCCTCTACATCCTTTGTTTCTGCCAATATCAAGTCAGAAATCTTCCAGCAGATTTAGCATAACCTCACGCAGATGATCCCTGCCCATGTGAACAAACAACAACTTCAGTCTCCCTGAGAGGGGCCGAGATTGTGCTGAGTGAATGGAGAGTAGGGCCAGCAGTCCTGGGTCCCTAATCCCCAGTTTCCACAGGAACTCCCACCAATAGCAGTCCAGCACCCACTGGGGTGGCGGTGCTCAGAGAAGAGGGGGAACGAGGACAAGGAGGTGGCAGCATGCTCCAATGAACCTCTCCCCAGAACACAATGTGACACAAGACATCGGGAGATGGCAGCGAAAGTTCAGGGGAAAAACACACAGTTATTTACGGCTCGGGCATCTGTCGTCAGATCAGAAACAGAGACCTGATCTCAGGCAAATCCAGCAGCCTGTTCGAGAGCAGATGGGGAGGTGTGTGCAATGCTCAGTCCTGTTCAGTTCTCAATTTATTATTTTTCCTCATCTCCAGATCCTGTCTCCAAAGCAGACATTTGTCCTGGCCACAACGCCGGGAGGCCTGGGTGGGTGGATGGGCAGATGAGAGTGGATGGGTGGTTATTTCCATCGTGTGACTTGGAGCCTTCCATGTAAGAAGAAAAGGTTATGGCAAAATCCAAGGAAGAGATGACGGAAAAGGGAACAGAAGAGAAAATTCAGGCCCAAGAAGATGGCAGGCTGAATGAAAATGGGGTTGGCTCCAATCTTCCTCTGCCCTACTTTGCTGAGTGACCTCCGGCAAGCCATTCTATGTGTTTTGCTGTCCCTTTCTGCCAAAATCTTGACACCATATGGTTGTCCATACACAAGAACGGCCTCTCACCCTGAGTGTGATGGAAAGAATACAAAATTTGGAGTCAAGAGATCTGAGTTCAAGTCCTAATTTCCTAAGTACCAGTTCAGTAATCTAAGGCAAAACACATTTGTTCCCCTGCAGACTCAAAGTAAAAGGGATAAAAGGGATAGGAGAGTTTATCAGGCCTTTTCTCTGTCTAAAAATTCCACAGTTCCATGAGAAGAAAATCTGGAAATTGTCAGAATATGGTGAAATGAATAGTCTGAGGCATTCAAGACCATAGCAGGTACTCAATCTACATTGGTTGAAGAAACAAACACAGCCTCTAGACATGATTCCTGAGCCCCTGGCTTATTGGGCTCAATTCTGTCATGCAGTACAGACTCCCAGCCCCCAGTGATATAGGCAGACACCTACCCCACTTCATCTCACCCTCTGAGCAACCTCCCATCTTCTAAGACCTCCCATGTTGACATAAGCCTCTCTCCAAAAGCACTTTTCAGGGAGAGAACAGAGAGAGGAGGATAGGGCGGCAATCCGGAGAAACGAGGCTGCCCAGACAATGTTTGGGGAGCCTCAATTTGAATCTCCACACCTGTATGGATTGCACTGCCTTAGATTTGTAAGAAGGTGCTGTGATCCCAGGAGACACCTAATCTTTCCCACTTGAGATGCACCTTCTCGACTGAAAGTATGCAACAACAAGCTCTATATGTTTCATTGAAAAGCAGAATTAAATTTCCCGACCTGCCTAGATCCATTTACACTTCCATCAGTATGATTCAGAAGGCAGTTCCTAGGCAGGGCCCACAGTCAATGTCAAGGGACTTACTACCACCACCACCCCCCCCCCCCCCCCCCACGAGAGCAAGACGGATAGACTTTCTCCTTGAGCTGCCAGCACACTGACTGGTAAGCCCTGGCCCCAGGAGAGCTACATACATGGTGAAAACTGGAGAGTCTGATGTATAATAATGGTAAATAAAGACCTGGAGTGAAGCTTCAGGTAGACAGATGTTTTCATTGACTAGACACAGGTGTCTCTGTCTCCAGTGACTGAGAGCTGGTGGGTGATGGAGGAAATGCATTTCAGCCCCCACTCTCAGGGGCTGTCTGCTGCTGAGCCTCACCTGTGTCTTTGCAGCCCTCTTACTCCCCAGGCAATCCCAGAGAGGGGACTTCACTCTGCCAGGCAGGCCTTGCTAATTAACATTTGCAAGTGACCAAGTAAGACCTCACTTTCCCCCAAGCTTTATCCCTTCCCTGAGGTAGGAGGGGAAGGGATATGACTGGTTGCCCCTAAATAAAACCCGGCTGGGAAGTCTCTGGAGCCGCCTCTCATGCTGGGACTGGAGGTCTGCCTCAAGGCCCAGCCAGACTCCTCAGCAAGGAGAGGTCAGGAGCTACATCTCATTCCCCACAGGCTGCAGAGCAGAGCCTCTGAGGAAGACAGTGGCCACATCTGCTGAGCTGATGAGATGGCACTCTTCCTCCAGTCCTGGGCAGCCTTTTTAGGCAGGCTGCATCTCTACAGTTGATTTTGCCTGTTGGCACCTGTTTGTAGCTTACCCCAACTAATGTCTGTCAGTGGACTAATTATCATCAAGAATAAGAAATTAAGAAATTATGAATGTGTAGACACTTCTGTTCTCATACTAATGGCTTGTGTATTTAATGGTTTGCTTATTATTTAATGGTTTGTTTATTTTATTGATGGCATCTGTCCTCACTTGAACCTTGCAAAGTACAAATTGGTCTTGCACTTACTCTTATTTTGGTTTTCCCCACCTCTACAACCTTCTGTTGCCCCTAATAGAAGTAACAATCATTGCTTAAATGGATGGATGACAGATAAATAGATAGGTAGACAAGTGGGAAGGGAAGGGAAGGGAAGGGAAGGGAAGGGAGAAAGAAAAGGGGCCCTAGGTTGGCAGAAGCCTTCAAATTATTTATTGAAGGAACTAATGATGTTTGGCCTGGAAAAGAGAGTGTTTCAGTGGGATTACAGCTGTCAAAACTAGAATGATCTTTTTAAAACCATTTTTAAAATTGCAAAGTATAATGCACATTGCGTGAAAGTATGGAAAACAAATATATAGCTTAACCAATCATTAAAACAAAGCAATGTATCCAACCACCCAGGTCAAGGTCCAGAGGTGCCAGTTACCCCCTTCCACTCTTCCACTTCTCTCCTCTTCACAACCACCCCTGCTTCCCACCCTCAGAGGACACCACCACCCTCAGATCTCTGTCTTCTATGGCAATCAGTTTTTTTTAACTTTGTTTCTAATTTATTGCCTAAACATGTACCCAGAAGAATATGGCTTACGTCTACCTATTTTTGAACTTCATGTAAATGGAGATGTATAGTGTACTAACTTCTTTTGCTCAACATTGTGGTCTTTCAAGATTCGTCCATGCTATTGCTTGTCATAATGGTTTGTCCATTTTTGTAGTGTTTGTTATTTCCCTTGTGTGAATATGCCATAATTTATTAATCCAACCAAATATTAGTGAAATATTTGGGCCGTTTCCATTCTAGAGCCATTAAACTGACGATGTCGCTGTGAACAGCCTCATGTGTATATCCTGGTGCACATGTGCTCCTGTGGGGCATATAACTAGGAGGGGGGTGTCTGGGGGAATTTCTTAATCAGAGCACACTGAACAGTGTTTTTCAAACTGTTTGTTTCAATTTACTACTATTCAACTAGCAACGATAACACTGCACCTCACGTTTTTGCTATTGTCAGACTCACGTTTCCTGCCAACATGGAACGTAGCAAAATCCCAATGTGGTTTTAATTTGCATTTACCTGTTTATTAACGAGGGTGAGCCCCTTTTCCCATGTTTATTGGCCATTTATAGGACTGATCCAGAATTTTGCATGTCTTTTTTTTTTTTTTAATTGGGTTGTCTGTTTTTCTCCTCACTTTTTGGAGGAATTTCTGATGCAGGATGAACTGGAGTCCTTTCTCAAATGTATGTGTATCAGCTATCTTACCCTGCTGTGGGGCTTGCATTCTACATGCAAGCCCCACACCAGGGTAAGACAGTTTAGGGATGAACAGATTCATAAGGTTAATATAGCCAATGTACCAACTTTTAAATTTATGATGAATTCTTTTTGTGTTCAGTTTAAGAATTTCATCTCTCTGCACTTCAAATTCCAAGTTGAGATTTATATCTGTATATTTAATTCTAGGAATAGAATTGAGATCACTGTATCTGCTGCCAGGAAGAGGAACATTTTCAATACCAGAGAAGATTTTCTAACATTTCAGACTGGACAGCCATGAAATGGGCCATCTTGCTCCCTGTCACCCAGAAAGTTCCAGAAGAGAGTGGGTCACAACCCACCACAGATGCTCTAGAGGAGGTCTGCCTCTCTGGTCTATTCAAACTCTAAGATTGGAAGACTTGAATTAGTAATAAAATCTACTTTGATAAATACTCAATTATAACCAGTAGGGGGCTTTAGCCATGACACAAGCCATGATGCAGTTGACTGCTTAGTTAAGCAAACAGACATGAATGAATGCACCCACACTCCTGTCTTACACTGGATTTATATTTTGTTGCCTGGCCTCAGGGCTTCTTTTTCCTCATTACCTATACCTAGTTCAAAGCAGAGTACCCAACGCATGTCATGTATGGTCAGCAGATGCCACTGGCTAGGGTTACAGGCAGTGATGGAAAATAGGGTTTATTTCAGGTTAACTCAATTGGTGGTGGTTGCCTGGAGAGCAGGACACAGGAAAAAAAGCGGCATGGCTGGGACTTACTCTGAAAGTTCTCAAAACAGAGCTCTGCAGAGAGATCAGCCCAAGGATATGGGCTGCCCTGGAGGCCTAACCTTGAGCTGCCCAGGCTCCAGAGGACAGAGCTAGAGTCAGGCAGCCCAGCCTCTGCTAATGCTTGGACAGCAGAAGAGATCTAATCCTAATCCCCCAAACACAGACCTTCCCCAGGTCTGTTTGTCTTCCCCTAATCCTCTAATATTTAAAGCAATTTCAATCCTGTTTGAAGAGACTTCCCAGCAGTTTGAGTCTGGGGCCTCCAGAGGAGGGGGGTGGTGGAGATGGAGGGAGGGAGAAAAGCAGGAAGCAGGGGAGGAGCAAGAGTGAGAGTGAGCCCTGGAGAGGAGGGAACCAGGAAGATGACAGGCTGCCAATGCTGGCTGACAGACCTTCCTGAAACTTCCCTCCCGATGGCTTCTTCAAGATCTCTGTGAGTGAGAATGGGGAGGAGGGAGGAGAAGGAGGGTCTCAGGCTAAGATGTGGCCCTTGCATAAAGTGACTTCATTCATCCATCCCATCAATCAGCCAATTAGTCACTATAATACTTACTGAGCACACACTGTGTGAGGCTGAAACTATGCTAACCTTGAACAAACAGTTACTGGGATCATAATGATTCCAAAGAAGTGCAAGGTGCAACCGGCTCCTATAAAGGGTATAGATGTGTCTGTAGAAGAAGAGAGCTGACCATTGATTTACAAGCTATTTTTACGACGTTTCTCATGCTTTTTTACTCTTTGTTGAAAAAAAAATACCCAAAAGATTCCTGCCTCCTCTATCCTGGTATCCTTTATCTCTGGAGCTCCTTGGCTTCTGCTCTAACAGCTTGGACTAGCCACAATTAGAATGACAATGTGTTGGACTCTACCAGGTTATAGTCAGCACTTGGTAAGGGGCTGGGAGAAAGAAGTCTCCCAGAGGGATGAAGGGAGCGGTTCTGTCTAGCCAGATAAGTGATGGCCGAAGGACTGTCTCATTCCTGACACTGCCTTGTTTCAACAGCCAGGGAACAGAATGCGCATCTGAGCAGGGCATCCTCATTAGAGAGCATTTGCCTGTTTCAGGTCATGGAAGGGTCCCTCTCCTTAAGCTATACTCTTACTTTTTACAAATGTTTGAGAGAGAGAGAGTTAGAGAAGGAGGGGAGGAGGGAGAGAGAGAAAGAGAGAAACAGAGAGAGAGGGAGGGAAAGAGAGAGGGAGGGAGAGAAAGAGAGAGAGAAGAAGGGAGGGAAAGAGAGAGAGAAGTGGATGTATGGATGGATGCATGGATGGGCAAACTGATAGATCAATGTATCTTAGATGGAAAATAGGTTAATTTCTAGGATTTTAAAAAAGAAGGCAGAAGATGATTTTATGACTTCACAGCATTCAAACAACAGAAGCATCATCTTAAGCAAAAACAAAACAAAAATCATCTCACACAATTCTTATAAGAGGAGCACAGCAATAGATGGACAGTAAATGCACAGATTCCCTCAGGGAACTGGGGTAGAGACGTGAGGAAGGCATCAAGTGACCATACTATAAAGTCTGTCTGAGCACTCCTTTACCCTCCCCTCCTCCTTTATGCTGCGGCAAGAATGCAGGCCAGGCTTTTACTGAGCACATGCTTATACTCTAATTAAAAAATGTAAGTGGAGTCCACGAAGAAGCTTTTGCTTAAGGTCCCCAGCTTTAACCTTAAGCCACAGTGTTCTAGTCTGCCTCTGTCAATAACTGCCTGAGTGACCTTGGACTGCCCTTTGGAATGCCAGGCCTCAGGGTCCTCATCTGTAAAGGAGGGATTAGACCAGGCCGTCCCTACAGTCCTACCTACCTTTGAGAGTCTCAGAGGCTAAGCCAGGAAAGCACTAGCAACCTCCAGAGCAACAAGGAAGACTGGCATCTTGCCAGGTTCCCACAGCTTCTTCCACAGGCTTTTCCAGATGGGATCCTTGAGGCTTAATAAGCACCTGAACCAGAACGGGAAGCCCTCCACCACCTGCACCCTGTGCCCATATCAGCATGCTCATCATCATCTTTCACTCTTGCAGGTCTTTCCACCACCTAGCAGTGTGCTCAAGTGGCCATTTTAACTTGTAATTGTCAGAAGATATTTTTCATTTCTTTATCTTAAAGGAATCCCCTGGATCATCCTTCTGTGTCACGTCTCCTCACTTCACGAGTGATGTCAGCCCTAGCTGCCTTAGACAGCTCTCATGCTGACGTCGTTCTCTGCGCATTTTCTGCTCTCGGTCCTGGGGCTTTTTCCGATGCCAACAGGGATGGAGGCTGCGCATGGTTCCAACTGCATGGGCTCCCTCTCACCAAGGCTGATCTCGCTCGTGCTACTACTGAATGCCAGGAGCAGAAACGGTTGAGGTTTCAGTGTGACACCACGTGTGGAGAAAACCAATTGACCTCCCGTGGCATTGGACTGTTTCTACCCTGGAAGGGCAGTGATTTGTCCTGTCTGGAATGGACACCTGCTCTGGATAGGGGTTTGTCTATTTGCCTATTTAGATAGCTGCCTATGGTGCACCTCTGCCAGCAGCACTCTGAAGGCTGGAGAAATGCAGGCTTACTGACATGGGATCCCGCAAGCATTGTCAGACCAAGGGACACATCTTATGGCAAAGAGGTGCGAGAATGGACTCTTGACTCTCTGACCCACTGATACTGCGTATACCCTATCACCTTGAAGAAGCAAGGCAGAACAATGGAGCCCATCTAAAGCTCCAGCTAAGGGGTGGAGGTTGGAGTGCTGTTTTACAGCACAGAGTATATGCCCTGAGGCTGTAGTTGGTACACAGCTCTGTGTCCTTAATGGCTAGAATATACAGGCTCAGGAAGCAAAGAGTAGATGTTGCTGTGGTCCCTCTGACTCACTCCTAGTGACTTACTTGCAGAATTTGTGCTTTGAGTTCCTGCAAATTCAGGTTCTTTGGGATTGCAGTTTCTGGTTCCCAGACAGGGAACAGTAAGGATTCCACCCAATCTGAAGCCCCGAGGACCACCCAGTCATTTCAGGCTGCATGTGCTGGTAGATGGTGAAGCCAAAATGAAGATCTTTATTTTTTTTAATTATACAGTAAGTTTTATTTTTTATTTTTTAATTTTTATTTATTTTTTTAATTTACATTCAAGTTAGTTAGCATACAGTGCAGCAATGATTTCAGGAATAGATTCCTGAAGATCTTTATTATAAGAAGCCCAAGTTGCTGCTCTATAATAGGAGTGGACGGGAATCTATATGGCACTCCAGTGAGTCCCTGGGGCATTTCCTGGTGTACCCATGCCTCATGACAAACTTGAATGGGCAGCAATTACTGCCTGGGAGGAAAAGGAGCTTACACCTCTTAGGGATAAAGACCTGGCTCACCATGTCCATCCAATCATCTGAACCAGAAATCTGGGAATTATTCTAGGCTCCTCCTTTCCACTCTAATCAATATCATGTTGTATAGATCCCACTTCATAGTATCCTCAAATGTATCTACTCCTCTCTGTCCGTACTGCCAGGGCCTTGGTTCATTTACCCTCCCTTCACTTCTTGACTATATTCCTTAGTGGCCTCATTACCAACTTCCCAACTCTGGTCTGACCTTCTCCCAAGGCTTCCAGGGCATCTTTCTACCTTTGAGTAACTTGCTCAAGCTGTCTTGAGTTCCTTTTCCACCAGGGCGAGCATTAGGGCACCTGCATCCAAACTGGGATCTGAACAGCATGCATGTAGGTGCTGGCTCCTGTTTGGCTCTTCAGGGTGCTTCCTGACACTCTGACCTGACACATGTATTAGACCAAATGCCCAAAGAAACTCAAAACTCCTGCTAAGGCTTATCCTGGGTGCCATGACCCAGGACCCAGTCCTGGTTCCAGGAGGGTGGCCTGGTTCATGGATCTTTCCTACTGAGCAGAAGTATTGCTTTCGTGGAGTGGGCCCTGCCTAGCACACTGGTCTCCACCATCCGTCCTCTGCCCTCCTTGATACAGAGACTCTGGAGGTGCCTAATGAGGCATAGGGTTTGCTTCTGTGCTTTCCCCCTTCCAAGTACTCCCTGACCTCTTCCCCTTTTACCTGCTAAGCAAACTTCTCTATATTTTGCCAAGTTCAGCCTGATCCACCTTCTTGTGTAGCTTCCTACCTTCTCCCAGCCCAGGGTAGTTAGCTGCTCCTTCTCCATGTTTTCATGGGGTTAGTGCATATATTTGTCACCTTATATTACAGTATGTCCCTCATTAGATTCTACGTGCCTTGAGAATAGTGATAAAGACTTACTGAATGGTGCCACATGTAAATATTTAACAAATGTTTGTTGAATTAATGAATAAATAACTCATAAGATTGCTTTGAGGATCCAGTAAGACAACTTACATACTCCAGATGTCAGCTAAAGTCACTCCGTCCTCTGTCTTTAGACACAATTGACAAACTTCCTATTTCACATTCCATGGTAAACTAATGTCTTCCTAAGATTCCCGTGAATGTCAGAGCACCTAAATCTTCATGACCCCTTCAGTCTCTGAATTCTCGCTCCTATTCTCACTCCCTTCTCACTGCCATTCTTTCTACTTATCTGTGCCCTGTACTTAGGTATTCAGTTCCTTTCTCTAGTCTCTCTCCTGGTTAAACACAGAAGCCAGTTGTATAGTAGACACTTACATGGTTTGGGGCAATGACAAGGATTTATATCCTCACAAAGCAAACAACCTAAAATTGAATATTGGGGTTTGTATCCATAAAAGGCAGTAAGCCACCCAATGGAGTGGCTTTTCATTTCTCCATGGGGTCCAGCTTCCCAC
This sequence comes from Neofelis nebulosa, assembly GCF_028018385.1. Taxonomy (NCBI): domain Eukaryota; kingdom Metazoa; phylum Chordata; class Mammalia; order Carnivora; family Felidae; genus Neofelis; species Neofelis nebulosa. Next base: position 12,770,658 of record NC_080791.1, read on the forward strand.
TATGGCACCTGTACTTTTTTCCCCTCCTCCTCCCCCCTCCTCTCTCCCTCTTCCTCCCTCCTCCTTTTCCCCCCTCTTCCTCCCTTCTTTCCCCCCTCTTCCTCCTCTTCTCAAATCTTCCCTATCTTCCCCCATACCCCAAATCCTGTCCATTTCTTTTTAAAAATAATTTAGAAATATTTAAGTCAGACAATGCATTACTATTTTTTTTAAAGAATCAAATAGTACAGACATTCTTAAAATGAAATTAAGTCTTCTCTCCTACCCCCACCTTGAATCCTACTCCCCAAAGGAAACCATGTTAAACCATTTCTGTTTAGAGGGCTCCTAGTGGTTTCCTACCTACCCTAAATGGTATATTTATACCTCCATTTCTTGATTTATTGACCATGGATATTATCTATTGATTACCCGCTAGAAAATATAAAGAGTTATATTCACACCATATCCAATGTGACTTCCTGTTCTCCTCTCAGCTTCCATACTTATTATGCTTTAGTTCTATTAATTACATTTATGATTTTAAATAATACATGTAAATATACATGTCTTGTTTCATCTACAAGTGGCACATCTTGCCTTCCTGCTCTACAACAGGAATGTACAAGCACACCCACATTTCCTTCTACTTCTCGTCTACTTTCCACACTCCACCCTGTCCGCTGTGACTCTATGTTTTCATTATCCAGACTGACCACATGTACATTGCACTGTGCATCCCCAGGTCTGCCCTCCATTATATTGTAGAGACTGTGAGTATCTGCAAGGACCACACTGGCTGGGTATATGAGTCAGATGGACCCAGAGTCTTGGCAGGGTGAGCATTGAGGACTGTACAGAACTAGAAATAATGTGTCCAACTTCAAAACGTTCCAGTTCTTTGAAAAAATTCTGTATACCCAAACCAGCCTCATCTGAAGTTTGCATTTATTCCAGGTGACCAGTTTGCAATTCTCATATAAGTTATTATAAAAGTTGAATGCCAATGAGCAGTAATGGTGGGCAGAGATGGCCGCCAAACATTCCATTTGCTCTGCTACAATTCCATCTTCCTCATTGCCTAGTGAGAAAAGAATTATGACCAGTTCTAGCCAGTGAAACGTGAGAAATCTTATAAGTGATTTTCAGATTGAGATAGCGAAAACCCGATGATATTTACAGAACTCTTTTCTGCTGCTGCAGCTGAAGCCAACTCTTCTAGATGGTGCAGCTCCAAAGAGGAAGAACCTCTGCCACCTGGGTCCCTGAGGGACTATGGGTAGCATAGTCCTGTGCTGACCTGCTTAGGCCATGGTGGGTAACCAAGAAATAAACTTCCATGTCAATCAGAGTCAATGAGAGTTGGGGTTGTTACCTCAGCATAACCTAATCCACTGTTACTAATTTGGCATTTAAATTAATATTTCTATGAAAATATTATTCACTGCATAGCAAAGAAGCGAGTCAGAATTATGTCCTTCTCAATGGATCAAATGCCACAATTCCTTTGCTCACTTGAAAGGTATTCTTGCTATGATCTAGATCAAATGTATTCTTTTTCCACACCCAAGCACTATACTGAAAACATGACAAACTTTATTTTTCTTCAAATACAGACCATCAATTTCTTGTGTGAATTTTTATATTTTCTAAAATTTTCTCTCTTTCCTTTTAGTGAAAAGAATAATTTGCCTTCAGTATACCCTCAAATAATTTCGCCTTCAATTATTTATCACATGGAATCCATTTTCTTTACAGAAATATAGTTCCAGAAGCATCGTACCATCTGTTCTAATCTGGACCAGTTGGCCTTTGGATCCATCACATAAATAATCTCTTGGATATTCACATCTCTCATAGGTTAGTCCTACAAATTCCAGGATCTCACACACCTCTCTTTCATTTCATCTTCTTTGTTTTGCAGGAGTACATCCTCAAGTAACTTCCTTAGGAAGAATGTTTAGGAGGCAAACATCTTCAGTCTTTGGATTTTTGAAAGTGATGCTATTTATCCCCCACAATTAATAATAGTTCTAGGTTCAATGCATCTTCCTTCAAAGCTTCGAAAGCAGGTTTTGTATCTCCATCGATGGACCAATAGCACACTGCCCTGCCTCTCACACTGAATACAGCTATGAAATTCACATGGAATGAATGGTACAGCTACTGGAGGACTCTGAAAGGTAAACAGGACCAGGCAGATTGGGGAAGAAGACCAGAATTAGAAGTACCACCAAAACAGCAGCACATTTCCCACATTTCCTCTGGTGTCCCCAGGCCTGGGCAAAAAGAACTCTGGGAGAAGCCATCTGATTCTGAATCAAGAGTGGGAAAGGACTCAGCATTTAGAAAGAGTGGAGAATTCCTTGCTTTTCTTTATTCTTCTTCCTTTTCTCTGTTCGGTGAATTTCAGATTCCCCTGTGGTGTCAGCAGTGCCACTGGGAGTCCCAGATATTTAAAACTCCCAGGATGAAGAACTTTCCCTCCAATCAGAGAAGGAGAGGGGGGAGCAAACTCCATCAATTTTTTCCCCTCTCTTTCCTCTCTCTTCTTGAATCCAGAATGGGGGCACAGTTGCAAATACTGTAAGACAGAGCAAAGAAAGTACAGTCCAGCTTTCTGGCCAGAGGAGCAAAGGAGAAGGCCCAGGGACCTGGAAAGTATCAGGAGTATCTCAAGGAAGCAACTCCATAAAGTTGTATATCACCTCCTGGGATCTCCCCGAGCTGTGCATGCATGCATCTGAGCCTAAACAGTGAATCCAAAACCTTGAGAACTGAACTACAGGTGCACTTCACCACCACCAGGTCCCCATGCTATCCACTGGATGGTGTAACAGTCACAGATCCAAGTGGCACAGCAAAGACCTTGATAGAGATCTGACTTTGAAACCACAACCCACTGAAGTCCAGCTGGAATGTTCAGCCTGAACCCAACCATGTTAACTGCCTATAAAAATTTCTCCAAAGGATGTAAACCAAGAACAGAGACTCCAATCATAATATACATAATGCCCAGGATATAGTTCAAATTACTCAGCATATGAAGTATGAGGAAAATCTCAGCTCCCATGGGAAGACACAATTAACAAGCACCAGTGCCAAGAAAACACAGGTGTTGAAATTCTCCTGCAAAGACTTTAAACCATCTATTATAAAAATACTCCAATAAATAAAGGAAAACACTTTTGAAAGATAGATGATATCAGAAAAGAAGTATAAGATACAAAGAACCAAGAGGAAATTATAGAACTAAAAAACACAATAATAAAATTCAATAGTAGAATGAAAATGACAGAGGAAATGAGTAAGTGAACTTTAAAATACATTGCTAAAAATTATCCAAATTGAACAACAGAGAGAAAAGATTAGGGGGAAAAATGTTTAAAGTACCTATGGGACAATAACAAATTTTTTTTGTTTAATGTCTATTTATTTATTTTGAGAGAGAGAGCACAAGCAGGGGAGTGGGGACACAGACAGAGAGGGAGACACAGAATCTGAATCAGGCTCCAGGCTCTGAGCTGTCAGCACAGAGCCCAACGTGGGGCTCAGCTTCATGAACCACAAGATCATGATCTGAGCTGAAGTCGAACACTAACCAACTGAGTCACCCAGGCACCTCAACAAATATCTAATATTCATGCCATCAGAGTCCCAGAAGAGAAAAAATATATGGTGTTGAAAATTATTTCAAGGAATAATTGCTGCAAACTTCCCTAACTGGGTGAAAGACATAAACCTGCAGATTCAAGAAGGTCAGCAAACTACAAACAGGGTAGGGCCAAGAAAGTCCACTCCCACAAACATCATAATCAAGGGGGAGTTAGTCTAGAAAGAGGACAGAAGACACCCAAGACTCAGCCCTGGACTATTCCTAAAGGTCCAGAATTCAGAGAAAGATGAAAAGTAGCCAGAAAGGGAGACTGAGAAGTGGCCAGTGAGGAAGGAGAAAATCAGAAAACCGTGATATCTGGAAACCAAATGAATGTAGTGCTTTAAAGAAGGGAAAGTGGTCACCCATATCAGAATGCTGCCATGTGTCATATGGATTGAGGATTAAGAAGTGAACACTGAGGGGCGCCTGGGTGGCGCAGTCGGTTGAGCGTCCGACTTCAGCCAGGTCACGATCTCGCGGTCCGTGAGTTCGAGCCCCGCGTCGGGCTCTGGGCTGATGGCTCGGAGCCTGGAGCCTGTTTCCGATTCTGTGTCTCCCTCTCTCTCTGCCCCTCCCCCGTTCATGCTCTGTCTCTCTCTGTCCCAAAAATAAATAAAAAACGTTGAAAAAAAAAAAATGAAAAAAAAAAAAAAAGAAGTGAACACTGAGTTATTATTTTTAATATCTAAGTGAATAGTGACTTTAAGAATATCAGTTTTGAGGAATGGGGGACCTGACTATAGAGGAGTCAGAGGAAGTGACTTCTTCCAGAGCTGGAAGAAGTGATAAGGGGATAATGGGGAAGAGGATGGAGTCTGGACCACACTGATGTGCTGGTTTAGGTGTACAAAAGTCTAGCATAGTTACCTCATAGAAGGCATGGTATTGGGTACCTGTGCTGGTGGGTGTGTGGGGAAGTTCTCTGTTGCTGGCATTTTGTCAGCTAAGGGACAGTAGGAGAGGCATTTGTAGACTATCAAGAAGACAGGAAGTGATGTAAAATAGTGATCAGGGAGTGGGAGAAAAATGTAATGGGGTATGGGGTATAGGGTGGCCTCAGGGGCCCACTGGAGGCTCATGATGATCATTTTAAATGAGGCCAGTCAGCGTGGTTGTATGGTGTTTCTCTCTTTATCATTGTTGCTTTCAAATGTCATCAGCCGGTGCCTAGGTGTGGATCAGTGTCAGTTTTCATATGTTAGACACTTGGTATGGCTTTTCAGCCTAAGGGCTCATGATTTTCTTTGACTCTGGGAAATATTCATGGATAATTTCTTGGATGGTTTCTTTCTCTCTTTCTCTCTTTCTAACTCTTTCTCTTTCTCTTCTCTATATTGGGAGGTATCTTTGACCTTATCTTCCAGCTCTTCTACTAAATGTTTTATTTTGACAATCATATATTTTTAATTTCCACAAGGACTCTCTTGTTCTTTAATTATTTCCATTTCATAGACTGGTTGTTTGGGGGGGGGGCTGTAGGGTTTTTTTGTCTTATGTTTTTAAATTATTTTATTTTATTTTTAATGAGACAAAGTTCAATGTAGTGGTTGAAACACAAAGACAGAAATCAAATCAGTTGAGTTCAAATCTCAACTCTGCCTACTTAGTAATTGTGTGAACTTCAGCAAGTCATTTAACATCTCTGTGTCCAGCTTTCTCATCTCCAACATGGGGGTGTTTGTGATAGGTAACTCCCACAGCATTTGGAGTTTCAATGAATTAGTGCATGTGAAGTGCTTCCAACAGCCCCTGTACCAGAGACTGCTAAGGAAGTGTCAGTCATGGTGATGCCAGTGATGGTGCTGATGATGGCAGTGATGGACACGATGTTACCTTGAAGTTCTCTAGAGTTGTTAGTTAGCATTTAGAAAGTTTTATCCCCCCCCCCTTTTTTTTGAGTTAACTGTGGTTCCTCCCAGTCAGTTGTTCTGTTTGTTTATGTTGGTCTTTATATTTCCCTCTGATGATTATCTCAGTATATCTGGCATTCTGTGATTATACAGGATTTTATTTTAAAAAAAAATTTTTTTTAACCTTTATTTATTTTTGAGACAGAAAGAGACAGAGCATGAATGGGGGAGGGTCAGAGAGAGGGAGACACAGAATCTGAAACAGGCTGCAGGCTCTGAGCTGTCAGCACAGAGCCCGACACGGGGCTCGAACTCACGGACTGCAAGATCATGACCTGAGCCGAAGTCAGACGCTTAACCGACTGAGCCACCCAGGGGCCCCATTATACAGGATTTTAAAACAAGGACCTAGTTGACTATCCATGTAGCTGTTGTGTATGTAAGTCTCTTTCCCTGAAAGGCTTCCATGAGTAAGAAGGCCACAAGACAGAGCTTTGAAGTGGCAGGCTTTGCTTTAGGATGCAGGCTGAGAAGTCATCTGTAAGGTGGAAGCCAGATGAGGAGGCTTATGGGGTTCCAGCATCCCCACCAGAAGCTCTAGACTGCCTACCTTCCATACGGAAGGAGCCCTGGTGCTAAGCGGAATGGGCAGTAGAAACACTTCTTCAGGATCACCCTACTCTCCTTTTCCCTACACCTGTGGACTCTGAGCCCAGAGCCTCCTTTTGTTTTGCCAGGAAGATTGGCTTTCGTTGCCTCTGCAGCTGCCACCTGAATGTATTCTGGGCTTTGGCTCCTCACTCCACTTCATTTATCAACGTATTTTCATCTAGGTCTCGTTTTCCAAGGGTTCGTTGAAATCTCTCATCTGCTGGTGATTCCGACTTCACTCCCTAGTCCCTTTATTATTATGGGTTTATTCACTTTTGTATTCCTTTAACATCATTTTAATGGGGTCTCGAGAGAGACAGGAGGTTAATTTATTGCCTCAGTCTGCCATTTTGAACCAGAAACTCTATTCGTTTCTTATGCAGAGCAGTTTGGCATTCTTTTGTGTTTGTGCCTCTTTCCAAAAGATGCCCTCAAGACCTCACCCTCCACACACAAAGTGGCTTATCAAAGGTATTTTTCTAAAGAAAGACAATTTATTCCCTCAGAAGAATGCTGGTGTGATACCTTTAAGTAACATTTTTTTCCCAACTTGTGCTATGCAAACCACTCAAGATGGTGCATGATTCATAGTAAGTGTTCAATAAATATTATTTCTCCTTCCCTTCCTTGTTGCCTTTGCAGGCCACCGCTATTCAGTTCTAATCACATTCTGCCAACACTCTTGCTCTTATATGAATATATTTATAGACCTATGTTTATTTCTGGATAGTCTTGTGTATATGTATCTCTTCAAATGTATGTCTTCATCTTTATCTGAAAGGAAAATGATGCCCAGAGGTGTTGAATGACTCACTCACTAACACAGAAGTAAAAAGTGGTTAAACCAAGGCTTGAAACCATACTGTCCAGGACAGGCCTGGTACACTTTCCACTGGGCCCCCTCTACCTTCTGAGATTGTGTGTATGGGTCATGCCACTCTCCTCCTTCCCCAGCCACTCTTCTTCTAGAGTTTTTGTTTTGTTTTGTTTTGTTTTGTTTTTTTAAGTAGGCTCCATGTCCAACATGGGGCTTGAACTCACGACCTGAGATTAAGAGTCACATGTTTTACCGACTGAGCCAGCCAGGTTCTCCAAGTTTCTGGAAACAAGATCAGAATCAAAGTCTGTCTTAATTCCAAAGCTAATGCAAATGGTTCCTCAGCAAATGCCCTACCAACCCCAGCACTGCCTCAGAGGACTTGAGGCTGAGCCAGGTGCTCAGCACTCATAAAGTCTCAAAAATGTAGCTTAGGGGTCTACATTTAGGTTCCTGAGGACTCTCTGATCATACAATTCTCAAGAAACTTGAGGAGACTCATATTTCAAGGCCACCATTAGGTTAAATGGGCATCTGTGGGCCAGCATGAGAACCAAATCATCAATCATTCTTGATGGGAAAATGTGTTCCCAAGTAATACACAAGCAATTCATGAATGAGCTACATCTCATTTATAGGTCTGCTTGTTCCCTGAAGCAGGACTTACGGCAGGAGAAAAAAGAACAGAAATGGTGACCCTCCAATACCTTTGAATATGTTCCCCTCCTTCGCACCGTCCATCTTGAGGCTGCTATTTTAGATTATGAAAGGAGAATTCAGAGAGAAGAAGGAAACAAAGATGGAGGAAAAGAGATTAGGGGATCTTTTGAATCACACATGCCCTTTTATAAAGAAGGTACCTAAATTAAATCTACTACAAAAATGTTAAGTTCTGCTGCCTTTCAGTCTCCAGCACTGATGTCAGGACTGGCCCCCAGACCCACCCCTGCCACGTAGGGTGTGCACTGGATGACCTCTCAAGGTCACTGCAATTCGATGAAGTATGAATTTAGTTCTGGAAGGCCCCATTGGATTTAAAGAGATCCTCCCGAAGAAGATAGCATTCCATTCATCAGGGTTTGGGGAACTGGGGAGTGGCGTATCTAGGTCCCCTCCGCACCTTCACTTTCTGCACCTCCCCTCCCCATGGACAGAAAACCTGGCACTTCTCTGCCATCCACAGCAACTCTATATTCTGCATTCTCAGATCAACAGGCAGCTTTTGCTTTGTAGCTGCAGGAAGAACAAACTCACAGCCCCCACACACAGTATAATTAAATGTCTGTGCAGCTACAACTGGGCTCCTCCTGCTCAGAACCTATGGCAAAGGGCAAGAGGCTCCCATTGGTTAAAGAAAGAAGAATTCAAAGGGTATTTTTTCAAGAGACCAACAAAACAGAAGGTGCTGCCTGTGCTACCTTTGATTTTGGAAAACATTTTTTTTTCCATTTTGTTTTAACAACTACAGAATGAAGCAATAGGAAGGTGGGTTGCCCATGGGTGGAGGTCTGGGTCAGTGGAGGAAGGAGAATCTAAAAACAAAAAGGCCTGCAGGGTGCAGAATGTGGGGAGGTTGGTAGGTGGGGAGATTTGTCCCTACTCTGTCTCTAATGCTCATTAAAATGTCCCATTCCCCAGGTTAAAGCAGGCTGATTCCATGGGTGGCAGGCCTGAACAGAGATGCTCATCTCTTCCTCTCTTATAAATCTGAACTGTACAAGATGGCGGGAGGAGGAGCACATTCAATCAATGGATCTCAGAGGTCCATGTGTGCATATGCCACATTCACTCCCTCATTTGGGAAAATCTATCCAGCCTCCTGGAAGGTAGATGCCCAGATGTGGGCCACACCCAATAGGACTCAGAGCCTTCGGAAGGAGCTGTGGAATATTTGGGGGCAGTAGAGCTTGCATCTAGCAAGGCTCTTCCAGACCCTCAAGATCTACATGTCAAATCATTGGGTCTTTGAAACACACATGTTTTCTGAGAGTCACTTGCATGGCTACTTTGGGAAGGGCGCATGTAACCAAAAGAATCTCAGAAGGCTCAAGCCTGCAGAAAGAGGAGAATGGCTAGGATTGGTGGGAATGTGGATGCCTTAGGATCATTTCCAAGAAGCAAGGTGCCCATGTGAGAAACCACACCTAGGCTGGGCCCAAGTCTTAGCTGAGAGCAGAGTGAAAGAGAAGAGAGTCCATGTGTTAGGAGGGAAGAAAAGAAAGGAAGGAGGTAATGCAGGTGAATGGGGAAACCAGAAGGAAGAAACCAAAATTAACTCAGTATTATCATATGTTCAACTTGTCACAGCCTCTGGATGTAGCCTTTATTGTTCTCATTGCAAAGATTCAGGAATTGAGATGCTAGAAGCTAAGAATTTACTCTCAGCCACACAGGGAGACGTGGAATCAAGATCCAAACTGAAATCTGTCTTAATTCCAAAACTAATGTTTGTGGTTCCTTGGCAATTTCCCCACTACCCCCGCTTTCGTCCCAAACCCCCAAATGTGGCTCTATTTCAAGCATCATTTATTTGGCCATTTTCCGGGCTCTGAATGGAAACACATGCAAGCCCAGTCTACTAGCAATGTTAGGAACAATGATTCTGGAAAATGACCACACTGTGAAGGGGACCCAGGAGATGGAACATCCATTCATCCACCCTTCCACCCCTGAACATGTACTAATGCACCACTGACGTGACCACTGCATCTGTGCCTCCCACTCCACCCTTCGCTTCAGAAGGCCTTCACGACATTTTCCAAGCTCCAGTCTCTCCCTTCCTCTGTGTTGGGCTATAAAATGTTCTCTTCAATTATTTCCCTACTCCTCATTCCCGAACAGCCAAACCAATAGCGCTGCTCCGTGGGTTATGTGCCGTATGTCACTGTGCTGTGAAATATTAAGCCTTCACAATAGGTCCGAAGTCAGCGACGCACAATCTTTTAATGGTTTAGCTCACTCAGGCTATTTGAAAGTGGCATAATATTGCTATTTTTAAATAAATGGGATCTGTATTAATGAGAGCCGACCTCTCTTGGCCATGCGGAGCTGCTCCCTGCGTCAAGCCTACATTGGGGATTTGGCATGAAAGGGAGGGGGGAAAACAGCTTTTCAAAATGGGAACCAAGCAGCGCTTTAAATAATGCTCACAGATGTTAATCATCTTGGGGGGAGGGAGTGGTGGTGGGATGATTATTTGAGTGGATAATAGATTTCATCTTCAAAGAAGTCTTAGAGACTTGATATTGAGAAGGTGGGTGGCACAAGTGTGTGTGTGTGTGTGTGTGTGTGCGCGCGCGCAGGTGTGTGTGTGTGTGTGCAGATGTATATGCAGGTGAATGTGTGTGCAAGTGTGCATATGCATATGAATTTTTTTGCAGGTATGTGTGCATGTGAATGTGTGTGCAGATGTGTGTGCCTGTGAATGTATGTGCATATGAGTGTATGGGAGGGTGTGTGCGTGCAGGTGTGTGTGCATGTGAATGTATGTACAGGTGTGTGTGTGTGTGTGCATGTGAGTGTGTGTATGGGGACTGTGTATGTATGCATGCACATGTACACATGTGCTCAAGGGCCAGACACAAGCCAGCATAGTATAGGGTTGTGCTGACAGGAACATGCTGACATGATGACAATAACCGTATGTGTGGAGGTTTGTGAGGGGTGCCTCTGAGGAATGGGCAGGAAGCCATTTTGACCAGCCATGGGGACAGTGGTAACTGAAGAAAGATCCTCTTGAATAGGGATATATGGGCTCTGGTATATTCACAGACAGAAGACTCTGGAAATCTGGAAGTCAGATCCTACCCAGTGGTCTGGCAGGCTGACATTTCATTGCCAGGCAACAGGTGTAAAATAATAAATCAGGTTCAGTGGGGCCCCTCTCCTTCTTGAGACACAATATTGTATTTGGAGACATTGAGGACATAACCAGGACAAGGACATCTCAGACTCGGAGTCCCTAATTGCCAAGGCCCCTTGTTCCTGAGGACCCTGATAAAAGCACCTCCTCCCAGTTGCAAGCTGGAGCTAGAGCAGCTGAGCACACTGGGATGGGTCAAGGGGATCCTGAAGTAGGAGGTGGGATATGTAGCAGAAGATTTGAGAAAAAGGCTTATGAGAAAGGAGGAAGGCACCTCTTCTGAAGACTCTGACCAGGAGAATTTATAGAACCAGAAAACCAGTAGCTCCACCATCTGAGCGCATGGGACTCCATTAAAAACAACTCTAACAGGAAGCTCCTCCAGAAAGAGATTTCCCTCCTTTTTCCCTTTTAGAGGGCTAGATGTTCTGTTTGTAAAATATATATATATATGAGTTTTCTGGATCTCTAATGAACAGCACGTGACTATAGTTAACAATATTGTATTATATATGGGAAAGTTGCTAAGATAGCAGATCTTAAAAGTTTTTACCACAAACACGCACAAGTTGTAACTATGTGGGGTAATGGATGCGTCAACTAATCCTATTGTGCACACTCACTGTCCTCTCTCTCCTGGGTCCACACTGATTGTGCTGCCACCCTGGGCTTAGGGTCACCAGATATAGCAATAACAGCAAATAAACAATGTTTTAGTGTAAAGTTATCTCTCATGTGCTAGCTGGGACATACTTATCCTACAGATTATTCTTCTTTGATCTAAAATTCAATTGGACTGGGTATCTTGTGTATCCTGGGTAGTCCACAGTGTTACAAAGTGCTGGGGTAAAGCCTCAGAGACTGTCTCCGTGTTCTGCAGATTGTTCATCCATCAAATACTTAATGAGCACTTTCTGTGTACCAGGCCCTGACAGGTACTACAGACACTGGGACTAGGTCTTTCTCATTTCATAATATACGTACATCAAATTGTTATACTGTACTTTAAATTCACACAATATTCTATGTCGCTTATATCTCAATAAATCCGGGAGGTAATAATATATGAAAGTCAGGAGAGTCACTCTGTCTGCCTTTTTCATTATCTATCATTGTATAACCAATTACCCCAAAACTGAGTGACTTAAAACAACAAGTGTGTGTTAGCTCACAGTTTCTGTGGGTCAGGGATCCAGGCACATCTAAGTTGGGTGCCTCCACCCCAAGATCTCTCAAAAGGCTGCAGTTACAGTGTTGGTTGGGGCTGCTGTCTCATCTCAAAGCTCAACCGGGGAGGTAAGTCCACTCACATGGCTTCTGACAAGATTCTGTTCCTTGCAGGCTTTTAGACTGAAGGCATCAGCTCTTCAATGGCTGTTGGCTGGGGGCCTCCCCAGATTCCTCCCCAACATGGGCCTCTCCGTAGCACAACTGAAAATGTGCCAGATGGATTCCCTCAGGGATACAGTGTATTGGTAAGCTAAGGTCAGAAGTGGCATCTGTCCACTTTTGTGGTCTTTCAATTGTTGGAAAGGAGTCACCAGGTTCAGCCCATCATCAAGGAGAGGAGCTTACACAAGTAGGTGGCTATCTGGAGGCAAAAATTATTTGGGGGCAGTTTACAGGCTCCTACTATACCTTCTTCTTCAACAACAATTTTCAGAGAATAGGACACAGTGAGTCTTCTCAGGGCAGGACTGTGACTTGTTCACCCCTGCATCCCCTGCACTTAGCATAGCGCAAGAAAGAGAGGACCTCACCCCTCTTTGTCCAGCTAAGACCCAGCCTCACAGAGACTCGTGGCTTGTGAGGGTATTTTCAGTTCAGTGGGATCCATGGTCTGAGGTCTGGAGTGTCCCTAAGCTGGGTATGGAGCCATGACTGACCCTCTGTGTTCCCTCCCTTTCATTACCTTGCACTCCACCTCCTCCACCTCCCAATGGTTTCTTGATGAAAGAGGGAAAGGCCAGGGGATATCACAAGGCATGTCAATGAATACCAGGAAAGTAGGAAGGTGGGACTAGAAAGAGAAAGAGAAGAGAGAATAAAAAGAGAACAGAAAGAGAAAGCATGCCCAGCTGCTACTTTATTAAAAATTAGACACAGACATTTATTAAACATCTACTATGCACTGAACACTAGACATTTATTAAACATCTACTATTCACTGGACATTTGTTCATTTAATCCTTACAACAAGTTTTCAAGGCAAACAGTTTTGCTCTCTTTCTATAATTCAGAAAATTAAAATTCACAGAGGTCAGTGACATACTCAAGTTCCCCCAGCTGGTAAATGATTTTTTTAATGTTTATTTTATGAGACAGCACACATGTGAGCGGGGGAGGAGCAGAGAGAGAGGGGGGAAGAGGATCTGAAGCAGACTCCACACTGACAGGAGAGCCCAATGTGGCGCTCCAACCCACAAACTGTGAGATCATGACCTGAGCTGAAGTCGGATGCTTAACGGACTGAGCCCAGGCGCCCACCCCCTCACAGCTGAAAAATAAACTGGAATTCAAGCCCAGCATTTTTAACGTCCCTTAGTGCTCCTTGCATGCTAACGGGTTGCAGGTGATGGATAGGAGGGAGTGTCCGTCTACTTATACCCAGAGTTGATATTACAAGTGTTGTATTGTGGTAGTGGTGGTTGGTTACAGTTAAACAATGGCTATAAATTACACTGGGAAGGGAGTGTAGTGAAGCATGTTTCCATTATAGAAAACAAAGACAAGTTGGTAAACAAAGACTAGAAGACATTGGTCTGTTGTCAAACCAATCTTAGCACCAGCAAATCCTCCTTGAACTCAGACTTGGTTCTGGATGACCTTGACCAACTCTCAAAGTTGCAAATGAAGATATGCACCTAATGAAAGGATTCACAGGACCACACTGAAGATCCTCCGATGAATTCCAAGGATGGCACAAGCAATGGAAGCCCTGCTAGAATAGAGGGACATTGCATCTCCAAATACCTAAGGAAAATAGGGGCACCTCCTTCTGTATGTAAACGTTCTGGAGTGTTGGTCTTAAAAAATTAAATTTCTTGATCATAGACATAGATCTAAATTCATGACAGGAGATAGAGTCCTTGATCTCTTTCTATAAGGGACTGAAATTGGAGGGAGGCTGGTGGGTTGAGGAGGAGACAGTGTGAAGGAAAGACCACCTTCTTTACCATTCTGCTATGCCACTTTGTAGCCCCTTCCAACAGACAGACAGACACACACACACACACACACACACACACACACACACACACACACACCTCCTACCCAAATCTGGAGACATTCTTTCTTTTCCATTTGTGGTAGGTGTTTTCTTGTAAATGTAGGGGCCCTTTGTCATCCTTTTGCTTTCCCCATGGCCCATCAATTCTGGTAGCCCAAAGCTCCTAAACATACTCACCTAAACAAACTCTAGCTGGGTATCACCAGAAGCTTGAGATGATTTCATTCTAGGACTGGAAGAGACCTCTAGTGGTCTCCTCTCCTGGCCCCTGAGTCTCTCCAGACAGTCTCAGTCAGCCCCAAGCCCCCAGCCAAAGTCAATCCAGCCTCTGCTACCTGTGGTGGTGAGTTCTAGCACCTGGATGTTATGTTCTTGATACTGACCAACTGTAATGTAAATTTATATGTGCTGAGGCAAGGGAACAAAATGCATTTCACTACTGATAAAACGTAGTGATAAATACAATAAATGACTAGGAATCTGCTTTTTAAAACTTAGCAAAAGTTAGAAGGCAAACTAGTTTGGAAATCATTTATAAACTGACCACTAGATGTTAGATGCACCATGAACCTGCTACTATTTTGTGTGTCTGTTTAATTTATCCCCCCCCCCCCATTATCCAGCTCCACCCACATTCATAGATGCAGAGGAAAGACAGAGGAGTAGAGGTCAGGAAACCTGGGATCAAATCTGGATTTAGCCACTCTGTAACCTTCATCAACTCACAGGTTCTGCATACATAGAATGAAGAGGTTGGACTGGTTTATGTCTAAGTCCCCATCCAGCTCTGTTTCTATGAATGATATGTATGCACTGGTGTGACAAGGAGCCGAGATGCATTGCAATCACTGAGTTATGCCATCCTTGTCAGGAAGAAATGCCATGGCCTCCTCATCTGGGCTGCCCCCACCACCATGGTTATTCAGAGAATTCAGGGAATCTTAACAATTGGCAGGTGCCTTTGCTTAACTCATAGCTCCCAGGAGCTGGCTGTCAAGGGAGAGCTCAAAGTTACTGCCAATCCCTTCTGAATTGCTAATATAAGTTAGCTGCAGAGTCCCTCCTGAAGGCCCCCCTACTATTGACCCCATCAGGGGCTGCTGCCATTTCACTGGTGCACCAGCCTCCCAAACCACGTGATCCTTTCCCAGTGCTAATGGCATTCAACACAAAAACACTGCCCTGACAAATGGAGTTCAGCCTCTCCAGCCTCTCAGGCTCAGAGCACCAGTCAAATCCATTGCAAACACCTCCTGCTTGCAAAGCAGCCTCAGGCTACTGGGGCTAACATGCTTAGGGCTCTTGGCTTCTGGACAGAGGTGCCCACTCTCCAGCCCCCTAAGCAGTGTATGTGGTGGTGACCCATCAGTGAATGTCACCATGCCCGAGAGTGGGTGGTGAATGCACTGGGACAGAGTGTTGGAGGCAGGAAAGGTGTGGGGGTAGGGGTAGCGGGCATTGTTCTTTCCACCCCCTTTCTTGTGCTGGAGGGAAAAAAGCATTTACCTCCATGCTTGCTGGCCCCTTGAATGTGTATGGCTTATATAGGTTAGGGGATCAAGGAGCAAAATTCTATTTTGGAGTAATGGAAGACAATATGAAGATCAGAACAATCACGGTGAGATGATTAGCACAGGAGGAAGAGAGAACTCATCATGAGGATAGAGGGTTTGTACTCACAAAGCAGAAGTCCATAATGAATTCCCAACTCTGAGAGCCTTGCCATCGTGTTTCCACACCCCATTCCAGACACCTTGTTAGATAGTTTTTCACCTTTGCACATGCTCTAGAATGCCCTTCTCTTGCTTTTAAGCATCATCTCATTAATGGTGAAGGGATCCACACAATACATATTTGTCTATGAATCAACTTATGGGGGCTTCAAGCTTTCCTGTACCCTCCCTTCAAGCAAAGTCAATCACCTCCTTTTTATACCATCACATTATCCTTACATACTCTTTGTGGTATAACCTGACAACTGTTTTGGCTTCTGTTTACAGTTTTTCTTCTCCACTAGTCCATAGTTCACTGAACAGAGAGACTGTTTATTATCTCTTTTCTTTCCACAGTGCTTAATACAGTGCATGGCATACAGAAGTGCTCATAACTATTTATGGAATAAATGAATAGGTGAATGATTGAATGAATGAATGAATGAATGAAAGAGGGCCAAACATTCTGAATTTTTGCATAAATTCTTGTCCCTGAGCTATGGCTACTGTCACAAGAAATGTGGTGTAACTGCTTGGTTACACAGTCTTATGATGTGGGTCCAACCTTTTAACCCATTTCTTCACCCATTTGTCTACAGTGGAGACACCAGAAGTCGTCTAGCATCTTAAGAACAATTGCTCTCACTCTGAACGGTGGGAGAGTCTGGTTGCCTGGCTCTGAGCAGTTATACGACATACTAAACTCCCATAATCATCCATCAGGGCTGATTTGGGAGCTAGTAGAAGAAATAAATCCATTAAGCCAGTGCTGAGTCTCAGTAACTGCCCTATGGTTTGAATAATCAATTGCCATTACCCAACATCCAATGGCCAATGGAAACGAAGGCATTCCACCCCCACCCCTCTTTTCTCCACCCCAGCCAGATTTAATAAGACAGCTCATGATACTTCATCTCCCCACACAACCCATGAAAGCATCATAAGCAAGTGTTTCTCATTCACTGGATGTTCCCAATCAGATGAGGAGGGTTTACAGGTGAAGGCATGCTGGAGGCTTGGATCCCTGACTTGGCGACCCACGTCCCCATGTTCACCACGCTGGAGGGGTCCTCTTCAGTAAGCTTCTCACAACTCAGAAAAAACACCCGCATCAGCCATTTCTCATAAACAAGAAAGAGACCAATTTCCAAGATGCTGCCTGATTTCCATAACCCTTCCTCCCTCCTTTCTGAAGCACGATGTAATCTCTCCCCTGCAATATAATAAATATTTCACTTTCAAATCCCGATTCATTAAAGGAAGCCCAGGAGGGAGAAATAATAAGGTGTCGCTTTACAGCCCAAATAAAACAGTGAAAGATATATTCTATAATTTATACTTCCGACTTTAGGTTGAGATAATTCATATATCATTTTCACTTAGGGACCCAAAATGGTGCTGTGTCAGCATATTGGCTGAAAAATAACTTTTTGTATTATTTTATGCCTTTCAGTAACGTGCCCTGGTTATCATACATCAACACTAGGTTGAGTTCTAGTGTCTCAGCAGCTCCTCCTAAGTCATTCTCTTTCCTAACCAATGTGACTTTCCCTCCTTGATACAGATGGAGCCCCCTTAGCTGCAAGCACATGCACATTCTCTCAGGCACAAAAGCACAGCTCCAACTGGAATCAGCTTGCCTGGAGCCATTTCTCTCACCATTATTACCACAACTTCACTAGTCTTTCCTCTAAGGATGAGAAAACTAAATGAACCCCAGTTGGAAACAAGCTGTATGGTATTTTTCCAAGAGAAATATAATCTTACATGTGTGTAACACTTTACAGCCAGGGGTTTGCTGGGAAAGGCATCAGTTGTGGGCATGTGTTCAAATCCCAACTCATCCTCTTATGATCTGGATATTCTTGAGTAAATTATTTAATCCCTCCAAGCTTTAGGCTTCTTATCTATAAAATGGGGAGCTCAGTCATTTGAGCATCCGACTCTTGATTTCTGCTCAGGCCACTCACTTGCTCTCACTCTCTCTCTGTCTAAAAATTAATATGTGGCCAAATAGATTCTGGAAAATTTTAACTGAGGTGAAAGTAATCATCCAATCATGGTAGAAATTGCACACTTACTATGTGTGTGTTTGTGTTTATGTGTATATATACTATATATACACTTATAATAAATGTACACTCACATACTCACAACCAGACATTAGTCAAGCACTTTAGGCAGATTAACTCATTAGCTGTCATAGTAACCCCATGAACCTACTGTGATCCTCTTTTCACAGATGAGGAAACTGAGTCTTCAGAAGTTAAATCATTTAAGATTGTTAAATATACATAACAGGTATTTAGAAAATAACACTTTTAGTTGTTTCTGTTTACAAAGTATTTTCCTAAACATCTCATTTGGTTTTTATGATAGTGCTAGGAGCTAAGCAAGGCAGGGGAATCATCATGAGGAAATACGTCCGTTTGCCTGTACCTCCACAGTGCCTAGGCTTACAGCCTTCCTGGTCTGCCTCAGTTGCACTTTGGTTCAGATATTTGGTGATTCTGAAGGGTCTTTGAACCCCTTCAGGTCAAGGAGATAAACATCTAACTTTCTCAGCCCATCACCCTTCAACTCAGCAGATCTCTAGTTACTCCATTTGTCTGAAAGGTACCATATTGAGACTAATCTTCTGTCCCACCTAATGATCCCACAAAGACAAAACCAGCCCTCCTCTTCCTGGAGAAATCAGAAGAGGACCCCAAGAGTACTTCAGACTGTGGGGCTCCACCAGTGGCTGAGGCACTAGGCAGGCACATTGTCCTGCCAAAGGTTTTTGAGAGATGCCCCTACTTCACTTGGGTTTCCCCTTCCTTTTCCAGATCATGTAGTAGAGACCCATAGCATTAAAGTGACCTGGACTGGGGCGCCTGGGTGGCTCAGTCATTTTAAGCGTCCAACTTCAGCTCAGGTCATGATCTCACAGTTTGTGAGTTTGAGCCCCGAGTCAGGCTCTGTGCTGACAGCTCAGAGCCTGGAGCCTGCTTTGGATTCTCTGTCTCCCTCTCTCTCTGCCCCTCCCCTTCTCACACTCTGGCCCTCTCTCTCTCTCTCTCAAAATAGGTAAACATTAAAAACAATTTAAAAATAATAAAAAAAGTAAAGTGACTTGGACTTACAGAAGTTGGCATTAGCTTCAGGGACTGGACTGCACACAGAGCCCTGGTCTCATTCTCTCCAATGTACTTGAACCCTCCCTGCCCAAGCCCTGGACAAGCCTCCACAACCACACCCATCAGTGCTGGGAATCTGTGTTCAGTAATAATGCTAGTAGGACAGTAACAACAACAACAACAGGCACGTGCTATGTGTCAGGCACTGTACTTGGTACTGTCTGTGTATTAGTCCCATTTAACCCCTACAACAACCCTATGAGGGGATAACAACCCTACTGTTACCCTTTCACAGCTGACAAAAACAAAGACTTTAAAACATAATTCTCCTGTGGTACATCCAGGTAATGGAATATTATTTAGCACTAAAAAGAAATGTGCTCTCCAGCCACAAAAAGACAGGGAGGAACCTTAAATGCATATTACTAAGTGAAAAAAAAGTAAGGGTGAAAAGGCTGAATAGTGTATGATTCCAACTATATGACATTCTGGAAAAGACAAAACCATGAAGACAGTAAAATGACCAGTTTGCCAGGGGCCGGAGAAGGAAAGAATATGATGAATATTTAGATCATAGGGGACTTTTAGGGCAGTGAAACTGCTCTACATAATATTGTAATGTTGGATCGTAACATGCATTTGTCAAAACCCATGGGATCTACAACACGAGGAGTGACTCCTCACATAAACTATGGACTTTAGTGATAATGTGTTGTATAATTGTATTGGTTCATCAGCTGTAATAAGTGTACCATGCAAGATGTTATTAACAGGGGAAGCTGTTATGTGTGTGATAGGGGTGAGGCTATATGGGAAATCTCCACTTTCTGTACAATTTTTCTGTAAACCTAAAACTGCTCTAAAACACAAAGTATTATCAAAAGCAAAGCAAAAGGAAGAATAACTTTCCAAGGTCACTCGAGCAACAGGAGGGCAGCCATGACTGGAACCTAAGCCTTCTGGCTCCAAACCTCATGCTCCCAGATTTGAAGTCAGGAGATGCAACAAGCCTTCCATTTCAACCCTGTTTCAGTTTTCTCATCCCTAAAATGGGAATAAGACCAGTAATGCCTCTCTCTGGCCCCCTACACAGAGAGTGCCAGCAAAATGGTTTCTTGTAAAGAACTGGAAAAATTCTTGTCAACTGTGAAGTGCTGTGCAAATTCAAAAAAAGACCATCATTGATTTGAAACCCTGCCTGCCGGTCCATAAAAGGGATTTCGTGGTTCTCTGCTTGCTGCTGCTGAGCTTGAATCGGAGGAAAGTCTTATGAAGAGGCTCATAATCACCCTCCCCATTCCTGGGACACTGGCCTCCTTTGATTGGGCTCAAAAGGAGGGCTGAGTCTCCCGGCAACAAAGGGGTGGAGCAGCTGAGGACACTGAAGCTGTGGGTCCACAAAGCTCTGGAGCAGAAAGGAGGGAGAGAGAGAAAGAGAGAGGATAGCTACATCAGAACACTCATTTATCATAAGAGCGATTTCCCTGTTAATAAAGTGACCTTGTGTAAACAGCTCAACCTCTCACAGCTCTTGCGTCATTAGGAAAGAGACACCCACTGATCGATCTCAAGCACACAGGCTGCTGAACCAGGGTGAACTGCCACCACCAAAAGAATGACATGTGATTCAGCCCAGCGCCTGGATCACAGAGAGATTGGATGGGGCAAGGGAGATGCGTCTCAACAACTCCTTTGTGGGCAGAGGGGCAGACTTGATCCTGGGTAGTGGTAGGCCAGGGATGGGGACTCCTCCCAAGACCTCTGCACAGAAAGCAGAATGCCCCTTCCAAGTCTTGCTGTATCCAGAGCATGCTTTGCCTGCCCTAGAGCATGCCTATGGATGGTTCTTTGGTTCCCCAGAAAGAGAGGTCTACCTAGGGTAGGACCTAGGGTAGGTACCTAGGGTAGGTACCCTAGGTACCCTAGGTAGGCAGGACCCCAAATTCCCTGGGTCTGTAACATAAAACAACTAAAACTCACCATGGAACTTCAGCCTCTTTCAAGCTCCCCTGGGTTCTGACTGACTAGATCATGGTTCAGCACGTCCAGATTCCTGGCTGGAGGGTCACCATTGCCATAGCATTGAAGCCACCAACAGAAGGGAAGCTACCCATCGGAGGTCCACCAGAAAGAGACCAGAGGGAGCCCAGCACCTCCTCACTGGAACCCAGGAGATAGAGCTGGAGGGCAGGTTGGGGGTGGGGAGGATGTGGCGTGCTCTTGCCAGCGTGGGCCACAGACTTGCTGTGTGATCTCAGCACTTCGCTCCACGTCCCTGAGCGAGGGTTAACCCAGCTGATCTCCAAGGTGCCATCTGGTTCTGAGAGTTCCAATTAAGTGTGGGGCTTCTTTTAACTAAACATATAGATATTAAAGCAATTTTTAAAACTAATGAGGTGAGCAGCTGGAGTGGAAAATCATCCTCATATTAATGCAACTCTCTACTCCCCTCCCCACTTGTTTTTTTCTGCCCCCTGAAGCTGAGAGATGGAATTTGCCGATTTTTGAAATTTTACAAGAAGATCTTATTTCCTACAAAGACAAAAGACATCTTTTAACCCCCCTTTCATGTTTCCTCTGGTCTGGAATCCTGAGAGAGGGAAGCCCCCATCCTCTAGGAAAAGAGGACATCACACACACACACACACACACACACACACACACACACACACACACCAGCACCCCCTTTTTCTCTCCTAGTAGAAGCTTCCAATTCCCAGGCAGTGCTCTAAGCCCTGGAATTAACCCCCCATTATGTTGCATAGCAGCCAGCCTCGAATACATACAATGCAAGCAGAGAGCTTTTTGGTGCACTGAGACAATTTGGTGAACATAACATATTTCTTTCTTTTCAACAGAATCTCTCCTACCTTTTGTCCCAGTTCTTTAAGGGCTGCTGCTCTCAGCCTAGCTATCACTGAATCTTCAACGGAAGTGAGAGTTTAAAAAGGACTCAAGTTTTCCCCCCCTCCCAGGAGTATCTGCATTTCAACAGGAAGGTTGAAATCTTCCACATCAAGGAATGAATCTGTAATAGTAGAATTCAGACCTTAGGGCAGACAATGGGAGAGCTCTTTTGTGGTGGGGGAGACCTGGCAGGGACATTATCTTCTCACTCGACTTCTCACACTGGCCCTGCCCACAAAGCCCACCTGTAGGACTTTAGAGAGATGGAGCCTGCTTCTGACTCAAGCAGCTAGCTGTGCCCATTGTCTGGTTCTCTTGCATTACACTGAGAAGGATCTGTGTTACCCCTGAAGCATGCCCTGACTAGGAAAATGTGAGGTGTAGAGCCAGTGAGGGATCACCTCTCTTAAGAATCCATGAACCTATCTAGATGAGAGGGTGTGTGGGTTCAGACCTGGCCTGAGGGCCAACCTCTTTGCTGGTATGTGTTAAGTATGAATAAAAGTAAATAGAGTAACTGCTTCAACAAAGAATAATTGAGATCCAACCATTTAAGAGACGCATTGCGGAAAGGCAGGTGGGGAGCAAGGAGTAGAAAGGGCAAAAAAAACCATTTGATTACTGTCCTTGAGGAGCCCACAGTGGAGCAGCCACAACGTGCACATACCCAGCACACCATAATACCACAGGTTAAATGTCACATGAACAAAGTGGGTGGGAGCCCACACAGGGAGTGGCTGATTCCACACGCGTGTCAGGAGAAGCTTGGAAGAGACATTTGCACTGCATACTAAGGAATGAGCTACAGGAAGCAAATGAGCAAAGTCTTTCTAGAGACAGAAAGCAGAGAACATAAAAACATCGAGACAAAGCATATGGAGGGCTCGGGAACCACACAAAATAATAATTTGCCTAAACTAGAGTGCTATTTTCCTTAATTGGACTCTTCTTCCAAGTACCTCTCCTTTCTCCAGATAGATGCCTATGCGTGCGCCATGGACATCCACGAGGTGGGTGTGCCAGTAAGAAGCCAGTCTGCAGTGGTGGGTGAGGGAGGGATAGTGGCAGGCCTCCAATACTGTGCTGAAGACTGGGAGCCTCAGGGCTCAGTCGGTTAAGCGTCTGACTTTGGCTCAGGTCGTGATCTCATGGTTCATGGGTTCGAGCCCCACATTGAGCTCTGTGCTGACAGCTGGGAGCCTGCACGGGATTCTCTCTCTCCCTCCCTCTCTCTCCTTCCCTCCCTGACTCACGTGCTCTCTCTCTCTCTCAAAATAAAGAAATAAACTTTAAAAAAAAAAGAGCAGGAGCCTCCTCTCAAGCCGTCTCTACCACAGAGTGAAAGGCTGCTCTCTCCACCTTGTCCCACAGGAATCCTGCAAACAGCACCGGAGAGTGGGCAAAACTGGACCACCAGCAGTTTTCTGAAGTCCTGCTGCAAGGGAAATGCCCTTGGAGTCTCAGTTTTATCTCTAAACCCTTGCCAGTTTTGGTTTATGCTATAATTTATCCATGTCTCTTTTAATGTAAAAGTAATATTTGCAATCATTTCCTAGTGAGTAAAGCAAAGACTGAGCATGTTTGTCTCGTGGGTTCTCTCGCCCCCAACACACTGCGAGTCCCTAAGGGGACCCTCCATGTTCAGTGGCATGCCCTGAGGCTCAAGAGGTGTAATGCCCAGATCCCAGGGTTAGAAAGGAAGCAGTGGGAAGGGGATGAGGCCAGAGGCAGGAAGACTAAGTAAGAGGTAGC
This sequence comes from Neofelis nebulosa, assembly GCF_028018385.1. Taxonomy (NCBI): domain Eukaryota; kingdom Metazoa; phylum Chordata; class Mammalia; order Carnivora; family Felidae; genus Neofelis; species Neofelis nebulosa. The sequence continues at coordinate 12,794,194 of NC_080791.1, forward strand.
ATTGGCTGAAAACAGCAACACTGCTAGAAATGTAGAGGACAGAGACGATAAAAGGGAGGTTTTCTGTACAGTTTTGCCCAGGCTTGGTAACTGCTGGTCACTGAGCGAGGGAAAAAAAACGTCGCGGGCTCCGAGTTTTCTCCCCCAGTGCTTGTTATGGTTACTGTTGCTATGTAACAAATGCTGCCCTCACTGAGCCACTTCAAACAGCCATTTTATTAAGCTCACAGATTCTGTGAGTTAGGAATCCAGAAGGGCAGAGCAGGGATGGCTTGTGTGACTCACAACATGTGAAAATTCAAAGGCTGGAGGGACGTCTGGGGGCCTGGGGGTGCCTGTGCTCCCAGAACTGGTGGCCAATGCAGGCTGTCAGTCCGGACCTCAGCTTAACTGTGGACTGGAGCCATGTGACCTGGGCTCGTTTGGGCTTCCTCACAAGATGGTGGTTGGCTTCCAAGAGCAAGCATTCCAGGGGAGCAAGGTGCATGGTCTTTTTACTTAGCCCCGAAAGCCACATAGCATCACTTCCACTGCACTTTGTTGGTGAAGGCGGGCACAACTGTCTGACCAAGTTCAATAGACCGTCGGGTTCACAGACTCCACTGCCGGATGGGAGGAGTGTCAAGGTCATGTGGAAGAACACGTGGAATGGGGGGTTCTGTTGTGCTCATCCTTGGAAAAGATAATCTGCCACCGTGCTCTGTCGGGAGACTCTTTTGTCAATTTTCATGTATAGTTGTGAGCCCATCTTGTAACTGTGAGCAATTGAGAAAGGAGTTCTTGTTAGTTTCACCTTTGCCTTTGCCCCCAACATCTAGCATCTTGTCTTGTTTTCAGAAGGGTTTAGTTAGAATCTGTGTGATGAATGAATAAACAAACGAATGAATACATGAATGAGAAATGGGCTGCCGGGATGTCTCCATGGCACCCGGCACAGACATCTGCCTGGAGAAACTGGAGCTCCTTGAAGGAAGGGGACCACTTAAGGAAAGTTGGTTTTATTGTTCTTGCATCCCTCCTGTATGTTCTCAGCTAATCCGGCAATCCATTATTTATGTGTAGCCTAATTAAGGTTGTGAGTGGCTTGATCCTTGTTTACTTAAGCCTATCCCGGAAGATTGCCAAGATTAAATAAAATTACCTCCAGGCAGGCAGGCCGGCCTCGCAGGGGCTGGGCGAGAAGAGAAGACTGGAGACGGAGCAGCAGCCCCATGGTCTTCTGGGGGAGCCTGCACCTTGGAAAACTTCATTTCTATCTCCTGCACACGCACACATCATATGCCCGTGGCGCACGCCCACCCGGAGGCACGACGGACCACACACGTGCGCAGGCATCCATGAACACCTCGACGTGCACATGGGGCTGCCGCTGTATAAATGCAGTCTTACACAAATGTTACTGCTCCTGCCATTGCTGCTGCCAATTCCAGCTCCCTTAATAAAGATTCAGATAATCTAGACCAAACAAAACTCAGTGAAGTCTGAAACTAACTAATCGAAAACGATTAGCTCCTTTCAGCCTCTGAATTTACCCTTTTCTTGTAAAACCAAAGACCAGCTCTTATTTGGATGCTGGCCTTGTATATTTAATGAAGAGACAAGACAGTGGCTGGAGTGGCGGGGACAGGTTAATATTTTTTAATGATTAGTAGCAAATTAGAAAACATTTCAAAGGGCTATTTACATTTTTTCCTTCTACCTGAGGCTGTTCTTCTTTGGAATAGTAGTTAACCCACCAGTATCCAACTTGTAAGCAGGATGAATGGGACCCCTCATCCATGGGAGAAATTTTGGTTTTGCTCATGGTCACATCCAAGAGGCTATTGGGTACCTCGGGATTTAGAGAAATAAGAGCATTCTTGGCCACAACTCTTCATCCTCCAGCAGTGTCAAAAGAGATGCCATTGGCAATTGGTTATCTAGAGTAAAGGCCAGGGGACAGTAAGACAGTGATGGAGACAGGGTCCTCTACCAAGAGTGAATGCAAGAAAAAGAGTGAGCTTTTTCAGGGCGCCTGGGTGGCTCAGTTGGTTGAGTGTCCAACTTCGGGTCAAGGCATGATCTCACAGGTGGTGAGTTCAAGCCCCTGTTGGGCTCTGTGCTGACAGCTCAGAGCCTGGAGCCCGCTTCGGATTCTATGTCTCCCTCTCTCTCTGCCCCTACCCCGCTCATGTTCGCGCACTCTCTCTCTCTCTCTCTAAAAAATAAATAAACATTAAAAAAAAGAATGAGCTTTCTCAATATTGAGGAAGTGTAGACACATTTTGCAACGCAGTCATGTGTATTGGGCAGCATCTCAATCTCAGTGCTAATCTCCCTGTGGTTACTCACAGTTCAAAAGGTTATATAAATAAACCAATGAGCCAATTACTGAATGACAGGTAAGACAGGTAAGCACAAAGAAGGCATAGAAGGGGCTTCTCAGCCAGTTTTAAGGTTTGAAGCAGGTTTCTGGAGGTTGCTGAGGACTATGCTCTGAGTTGACTGTGCATGTGTGTGAGGGAAAAAACAGAGTGACAGAGAGAATGGCAGTAGAGGATGGGTTGGGGGGCTAGTGGTGGGAGATGGTGGTCTAGAGAGGTAACTGCCTGAAGAGAGACATAATAATAACAGTGGTAGTGGGAGAAGTGATGGCACTACTACCAGAGATAGCTGGTGTAGTGTAGAACACTCTGTGCGGATTATTACGTTCAATCTTAAGAACAAATCTAAATTTTCCCCATTTCACACAAAATGTAACTAAATCACACCCGAATTAAGGAATTTCCCCAAAGTCACAGGTGAAGAAGTTGGAATTTAAACCCAGGAAGAGAGTTAGGCTCTAGCCTCCACCTGCATAGCCTGTTTGCTCTCCTGCGGCCACAGCAAGATTGTTGTTCTTGATCCTGTCAGCAATTAGACATTGAAGGGTTTTAAGCAGTGAGGGGACACAGCCAGATTTGCGTTTTAAAGGCAAGTCTGGAAGCCGAGTGGAAAGGGGTTTGATGGTGGAACACTGTAGATAAGGTGACTAATTAGGAGGGTAGCAAGTCCCAGGGGAGAGAGCATGAATGCCTCCACTGGGGGCTGAGGATGAGAAGGAAGGGTCAAATCTGAGAAATGTTTGAGACAAACACTTAAAGAGTATTAGTGACTAAAAGTGAAGAGTGCCTGAAAACGAATCTAGGATTCCCGGATTTATGGCCAGAGCAGATGGAAGTGCCATTAACCATCTAGAAAACACTAGAAGCAGGGCAGGCCTGGGGTTAGAAGAGGTAGGGAGGCACGGAGAGAGTTAGTGTTCCCTCAAGTTCTGTACTTGCTGACCCTGAAGCCCCACAGGACATCCCAATGGGAAGGAGCAGAAGTCATCTGGATGGATGAACCAGAAGCTGAGCTAAGAGGTTAGAAATGAAGGTATCATCCACATAAAGGTGGTAATTAAAACCATGGAAACGAGGATATCACCCAGGGAGGGCAGTCCACGTGGGAAGAGAAGGAGGTCTAGAGAACACCTACACTGAAAGGGCAGATGGAAAAGACAAACTGGAAAGTTGTCCATGAAAAAATATCTAAAGGGTAGAAAGGGAATCCAGAAAAAAAATGAAACCATAAAAAATAAGGTAATAGAGACTTTCGAGAGAGTGGTGATTGCATCTTAACGATGCAGAGAAGTCCACAAAAAGGACCGAAAAATGTCCCCTGGCTTAATCATCTTTAGTCCCTCAGTGAGCTTTGACAGTACAGTGAGGTCATGGAATAGAGGAAGGGAGTGAAGTGAATGAATGGAGTGCATAGGAGGTAGGAAAACTGGGAGATTAATCTGCCAAGCAACTTGTCTAGGTAGGAAGTGAACAACCCAAAGACCAGGGATCAAGGGAGAGCTGTTGAAGATGTAAGAAATCTGAACTCCTGTGAAGGACTGAGAGGAAGAACAAGTAGAAAGAACAATGGAATGATAGCCATGGAGGAGAGAGAGAGAGAACCAGGAAGTGAGGTCCCAGCTGGGTGGGACAGGATGTGATCAGGAGATGGTGGGGAGTGGCCTGTGAATGGGAAGAAGCCTCCTTCCTTTGACAGTGGGAACAACGGACTGGGAAAGAGAGTCATAAATCCAAATGGTGGGGACGTCTGAGAGACAATGCTCTAAGACTTCCGCTTTCAGATTTTTCAGAGGAAGTAATGGATGAAAGCATCTGCTTAGTGTACAAAGGGAGAACACTGGAAGGAAGCTTGAGAAGAGAGAAGGGGGTGAGTGGTGGGGAGGGGCCACAGTGAGAGCTGCCCACCAACAAAATGCTTGGCCAGTGGTGCACAGAGCTCAGGCTGTCCCTGGGTTAAGGGATTTCCCCCTTAGAATTCTCCAAAAATCAGGCATAGGGGCAAAGGCAGCATGCATCGGAATTTGCCGGCAGAGTATACGATAGAGTCCAACAGACATGCCAGTGCCAACATCACTGGTGACTCAGTCATGGCCATATCTGTTGTGCATGCAAGGCGTCCGCACAGTGACTAGCACATAGCCCTCGATAAATGTTGGCTCTTGTTAACGGCAATCAGTTGGTGATCTCCAAGGTCATTCCCCATCTTAAATTATAAAATCCAATATTCTCCTATTATACAAAAGAAAAAATGTGGAGACATGGGCTTTTAACAGAAGAGCTTAAGATTAAAGCCAAAGGAATTTCCAAAAGGAAGGGCTGTAAAATGCCCATAAAGGCTATTAAAGAAGGTGAGAGAATCCTGGATAAACTGAGGATCAGGACAGATTCTTAGGTGCCTAGGACAGGTTTGATGCCTTTCCTCTGTGCACTGAGAAAGCAATGTCCCACAATGTCACGCCCAACCTGCTAAAAAGGGCTGCCTGGAGCTCTGTGATGAGAATGGTTTGGAGGCAGGAGAATAATTAGTCATGTCTGCCATGAGCTCAGGATGGGAGGTGGCACTTTTGCTGTCCCTGCTAGAGCCCAAACCCCTCACTTACATGAGAGAACTGAGGACGAGAGAAAGCAGATGTCGCGGCTAGCTTTTTAGGGGAAATCTGGACCAGCCACATTTTCCAACGTATGGCTCAGGGTTCTGTCCGGCACACCACATCCCTGTTTCCCCGACACAAACAGCACAGACATCATGGCAGTGGTCACTGAGGGCCTGAAAACAGTAGCAAAGACCAAGAAGCAGCAGATTTATGAATCGAGGCCCTGTCTCCACGTCCCGGCACAGGGGAATCATCATTTAACATAAATAAGCCACAACATAACCTAGAGTAACCCTCAGCAAAAACAAAGTACTAAGGGAGCCTGGGTCCCTGCTGTGAAATACTAAGTGTGCAGTTTAAACTTATTTGAAGCATGTAAAAGCCTAAGGGCCTACACATGGGCACCGATAGCTTTAAGGAGAGGCTATTTCAGTTGGAACAACGTTGTCTGGCACCTAATGCTTATCAAGCACCCAGGGTGGGAGGCCCAATTATAGAATTAACATTGCTCATATCTGCTCAGCCAAATAGAAAGGAACTACTCTATAAAGGGGCCAGGCATCCAAAATGAAGCAGGGGAGGGAGAGGCCTCTAATTGCTCTCATTTTTTGCCCAGCAGCGTGGTGCCAGTCTCAGAATCTCCCAAGCAGATGGAAGGAAGGTAGGGGCGGAGAAGGGATAGGGAAATCACTTCACTTCATCACATATTTCCTCCCACCCTTATATCTTCTTCTCTATTGCTCTTTCCCCCTCTCTCTTTCTCTCTTGGCTCTTTTTGTTCAACCTATTAATGTTCCGAGTGTTTCTAGCCCCTCCCCTCAGCCCAGTACACAGGTCAGTTGGGTGAACTAAACAGAGCATCAGAGTCAGAGAGATCTGAGCTCGAATCATTCCTTCGTTGATACAAGCTCTGTGATCTTAGGCAATGGACTTAACTGCTCTCAGTCAGTTTGCTCACAGTTCCAAAATAGGAGCTGACCCTCAATATTTACCTTTCAGTGTAATTCTGAAACAAAAGAAGATGACAACTCCTAGCATCCAACATACTGTGTCTTGCCCGGAGTATGCACAAACTCTGATGACAGTTGCAGGCAGCCTTGTCCTGAGATTCAAATGAAATTGCCCTGTACCCCAATACCACTTGTAGGAGAAAACCCAGTCTTTTCCAAAGGTTCTGGGAGGCAGCATGTAATGCTTCTCCTGGTTACAGTGATCAGTTCCATTTGAGGATTCGTTATATTCTCTAAAGGTAATCAACCCCTTTTCACTCCACACACACTCATGGTGGACCCCACCCTGACTCCTTCATTCCCTCCAAATACTCTTGCCCTGAGACTGTGGTTTTTAGTGAAATGTGAGGGAAGAGAGAGTGTGCAACATGCTACATCAAACCATAACTGGTGTGGACCTCACTCTCCGATTCTCCCTGCTCCAGGATGCCCTCACCAGCAGCTCCTTCCACTCACTCCAGCCTCTCCCTCCCTCTTTTCCTCCTTCATCGTCCTCCCTCCTTTCTCCTCTGCTCATCCCCACCCCCAAATTCCTTTCCTTTCCGTCTCTTACCCCAAGCAGTTTAGCCATTTCCTTCTGTTGTCTGTCTCCCCCCGCTCCATGCTTGGGGTCTAATCTTTCACATCCCAAACACCCGGTGGAAGTATTTTCCTAAACGAAGCCAATCCCCCTCCCTAGGAAGAAGTCTGGCGTGAGCTGTTAATGCAACAGTTATGTTCCCCCCTACTACACATGTCCTCAATCAGTAAATGTGAGTGGCCTCTTCTCTCCTTCCACCAAAAAGTACCTTTCCTCAGACCACCTTCCCCTGGAATGCCCTTCCCCATCTCTAGGAAGCCTTCTGAGAGAGGAAGCCACCTGTCCCTGTACTGGCCTCCTTTTACTTCTCAGTCGATCCCATCCCTACGCTGAGACGGCTCTCGGAAAAGTCAGCTTTCATTTGCCAAGCCCAATGACCTATTCCCATTCCCTGTGGCAAGTGACACTATGGACAATGGACTCTTCCCGACCCTCAGCCTACTCCGTGCCATCATCCCTAACCCTCCACCCTGTCTGCAACCACCCCTTCTCAGAGGTCCCTGTCCCCTCTCCACCTCGGATGAGTGGACACGCTTCCAGCAGTAGGTCTCCTCTCTCCTCCATCCACACAGTTTTCCCACCTGTGTTATGCATTCCCACAGCTCAACGGCTCAGGAGCCTGCACGCCTCCCTTTAGCGATCATCTCCTCAGAGCTCACGCACACATTGGTGAGCTTCTAGAAATCTCTGAGTGAGGATCAGGCTCACAAATCCAAACCACGCTCACTATTCTGTCCCCACCGCCAAACCCACACCTCCTCGGGCACCGTCACATTCAGTTAGGCAACCACTGGCCTCCAACCCTTCCAGGCATCCATCGATTCCCTCCGTAAACATTTACTGGGCCTTTCTCCGCAGGTAATCTCATTCATTCTCATGGCTTTAAGTAACATCTATATGCTGACGAATCCAAAATTTAGATCTCAGCCCAAAGCTCTGCTCTCAGCTATAGACTCATATATCCTACCACCTACTCAGCATCTCCTCCTCACCTCAAAGGCACCACAAACTTAATACGTCCAAGACAGGTTCTTTACCTCCTGTATACCATGACACTGCTCCTTTTCCAATCAAACTCATATTGGTAAATAGCACCTCCAACTACACATTCACTTAACACAAAAACATGGACATCACTTCGATTCCCCCTCCCCTCACACTTCAGCCTGCTACCAGCTCTCCACGTGCCTTGTTCTGAAATGTACCCCAAATCGACATTTGTCTCCCCACTTTCATGGCCACCTCCATGATCTGGGCTATAATGACCTCTTCCGTGGACAATTCCAGTAGCCTCTCTCAGCGTCTTTCACTCTGTCCTTGCTTTCCTCACACTCACTGTACCCTGAATAAGCAAGCTCTTCAAACAACATAAATGGGATTGTGCCATTCTCCTACTTAAAACCCAGGAGTGACCTTTCCGTTTCTCTTGGAATAAACTCCAAATTCATCATCATGTCCTGTAAGCACTTGCTGCCCCTCTGAAGTTCCTTCATCTGTAACTCAACATCTCCTACGTTCTATAAATCAGGAACAAGCCAAGCCCTTTCTAGCCCTTCTTCTTAGAACTTCTGGTGTGGTACTTTTCTTCCTGAACTTCAGATCTCAGCATGATTTTACCTCCTCAGAGAAGGCTTCCTGACTCTCCAAGCTGGGTTTGTAACTGCTAGCCCACCATTATCTTTCATTATGCCACCCTGCTCCTTCCTAACATTTAGTTACTTACTGGATTTTATTTTTTCTTTGCTTATTTATTGTCTATCTCCTCTATGAGGGCATGGACCATGTCTGCTTTGTTAACCGCTGGATTCCTAGCATTGGAAACATTGTCTGGCACATAGTAATTGTTTAATAAATACTTGTTGAATGAACGGATGGTTGGAAAAAATGAATGCATCTCTAATATGAATGAGGTGTTGCATAAGACACAGCCCTTGCTCCCCAGGGATCAGCCACCCAGGAGAATATAAACTCCCAATTATAATAGAGAGTTATTATATTGTGAGAGCCATGGTCAGATGGTGTGAAAATGCAGAGGTAAGCACAACCAGCCTGCCTCAGGGAATTTGTGGAAGAATTCACAGAAAGTTCACAGATAGGACAGGTATGACACAAAGAGGAATTTGGTAAATTTTAATTTTGTGGTGTAGCTGATTGAATTGAAATTAAAATTTACCCTTACATCTTAGCTTGACATCAACTCAAGCAATTACCTGATACTGGAGATAGGAGCTGGAAATTTTGAGTATCAGTTGAAAATATAGTCTCAGTCCTTGTAACAAAATAGGTAATCTGTTGGTATGAAAAATACATTTCCCTCCCTCACCCTCCAAAAAGCCCCCAAATTCTACTGAGTCCAATATGCCAATGTTATGAATGTAAAACCACGGGCTGCAGATATAAATGAATTGAATTAAGAACAGAACAAGGATCATGTTTTAAAAGAAAAAAAATTTATAATCTTTTAAATGTTTATTTTTGAGAATTAGAGAGAGACATAGCATGAGCAGGGGAGGGACAGAGAGGGAGACACAGAATCTGAAGCAAGCTCCAGGCTCTGAGATGTCAGCACAGAGCCCGATGCAGGGCTCAGACTCACGAGCCATGAGATCATGACCTGAGCTGAAGTTGGATGCTTAACTGACTGAGCCACCCAGGTTCCCCTTTTTAAGATTTTTTTTTAATGTTTATTTATTCTTGAGAGAGAGAGAGCATGAGCAGGGGAGGAGCAGAGAGAGAGGGAGACACAGAATCTGAAGCAAGCTCTAGGTTCCAAGTTGTCAGCACAGAGCCTGATGAGGGGGCTCGAACTCACAAACTGTGACATAATGACCTGAGCCAAAGTCAAATGCTCAACCAACTGAGTCACCCAGGAGCCCCAGATCATGTTCTATAAATGGCATTTTTTCCTTAGTATATATGGCACCCATCTTAGCTCTATTATGTTGTGGTAGCAAATAATCCCAAAATCTTAGTCACTTCCATGCCAAAGGTTTATCTCTCACTTATATTATGTGGGTATTGGGTTTATTTTTATTCTCTGACCCAGGCAGAAGCAGCAGTTTCAATCAGGGACACGTTGGTCTGGAGGCAGAGGGGAGAACATTATGGCAGAACCAAGTGATGGTTCTTCAAGCTTATGTTTGAAAGTAGCTAATGTCACTATCACATTTCACTGGCCGAAGTCAGTCACATAGTGAACACTAGCAACACTGAGTCAGGGAAGTATAACCCCTGCAAATATTTGGTGATAAAAATACAACCTGCCATGACATATATAGTTCAAGTTCATTGCTTACATTATTTCCATTACTATAAGAATGCTAAGAAATACTTATATAAGTTCTAGATAGGAAACATACCTACAGACAACAGTTGACCCCCGTGATGGACTGAGGCAGCATAAAATACCCCAGCAAAGACACAAATTCCATTTCCTATTGGCAATCTAATCCCGCAGAACTAGAATTTAGGATTTCCAGTAAGATTTCTGCCTATCACATCTATGTGAACAAAATAGCGGTTTCCTCTTCAAGACCAAGATTAAATAAATTTCAACCCATAAATAAGAAGTATTTACTCACAATCTGGGGGGAAATGGGAACATTTAATGTGTTTTATAAACTGGCAAATATTGTATACAGAAGTTTTTGGTTGGCCTCAAGAACTAGGTGATCTTCTTTGAATGTGATAGGCATATTGAAAAAATAAATTCAGGGTCAGACCCAGCAGCTTCTCCATCATACCATCAAGTGCAAATTCAAATAGACACTTGAGAGGGGGAGTAGGTGCCCCCCGTTAGAGCTCCGCAAGAAAAGAGACCACTTCTCACATAGTTCTCAATCTTCAGAAGCTACCACAGTGCCTGGTACCCAACTTTCAAAACAGTCAACTTGACCCCGGAATTCCAAGTTTAGAGATGTATCTTAAGATAATAATCAGAGATGTTCACAGAGGAAACAACTGGAGATACATAGGATGCTTATCACAGTCCCATATATAAAAGCACCAATTATTAGCAACCAAAATACCCAACAATAGAGTACTAGTCAAATACGTTAGAGTAGATCATACAACAGAATATTAAACAACTATGAAAAGCTATATTTTCAAAGAACATTTCATTATAAAGGAAAATAAAATACACTATAGAGGACCAGAAGTTCAAAAACTTGTAGGTTCACTGAATGATCATTTTCATAAAATACATATATGTGTGCACATATATATGTACATGCATGCAAACATACACATATACATGTCTGAATGAGACAGAAAAAAATTATCTATTACAAGGAAAGACATGCATTTCTTGCAAGTCCCTTTTGACTTGTAACAATGGGGGATCCTTCGAGTATAGAGGAGAGGGACGTGTAAGGATGAGGAGACAGGGGAGGCTAGAGCTGGGGACAAGACAGGCTCTGTGGCAGGACTAATAATTAGCAAGAGGTTGAGGCAGTTGACGGTTGATTGGAATTGGGGGCATGGCAAAGAATTCCTATGTTTAAAGGAGATTTTTTAAATGCTTTTTTTACTTATTTTTGAGAAAGAGAGCACACGCATGTTGGGGAGGGTTGGGGTGGGGGTGGGGGCGGGACAGAGGATCTGAAGCAGGCTCTGCACTGAGAGCAGAGATGCTGATGCAGAGCTTAAACTCATGAACCATGAGATCATGATCTGAGCTGAAACCAAGAGTTGGATGCTTAACCGACTGAGCCACCCAGGTGCCCCAAATAAAGGAGATTTTTTACTAAATTTTGCTGTGCAATATATATTGCGTCCTTCTCCTTTGCCTCTGCCTGAAAACTTTGGCAAAATCTTCATTTTCCTTTTCTACTTTGTGAAGGGAGATTTACTCTGGGGGGGAGGTGTCCAAATCCTGACTCTTGCTCAGGGGCAAGAAGCAAGAGTGTCTGAGGGACCCAGCCCCATCTGGGATACCTTTAAGGAAGAAGATGCACCAAAATATTAAACAGTCATTAGCTTGGGGTTGAGAAAAAAAGGTGATTTTCATTTCCTCTTTGTACTTTAATGGATTTTTCAAATTTCTGCAATGAATATGCATTACTATTATAATCAGAAAAAAATGTTATTTTTAAAAAATAAATTGATGTCAAATGAATGAATAAGTGAATAAATCAATGAATGAATGAATTAACTAATTAGTGAAATGATTGACCTGGGCAATGGAAGCACATACAGGATTCTAGTTGACAAATTTGCTTGTTCTTATTTCCTGCTGTGGACATTAGTCAGCCTCTATCTTTAGATGAGACATATTTAAAAAAAAAAAACAAAACTGAAAAATATTCTTCAGATGGAAGCAATATTTTCGTGCCCTCTATTCACCGACATTTGCAAAATCCCTCCATCCCACCCAGCCTGGCTCACTTCTGACATGCCTCTTATCTTTTCCCGCAGGGTCTGTGGCCAACACCCCCAGAATTCTCTAGCACAGAATGCCATGAAAATCAAAGAGAGCAGGCAATCGATGGAAGGAGCCACATCTACAAAGAAGCCTGCTGGATGCTTGCTTTGAAATCTTGTGGCTCTGTGTTTAGATGGCCTTACAATATCAGCACGTGCATGGGTATACGTGCACGACACACACAGGCTGTAAACTGAAAACATACTTAACACACCCAAACACATCCAACCTGAACCAGTGCCAAACCACATGTGTTGGACGTGTCAACAAACTGTCTGATTTGTTCCTGTCTCATCCGCAAACACCGTCAGGCAGGGCTGGAAAGCAGGCACACTGTGCCGGACTAAACCTACAAGGGCTTCTATGGAAAGCATATTGCTTGCCCATATGGGCTGGGGGGAGATGGCAGGTGGGTGAGGATCTTGCCACCTGCCAGGTTGGGAGACAAGCAACGTGCTCCTGAGTCCTGGAATCCAGGCTGAGGACAGCCCAAGGGCATAGGGAGCTTTCTGGAATATTTGGGGAAGACAGTTCCTGAGTGGACCCTTGGAGAGGGAGGAAGGGGGAATGAGAAGCCTGCCTGACAAAGCTGATTTTTTTTGTGTGCAGATGCTGCTGGCAGAAGAACAAAGTGGGAGCAGTGTGTTCAGCTACATTAGTCAGGGATAGAGTTTTAATAGGCTGCAGAAGGAAATGATGACGGCAAAGTTAGGAGCAGTGAGTAACTCAGTTTGAGAGAGCCAAGCTCCCCGGGAGGTGACAGCCGAGGGGCCATTTCCCTGCTTGTAGGGGCAGGGCTGGTGTTGGGGTCACAGCAGACACTGGCATTGGACACTTTTTCCTGAACATACACGAGCCTGAGCTTCTGGAAGGTGACCCTGCAGCTCCTCCTGTCGTGGCCCTGAGACATCGGGGGATCATCAGCAATGACAACCAGTACAGAAATGATCCCGAGCAGCTGGGGACAGAGCTGTCATTTATGGTCAAAGGACAGAGGGAGAGCCCTTTTCCTGGGGAGGCTCTCTGCATGGACGGGGCAGGAGAAGCCTTGTAACTGCTACAGGGGAGAAGATGACAGTGAGGTGCCAGGGGTCAGCAAGTCTGGTAGGGGGCAAACTGGTGACAAAGCTCACAGGGCTCAGGCACCTCTGTATGTTAGGGAAAGGCAGGCATCTTCCCACCAGTGAAGGATATATGGCTCACTGGAGAGGAGGGAGGGGGCAGATTCAGCCTTCACTTGTCCCCCTGGCTGAGCACCCTTACTCAGAGTACCATCTGCCCAGCCATATGCGGCAGCCATGAAAACTAGCCTTTGATGAACAAAATCCTTAGCCTGGAATTCCTGGCCCTCCGCGAGCCGGCCGCACTCAGTTCGGCCCAGTGTCTCCTACCATTTGCCAAAACCCACACTCCATCACAAGGCAATTCCTACCCATTCTCCGAGCCTACCTTTGCTACATCACACTTATACTTCTGCTTCTACTGTTTCCTTTAGCCATAACGCTTTAACCTACATCTTTGCCCACATTACTGCATGCGTTTTTAAGTCCTGCTCAAATACTACCTCCTTCATGAAGTCCCCTCTGGTTGCCTCCAAGTCAAAGCAATCTTGTCCTAATCTGAGCTCTTGTGACACTTTATGTCCTAGTAGCATAAGAAAGGTACCTCTTTCTACCTCGTTTTTATGTTTCTTATCTTCTCTACTAGACGGTGAGCCCTCCGAGGGCCTGACCTGTTCCTTATTACTATTACATACCCTAGAGCATCAAAGGGGTATACCTGGCACATGAAAGATGCTCCATAGGCTGTCTCATGGAAAGAGTCTTGGGCAAAGCAAATTTAGATCCCAGCACCGGTCACTTGGAGACAATAATAGCTAATCACCATTTATTTTAATGTGTGTTGGGCACTGCTGAAAGTGCTTAACGTGTAAGAAGTTGCTGAATTCCGCTGACTAGTCCAGGTAAGCTCTGCATTTATCTCTCAGTGCAGAACAGGAAACTGAGACACAAGTTAAGGGTCATCAACGAGTAAGTGACAGAAGCGAGATATGAACCCAAGCCAAATAGCCCTGAGACCCCACCTGTGACCATGTGCTAGGCTGCTACTCACTGATCAACCTTAGGTTTAACTAATCTGATTCCCCCTCCTTCATCTATGAAATGGGGATAATAATACTTACATATTATATATGTATATATGTCAATTATCTATTAACTGTGTAGGTTCCTGGAACATAAATCTCCAATAAAAAGTGGTCACCATTAATACGTTTTGAATTAAGGAAATAAAGAACACAGGAATATAGGATAGCAATATATCCAGTACAAATATAACATCCCCTCTATGTGATTTACATTGTTCTAGTAGTCACAGAAATAAAGATGAGACCAAGTGGATAAAATTAATTTTAATAAAATATGTTATTTAATCCAATATATCCAAAATTTTAGCATTTCAACATGCAATCAATATTTAAAAATATGAATGAGATATTTAACATTATTTCTTTACAGTAAGTCTTCAAAATCTGGCTTGGATTTTACACTTAGAGCTCATGTCAATCTATACTGCCCACATTTCAAATATTCAAGAGCCACACGTATCCAGTAGCTACCATATCGGACAGCATAGATCTAACACAACAGACAGAAGAAAAAACCTCTCCAAAAATCCTATTAGGAAGTCAAACTTCTGCTATCTGAGCTATGATGGATTTTCTCTTTTCAAGAGCCCATCATTAAAATGTAAATACCCCTGGGAAATATCAATTAATGCTAAAGCTGGGGCCAATGCTGCTACTCAGACTTGCTGAGGTTCTCAGAAGCCACACTCTGATTCAAAGTGTGAGTCTCAGAGTCGGACAGAACGGAGCTAAATCACGAGGTGCCTCTTACAACTGTCATGACAGCGGCTGAGTCCTTTAGCACTGCTGTGCCCAGTTTGCTCACGTGTGAGGGGCATTAACACCCACATAGGGCTGACTTAGGACTGCCGGGAGAAAGCTTGCCAGGGCGAGCACAGGTGTTCCAGGAGCCTCAGTTCACTCCCTTTGCCCCTAGACCTCTGTGTACCCAAGCTGTCCCTTTCTCTGTCGCTGTCCTGTCACAAAGACACACCCTTGGGGCTTTTACCCAGATGAGTTGTTATGATTGGGCCCTGCTTGCTTACCTTTCACAAAAATTTGCTGGGTATCTATATGACTAGAACACAGAGGCACCAGGGGTCCCAAGAAAGTGCACTGCACTGACAATGATTATTTCAGTTGTGGTACCGACCCAAGGATGTTCAGGTTCATTATGACTCGGACTCCCCACCAGAGTCTGGGCTCAGCCTCTGCACTCCTCCAGCCCTGCCTCTGGCCCCCGCTCCTGGGAAGTGGGGTAGAGCATGCCATCTGGTCCGAGAAGGGGGCTCTACCTCTGGCCCTGTCCACAAACGCCTCTTCTGATTATATGCCCACCTTCCTCCCCTGGGCCCAGGGCTTTTCGTTCCAGTTCTATTGTCACAGCCTGTCACTTTCAACACTTGACTTTGTCTTGTTCCACCTGTAAGGCAAAGGTAACTGTGCCTGAGGCGGCCCGCAGAGGTGCACACAAGTGGGAGAGCCCTGGGGGCCAACGTTCACATGCCAGGGTGCTATTCAGGGGCCAGGAGTGGATTTCTGGGACAGAGGGGCAAAGCCATAGTCAAGAGGAAAAGTTCAGGAAAAAGGGCAGGTTGCTCTGAGCCAAGGCCATTTAAGAACCTAATGGCCCAAGAAACAGAGTGAGAAGTCAGGGTGATCACGAGAAATACAGGAATGATATGAACAGGTCAGGCAGTCCAGGGTGCTAAGTATGTGTGTGAGGTGTGCGTTTTCCAGAAAACCCGTGCACTGAAGGCCCATGTAGAATTTTGGGGTGGGAGCTCCTAACGCCTCCTTACATGTTTTCCAGGGATTTCAAATACCCAATGCCTTGCAGACACCTCTGCCCGTGCGGTGAACACATGTGCCGCTTCAACTTGAACTTGTCCCCACTGCTGTCAACTACCTACTGAGCCGCGGCCAGCCAAATTAGCATGCAAAGCATGCCACCCTAAACCCACTGCCTGCTCCATCCTGGCCCTCCCAGCTCATGACCTTGCCAGTGTTGCTGTGACTTAAAGGCCACACCCACCTAATTCAGAGCCATGACATTAGGATGCTTACTGTCTCGAAGGGATGGATCCATACACCTAGGAGGTGGCACAGAACAGTGATTAGGGCTTTCGTGTAGAAACCCCAGCTCTGCCACTTGTTGTACAGCCTTAATCAAGTGGTTTGCGGGGCACCTGGGTGGCCCAGTCGGTTAAGCGTCAGACTTTGGCTCAGGTCATGAACTCGCAGTTTGTGAGTTCAAGCCCCACATCAGGCTCTGTGCTGACAGCTTGGAGCCTGCTTCAGATTCTGTGTCTCCCTCTATCTCTCTGCCCTGCCCCTCTCCTGCTTATGCTCTGTCTCTCTCTGTCTCTCAAAAATAAATAAATGTTAAACAAAAAAATCAAGTGGTTTGCCTCCATGTTCTTCTCTGTAAGATGTGTATGGTAAGACCTATCCTACAGAGTTGCTACGGGATACAAATGTGAAATAATACACGTAAAGCACATTTTAATACCTAGCACATAGGAAGCACTCAATCAATAGTAGCTCAATTTTTTAGAATGTTTTTATGTTTTATTTTAGTTTTTGAGAGACAAAGTGTGAGTGGGGGAGGGGCAGAGAGAGAGGGAGACACAGAATCCGAAGCAGGCTCCAGGCTCTGAGCTGTCAGCACAGAGCCCGACGTGGGGCTGGAACTCATGAACCCTGAGATCATGACCTGAGCCAAAGTCAGATGCTTAACCGACTAAGTCACCCAGGTGCTCCAATGGTAGTTCAATTTAAATAAATAAGTGAACACCTCTGGTGGCTCACCATGGTGGCACCGAGGCACCGTGCAAGCTGACTCTTCCATCTCTTTCTGCACTCTTGCTATAGGTTGTCTTCACTCAGGCCATGGTCCACCGACATGCGGTTCCAGGACCAGCCACCTCTGTGACTTTACGATTGCTGCTCAGAATGCTCTCTCCCACCCTCTTGACCTAACTGGCTCCTACTCCCAATTAGACCCAGTCACGTCCTCCAAAGACTTCCCCCACCTGAAGTGCAGGGCTCCCCTTCTGCAGAGCATAAGGCACCTCACAGACCCCTCAGCCATGTCTCTATTCTTGGTGCTGTAACAGCCACGGACAAACCTCTGAGAGCAGAGCCATGCGTCTGACACAGAAGGAATAGTTAACGAGAGCAAATATGTAATGAGTGCTCATTCTGTTTCCAGGGACTACGCTGTGCCCTTTACATATATTATCTCATTTAATCCTCAACAACCTATGAAGTAGACTCCATTATTAGCTCCGTTTTTTCAGAGGGAGTACTTGAGGCTTCTATGCATGAAACAGCTTGTCCCAGTAAATCCAACTGTGTGAAGAGACTGAGATTCCAACCTGGAACCGTCTCATGCCAAAGCCTGAGCACCGGATCACACCATGCAAGGAGAAATGAGTGAGTGAATGAGTGATATAATGAAGCTCCAAAAGGTAGGGAGTAGTGGGGTAGAAAAGCATAGTCTTTCAACAATTGTCTGCGGTCTTTTTAACACACATATATAATTTATGACACATACCCACTCTAGATGGTGAAATGTGTTACCAAACAAAAGCTCAAAGAGAAACAGAACAGCAGACAATGGTTTTCACTATCACCCAGCCCCCAGAGCACCTGCCCAACACCTCAGTTTTCAGCCAATGACCCTTGGAGGACACAGCGTGGTGATCAGCCACCTCCTGCTTTTTTCCTCCTCCTTCTCCTTCCTGTGGAGAGACGCTCTCTCCCGTGTCACTGAAGAAGCTAGCAAGGAACTGAGCACTCCTGAGGTCCAGGCACAAGTGGTAGAGAGGCTGGCTGGCCAGCCCACCTCCTGAGAAAGGGACGGGAGGAAAGAAGGAAACATCTGGAAGCAGCGGCATTTCGTTCTGGACCTTGCGCACATGAATGATGCACTAAGACAATTCTCTGCCTTATCATAAATTCTGCAAACTCATGAACTTTGCAATCTCTGAAGCTCAGCGCTGTATGGGAGCCACTTATCTTGTGCTGAAAGCAATATAAAAACAGATGGCAAAGAGAGCATCGGGAGATAAATCAGCGGCCTGGCTGCCAGGAGTTTGCGGACAAACCCAACATGGCCAGACTCTTGACTCTGGGACACGGATGGGACCTGCTCTGTGGAGACCCCCCTCGGGTGAGGCGGGCGGGCTGGTGGAGCAGGTGGCTGGTGGGAGGAGGCAGGACAGAGTCCCACGGGGAGCGTCAGGGAGGAAGGGCACCTTCACAGGCAGCTGTGGGAGAGTCTCCAGCCCCTTCCCGAGGGAAGAA
Source organism: Neofelis nebulosa (assembly GCF_028018385.1). Classification (NCBI taxonomy): domain Eukaryota; kingdom Metazoa; phylum Chordata; class Mammalia; order Carnivora; family Felidae; genus Neofelis; species Neofelis nebulosa. The sequence goes on from NC_080791.1 coordinate 12,812,602, forward strand.
GTCATGATGGAGGACAGCTTGGGGCACTGTCAACGAAACTGCAGCCAAGACCAGAGCTTTAGCATTTATAAGCACTTTCCTGTAGCTGCCACCCTAAAGCCTCACTGCAACTCTGTAAGATGTTTTTTTTTTTGCAGAGACGGAAACTGAGGCTCAAGGTTTGCGTGCTGGCCAGAGTTACATGGAGAGCCACAACGTGAATCAAGGTGCGATGATGGCAGTCCTCTGTCACTCACGTCACAGGGGTTGGCTCACAGGGGCTTGTCTGACTCTCACTGCCGTTCAGGGAAAAGATGGAACAGAGTGAAAGTGAAGCTCCTGGGCTAAGGGCCTCACCTGAGGTCACAAGGCTGGCGTGCAGCTGGGCTGGGGAACACACCCCACCTGGTACTTTTTCGAGCTCGCTGCATCACAGGCCAGCCTGAAATGCCACCTGTGGCCCAGTTTACAGTCTGCTTCTGCCCCGAAGCAAAAGTGAGTGCCCCAAGCTCCTGGGCCGTGCCCACAGCCACTGGGGACAGGTCCAAAGCAGAGAGGTAGTGAGGGAAAGGGAATGAGAGCCAAGGAATTGCTAAGACTCACAAGAAGACAAAGGCTCCATCAAGGGGCAAGAGGCAGTGAACAAGAGAATGAGACATGAGAGAGATAAGAGTGTGCGGGAGACGAGCAGATGCGACCCTGAGCAAAAACTCTGGGTCCGGGTCAGGGTCAGGTTCAGCCCCTCCTTGGAACATGAGACATGGAGTCACAGATCAGGGATGCCACCTCCCTACGCTCTAAAAAATGCCACAAATGCCTCTTCCAGAGGGTCCCGACAGCGAGCGAATGGTGTTTGTTTGGTTTATATTGTCCCCGTGCAGCAAGTGTGTGTGGAGCAAACACCTGACTAGGGCTAGGTGCTGCTGAGTGATGGAAGAAGGGAACGTGGATGCGGACAAGGACACTGAGGCACACACCGAGGCCAGATTCTTCTGGTCAGCACAGACCCACAACCCCAAGGCCTGGAAGAAAGCAGGGCAGTTAGGACTGCCCTCAAAATGGGAAAGTGCAGCCCAGTCCAGCAGTCAGAATGCAGATTGGGGAGCAGACCAAACCCCAGCTCCATGCCACTGACTGGGCTTGAGCCATTCTAGAACCTCTTCGGGTTCTTCAGCCACTGTGTTGGTCTACTGCTGCCCGTCCAAAGACTGTCTCTGATGTCCAGAGATGCAAAGAGTCAGCCCTAGGACACACAGATCCTAAGAAGCCAAGCTGGGGTTTCTGTATTTCACATCACAACAATAAGGAACATAAAACATTATTGACATTATCAAGTGGATCTCTCCACAGCCTTATGGAATAGGTACTATTATTATTCTTATCTTACAGATGAGGAAATCGAGGCATCAAGAACTTCAGGCAACTTTCCCAAGGTGCCGTGGGTAGTAGTAGCTGTTTGGACCCAGGCTGGTCTTTGACTGCAGCCCGAGCAGATTTTCGATGAAAAGACTTTGTGCAGTTTATGTTCTGGCTTCTGTGACCGCACTCAGTGGAGGGGCACAGGGGGTGGCTTGCGTGCCTTCCAGATGCCACAGCTTTCAAGGCCTCTCTGCAGGGAGGGGTGGTTCAGGGAGAGGCTCCATTCTGCCCTGCCTGCCCCGCCCTCAGCCAGGAAAAGGCACCAAGTTTAGAAGCAAATCAGAGAAGGGCCAGATGTGGGGAGGGGCCCGCGATGAGCCTTCGCTTCACGCCAGCAATGAGATGTCTGCTAGCACTTTTTCAAAACATCCCTCCCCTCCCCAGAATGAACAGGCTTAGCGCCACGGCTGCACCGAGACAATAATCACTAATCAAGTCCAAGTTCCCTTCTAATCAGTTCAGTTGTTAGAGGAAGAAATGCAGCCGGGCTTGTGCCGAAGGATGGCTGTTCATCACCGCCACATGCCAGAGGGGCTGCTGGGACGGCGCCCACGGGCTGCCAAGCGTCCCGAGCCGGCAGCCTCCCGTTGCACCGCAGGGCATTCGGCATCACAGCTGCTCTGGACGATGCCTTCTCTGGAGCCTCTGGCTCCTGCCTCCCCACATCTCAGCTTCAAGGTGCTGGAAGTGGTAACAATGAAATCACAGACAGAAGAGCTCTGCCTCTGGGATCAGGCAAGTGGGGTTGGAGTGTGGCTCTGCCTGTGACCACCTGGATCTCTGGAAATGGTAGTCAACATCGCTCGCCCCCCGCTGGAAAAGGGAGAATAAGAGCCAGTTGTGTCTTCCTGGAAAATCCTACGTGTCCTTCAACACGGAGCTCGAATATCACTTCTTCTGTCTCCTTTCCCAACCAGCACCCGGTCCCCCTCCCTGAATCAACTGTCCCCCTTCTGTGTTTCCCAAAACACATTACTCAAATACCTGCTAGAGTACTTAGCAGTCTGAGTGCTGGTTCTATCATTTACAATTCTGTGTTTTAGACTGAGAGCACTTGAGGGGAAGAAATAGAATGTATTAAAACGATGACCTCCCCCCATGGCCCACCACAACACCTGGCATAGAATAGTCGCCCATTAAATGTTTGTTGAATGAATGAAGAGTAAATAGGTGGTATGTACACCTGAATCTGTTTTTGGTATTCAAATAGGATGCTTCCCACTTTATCCAATATTGTTATCAAATGCAAAACCTTTTACAGACGCTGACACCCCAGCAGTAATCATCAACAGGACCAGAGGTATGCAGGAAATAAGACAACGGGATGGTCAACAACTACCGTATTCCTTCAAGAGTTTTCCAGTCACTGGCAAATGCACAGATCCTATTTTATTTAATCTAGATTAAACCTCTTAGTGAGAAGACTTTAAATTAAGTGTGACTGAATTAGCCACTGTTAATTTTTTTTCCCCCTAGATCTGCTAATCTCGAAGCGGGCCCTCTCTTCCTCGACTGATCGGTTTCCTCTCTGGTGCACCAGGATTGATCTCTATCTCCTGGGATATTGAGTGGCCTGGGCTCTCGGGCAGGGAGAGATACGGAGTCCGCTGGTGGAGCTGGGCCCTCCTCGCTGCAAGGCTCCCCCGCGGGAGGGCTGTCTGGCACTCGCTGAGCCGGGACAATAGGTACAGTGCTTGTGAAGCACTATCGCTGATAGTAATCTGTGTGCTTGGATGAGCTGCGGCTGCAAACCCTCATTTCGTAAAATGGAGATGCTGAAGAGTTAGCGAGGCCCCAAAGCCTCTTACGCCACTAACTCTCCTCAAGGGCAGCAAAGGGCACGTGGAGGTGGCTGCTCTTCCTCCCTTCTCCTCAGACCCTGCTCCCGCCCCCCAAAAAAGGTCTCCACCACCCCTGGGTGCATGTGTCCATGTTCCTACCCTCTACTTGATGTTCTTGGGGCTGGAGACCTCACAGAATGCCCGAGGATCTTGGTGACAGACCCACGGTCAGGGAGGGCAGCCTGGACTTACGTAACGGAAACTGGGATGGGTTGAATTGTGTCCCCCAAAAGGATGTTGAAGTCCTAACCCCTGATACCTGTCAATAACACTTTATTTGGAAACAAGGTCTTTGTAGATTATCAGGTTAACATGAGGTCCTTAGGCTGGGCCTAAATTCAATAGGACTGGAATCCTTATTTAAAAAACCATGTCCTTGGGGCGCCTGGGTGGCTCAGTCGGTTGAGCGGCCGATTTCGGCTCAGGTCATGATCTCACAGTCCGTGAGTTCGAGCCCCGCGTCGGGCTCTGTGCTGACAGCTCAGAGCCTGGAGCCTGTTTCAGATTCTGTGTCTCTCTCTCTCTGACCCTCCCCGTTCATGCTCTGTCTCTATCTCAAAAATAAATAAATGTTAAAAAAATAAAATAAAATAAAATAAATAAAAAACCATGTCCTTATAGGAAACTTGGACACAGACACACACAGACAGAAGAATGCCACGGGAGGACTGGAGTTGTGCTGCCCAAGAAAATGAGCTCCCCAAGCTAGGAGCAGGGCCTGGAACAGACACCTCCCTAGCGCCTGAATTCAGAGGGAGTGGGGTCCTACCGATACCTAGATCTTGAACATCCAGCCTGCAGACACATGAGACAAGAAAGGTCTGTTGATAAGTCGCCCAGTTCATGCTACTTTGTCACGGTGACCCTAGAAAATGAATACAGAGCCCACTCAAGTCTTTCCCCAGGCTGGGGTGTGGGGGGGGGGGGCCTCTGAAGCAGAGGGGCCAATGGAAGCCACTGCAGAAAGGGTGTGGAAGAGAGCTCTCTGCCACATGGCATTCCCTTTCCTGGCTACAAGGCATAGCGGAAAGAGTTCAGGCACTGGAACCCCAGCCACACTCCAAGCTCAGGTATCCCGCTTGCTGGGCGTCAGTCTCTCCAACTGTGAAATGGGGAGAGAAGACTGATCCGTGTTTCTGCCAAGAAGATGAAACTAGGAAATGTCTCTAAAGCCTGGTTTAACACAAGCACCTGACTTGACACATTGAAAAGACCAGTAATTACCATTGCGGGATCTCAAGAACTATTACATTAACACCAGCAAGATGTGGAGAAAAGACAGGCAGATTTGACCACGTTGGTGAGACCTTCTCGAAAATGTCTGATTCAAAGCTGTGGGGCCTTCTCACCCAGAAAACAGCGTCCCCTGCCTGCCACACCTCACCCTTCCTCACTGCCAAGGTGTCCAGCAAGCAGAGAGGCTCTAGTGCCTGCCCACACTCAGGAGTGTCCTTCGGGTCCTCGGTGGTGGGAGCGGGGTGATGTGGCATTGATGATTCATGACGCGGCTCCAGCAGCACAAGGACTCCGGGCAGGTTATGAAGCCATCAATCTTAAGCTGAGATTTTTCTGGAATGCTACAGCCAGTAAGGAAAGGTTGCAGGGGCCTGGGGGGGGGGGGGGGCGGTGGCGGTGCAAAAGACCTTGCTGAGTTGCACAGGAAGAAAGGTGCATGTCAAACTAGAGTTGTTAGAAGCCTTTCCTACCCTGACCCTCTCCTATCTCAGCTGTGCCCTCTATCTCTCACCCACCCTACGACAAGCAACCACTCGATTAATCCCACCCTGGCCAGGCCTGCCCTCAGAAATCTGCCACATTTGCCAACAAACAGGTGACTCTAGTCATTTGAAAGCTAGGACAATCTTGGAACTTCTCAGCCTTACAATTGACACTCTCCTCATCTGACCTCCTATGATTTGCCCATCCAAGCCCCCTCCATCAGATCACTCACCGCCCTCTGACTCATTCCCACCCGCTGCGCTCAAGTGTGACCCCTGCTAAAAGCCTGGGCTTCAGAATGAGATCTCGATTTGTAGGGGTCCCAGCAGGGAGCTGGGCACACCAAAAACAAGGCAGGTGGTGGAAAAGTCAACATTAGGATTGTTGACTGAAGTGTGGGCAGCCTTGGGGAAGCCAACAAGAGAGGGCAAGAGAGGGAAACCAGACAGAGGGAGTGTGAAAGGGGATGGTGACAAGACCTGAGGGGTGGCTTACAGAAGAGGCACAGCCACTGGCAGCAACCAGTGGAAGCAGGAGGAATAAATATCTCCACCAGTCATCTGCTGGAGACTCGTGCTGCAAAACCCAATAGGAAGTCAAAGGAGATCACCGGTCAAAGTCAAGTCTCCAGGGTGCAAAGTGGGGCAGAGAAAAGTTAAGAGCGGATCTGGGTAAGCAAACCATATATAGCCAGCTGACCAAATTTCAGTTCTTCCTTTTACCAGCTGTGTGATTTTGGACAAGGAACTTAAGTACTCTGAGCTCTATTTTTGTTACCTCCTTAAAAAAAAAAGTGAAATAAGATGTTTTTATGAGCATACCATTGTGAAAATAAACAAGGGAATATATAAAGTGCTTCTCACAGTGCGTGGCACATTGTACATGCTCAGTAAATAATACTTTTTACGGATTCTTAGTCCTATTGAAACCCTGAATGAGTTCCCATCACTTCGGTTAAACTTCTGACTTTTCCCTTCATACCTGTTCACAGGACTCCTACAGCATTTATACTGATACCAGCAGATGTTTTCTGATGTTAGATCATTGCCATACTTAGAAAGACCTTTGTTCCAGATTCAAACATTCATATTTTCTTCTGTTTGTAATTTTTTTTAAGATTAATCTCTATAACCAATGTGGGGCTCGAACTCATAACCCCAAGATCAAGAGTCCTATGTTCCACCAACTGAGCCAGCCAGGGGTCCCTTCCATGTGCAATTTATATGCTTGAATCTTTAATCCTTCCAGAATTGATTTTGTTGTAAGACAAGCACTGCAAACCCAAATGTACAGGCAGGTTGCATACATGGGACAGGAAGGTTGTATATATGAATAAAACTGGCTGGGTGGGGCTGAGGTCATGGTGACAAATTGGACAATGAAAACGTGACCCTTAAGGAGCAGTTACTATTCCACTCCAGGACAGTGACCTTTTTTTTAATCAGCATTTTAAAAATCATGATAAAATGCACATAACATTTACCATCATAACCATTTTATAGTGATCTTTTCAAAAGTACAAATCAAATCGTATCATTCCACCACCAACAGCTTAAAGCCTGCCAGTATCTTCTCGTGCACTTAACAATAAAATCCAGGCTCTCTGCAGCCGCCAGCAGCTCCTATGTGGTCTGGCCACCCTGCCCCGGAGATGTGGAAGCTCTACATCCCTCTTCGGCTCATTCGTCATGCTCCAGCCACATCCACTCCTTCACTTCCTGGAACCACGAGGTCTGTGACTATCTCAAGTTCTTCCTTCTCTTCCCCAGCACATCAGCTCAGAAATCACCTTTGCACAGAGGACTTTACAAATATAAAATCTCCCAGCGTTGAGAGGTCAGAAACGAATCCAACTTTTCTACGATTAACATTTCATGCTGAACAACACAGGGTCAGGCCACCAGTCTGCAACCACACAGGGAGACAGCAGGCAGAGCTCTGGGCTTTCCTCCGGAATGACTAGCCAGTGGCTCAACCCTCTTTTTTAAATAATCCATCACCACTTCTCCGAAACACCACCTTCAGCGTATTCTAAATTCCCATAATTTATTGAGATTTCTGGACTCCCTATTTCTGCTCCTACTCTAGACCCAAATACTTAGATCATCCCAGCTTCGTGACACATTTTAATTTCTCCCCGGGTCTTAATATCTAACTCCCTATTTAAAACCTTCTTTACATTTTTCTTAGCTATTTTGCATTGCTTCTTATCTGGAGGAACTTCAATACTATTTTGTCAAACTCCTCCCAAAAGTCCTGTTTGTGTTTTGGTTGGGATCATGATGAACATATACTTTAAATCTGAGAAGATGGATGTAATTAGCAAAGTTGAATCATATGATGAAAGATCAGTACATCTTTCAACTTTTGTTGAAGAAATCTCATTAGAACTTCAGGGTTTGTTTGTTTGTTTTTTCCTAGAAGCCCTACCCCTCTCTTATATCTATTCACGGACATTTTATCTTCTTTGTTGTTATTACAAATGGAAGTTTTTCTTCCATTACTTTTTCTAACCAGTTATTGTTGGTATCAAAGAGAGCTATTGAATTTTATATTCTACGTTTTCTTTTAACCAGCCATTTGGCTAAATTCTTTTTTAATCATTAATAGTTCAAGTTGCTTCTCTTAACCTTTCCAGATTTAAGCTTATATCTAAAAATAGTTATTTTGCAAGTTCCTGTTCACTAGGAACAGGAACACAAGTTCTTTTTTTCTAGTATGTACGTCACTGTCTCTGAAATAATGTTGAATAACTGTGATGACAGTGGGCATCCTTTTCTTGTTCCTGACTTTAACAAAAAGGCTTCCGTGACTTTTAAGCATGATATTGGCTTTAGTTTTAATGGGAAGGAGGTGCCTCTCTATTCTGAATGTAAATCAGGAATAGGTATTGTTGTTTGCCAGGTGTGTTTTCATTTGGGATCTACTGAGATCAATCCAGGGAGGATTATCCTGGTTTGATTACCCCACCCCCACTGCAGGACCACCCCCGAACTCCAGGGGTGCTTCCAGAGCTCCAGGCCAGCAAAGCAAGGCCTGCTCACTGTTAAACAGCACTCCTGTGGCTGTAACATGGCCCTCAGAAGATTTAAGGGAAGTTTCTAGAGCTCCATCTGTCCCTGGTAAGACACCCCACCCTTGTTGGGATGACATTGCCAGGCAGGTCAATCCCTAAAGAAGGCTACATGTAGCACTGATGATACATGTTCCCTAAATACTTTCAGAGCTGATCTCATTGGGCCCTACAACACTGTTCATTTCCTTCCCACTCTGCTCAAACCCCCACGTGAAAACGTTCCAGTACAAACGCTATCCAATCCCTTACCTGCCCAGGCTCCCGAGGCCGTCCACATACCCTCCAGAACACATGTCTTCATGAAGATGCTCAAGCTTTTCTCTGAAAGATCCATCTCTGAATCCTGCTTCTACCCTCCCCCTTCCCCTACCTCCCAGGAACCCCCTCTGATTGGTGGCCTCTGGCACCCCCATGCCCCACCTCCTACAGTCTGGAGTGGAGCAAATGTTCACCATTTCTTCATTGTTGCTTTCAGGCCGCCTCTTCTCTCTAAATCTCCAGCTCCTCTGAAGCCCCTGTTGTAGTTACCTATCCACCCCTTGAGTCATCTCATACCAGGGACACCCTTCACTGTTCCCGCCATTGTTCTTACCACATCATCGCGTAGATGATGCACACAACACCCAGCCCTTCTGCACCCCTGAACTTTCCACCTTCAATGAAACAGGGAGCTTTCCTCCAGTTCCACTCATGCTCTAGACTTTCCCGTAACTGTACCACCTGCCCACAATCAGACCACCAACCCCTACCTTTCCCATCACTAGCGCCTCTGCTCCAAGATCACTCCAAGCCCATCAAGGAACTCTATGCATCGGCTTCTCATTTTTTTGGCTAAATCTTCTTCCCATTTTCTCTCATCCTCTCTTTACTTGTTACCCAGCTTCAGTTCCAAACTACGTCACTATCATCTCTCCCTTGCATATACCCTCAGCTCCCTTGCTCTCCTCCTCTGCTAAATTCGCCTGGCAAAACACTGATTCTCTCTACTTGCGCTGAAACCGTAAGATATAGAGATTCAAAAATTTTACTGTATTTCTTTAATTCCTTATCCCATTCTCTAAGAGAACTTTGTGGCACAGATGGATAGTCATCCCACAATATTTGCAATATTCTTAGTAATAGAATCTTTAATTGAACATATAGCTGCAGAAGTATGACTACATTTCTCAGTTTTCCTTGCAGCTAGGTGTGGGCCTGTGGCCAAATTTTGCCCAGTGCAACTTCCATGTGGTGACTTTTGGAAACTTTCTTTCAACGACTGCAGAACCCCAACCAGTATACCCCTTCTCCCTTCATTTTGCCACTTGGAACATGAATGTGACAGCTGGAACTTCCTTTCAGACCAGCAGATGAGGGCTGAGTCCCAGGAATGGTGGAATGAATGGAAAGCTGGAAAGAACCTCAGACCCCAAGAACTCCATGGAGGAGGCTCCCACATCAGCACTGGGCAGACTACTTCCAAATTTTTAACTTATTTAAGTCACTGTTATTTTGAGTGTCTGTTACTCATAGAAGAATAGAAACTGAACTAAAACACAGTCTCCCCTTAAATTCAACACCCCCTTGTATTCTTCATTATCAACTGACGATCTTGCTTCTTACAATAGACCCGAGCCAAACAGAATTTCCGTGTCCACTTACGACCAAACCTATCAACCTACCTGCTTCTGTGTATACACCGCCTGCCATGCCTTTCTTGACAGTGGGTGAACCCAACAGTCCTGTCTCCCCACTCATATGCTGAGCCTGCCTCTCTCCCTGACTCATGGATTTCACTCCTGCAGTTAGCCTTCCCTCTCTGGTGCCACTGATCCTTCCTGCACTAAAGGATCACTCCATGGGATACAAATCACGCTTCACTTTCTCTCATACTCAGACACAAGACAGTGCAGAATTCCCCTGACTTCATACCATTCTCCAGCCCCTTTTCTCCATTGCTTCATAATAAAAGCCCTTGCTTCATAGCTGCCTGTTCTCAAAGTCTCCTCTGCTCTGTCTGGTGAACATAATTCTAGCAGGCTTTCATCTCCATGATATCATGAGAATCCTCTTGGCAAAGGGGCCACAATCTTCCCTTCCCAGAGCCAAGACTCCATCCCCAGTCAAGTCACCAGGCATCACGGCAGCACTTGAAACAGCTGATCCACACCTCCAAGTTGGTTTGGGGGACCCCTCTCTTCTTTAGTTGCTCGTTGGTCCCCAGGTTGCTTCTTCTCAGTCTCTTGCTGCTTCTTCCTCATTTCTCTGACCTCTAAATGACCATGCACCCTTGGACACAGGCCACAGACCTCTGTTAGTCTCACCCAATCCCATGGCTGGTTACCATCTACATACTGATTGCTTCTCATTTATTACCTGGGATCTGACCCCTTTCCTGAACTCCAGACTTACACAGTCAGCTTCCCATTCCACATTTCCAGTTGGATGACTACTAAGCATTTCAGACTTAACGTAACCAAAATCAAATTCTTGAAAATGTTAGACTCACGTGAGGAGGAAAAGGCAGGCTGGCCTCAGATGGACACGTCCACACTGACGCTGAGTACTTTTCCCCAAGGCAGGATCATCCTCACAAATGGATCCTCCATTCATCTACTGCTCAGCCAAAAGCTCTCCAAGAATGACTGCTCTTCTCTCTCTTTTTCATTCTTGGCTCTTGTTGACTCCCCATCTACACTGTCAGGAAATCGTGTCAACTCTACCTTAAGAACAAGGCCAGAAATGAATTACTTTCCAATAACTACTCCATCACTACTACCTTTGTCCAAGCCAGTTGCCCCTTTTTGAGACAACGGCATTAACCAGTGTGCTCTCCCGGGTGACCTCTCTGCCCCCTCCTACTCTGTTCCAGCCACACTGCCTCTTTGCTGGTCCTCCAACCTACCAAGCATGCTCCTGCCTGAGAGCCCTCGTGTGTGTGGCTCCTGCTGCCAGAAATGTTCTTCTCCCAGATAGTCATATTCCCCTCCCTCACTTCATTTAGGTGTGTGCTTAAGAGGAGCCTTGTCAGAGAGGCTTTCCCCGACCTTCCTATCCAAAATAGCATCCCACCTCCCTCCATTATTCTCTATCCATTAGAGTGTTTTACTTTTCTTTATTGCTGCCAGATATATTATTTATGTATTCACTTCTTTCTTTATTGTAGATCTCTCCCCACTGAAAATGTAAGCTGCACAAAAACAGGGACTTTGGCTGGCTCTTCTCTTGCTTATCTCCAGCACCTAGAACAGTGCCTGATAATAAAGGCATCAATACTCATCGTTGCTTTTATTCTTTAAGAACCATATGGACTTAGGTTAGCTTGAGTGGCAGGTAGCTGGGGGCAGGATGAGAACTGCTGATGGCCAGCCTCTCATGAGACGACAGCCTCTGACTAGGAGCCGGGGGGTAGGGAGCCCAGTGTTGGTGGCTGCACCTGCCCAGAGCAGACTTTCTATCTCCCTGGGCTGGGAGGAGGGAGCACGTCTTGGTTCAAACACCAAGACTCTTGCTTTTCTCAGAGTTTTAGATTTTCTTGAATAAGCATTTCTTCCTTTGCTCACTTGCAAAGATTTTAAATGCTTTTTTAAAAAAGAAACAATTTTCACCAGTGTTGCAGGAGGCAGCTCAGTGGATCCCCTCACACCATCACACCAGAACTGCAAGTTACCTCCTACACTGGTCACCGTGCTTTCATCACATGACCCTGCCTTGCTAGTTTGTTCTTTCTTTACTTTCCTCCTTCCTTCCTTCCTTCCTTCCTTCCTTCCTTCCTTCCTTCCTTCCTCCTTCCCTTCCTCCCTCTTTCTTTCTTCCTCTTTTTTTCTTCTTTCTTTCTTTCTTTCTTTCTTTCATATTAAATTCACATTAGTTAACATACAGTGTAGTATTGCTTTCAGGAGAATTTAGTGATTCATCACTTCCATATAACACCCAGCGCTCATCCCAACAAGTACTCTCCTTAATGCCCATTACCCATTTAGCCCATCGCCACCACCCACCTCCCCTCCAGCAACCCCCAGTTTGTTCTCTGTATTTAAGAGTCTCTGATGGTTTGCCTCCCACTCTGTTTTTATCTTATTTTTCCTTCCCTTCCCCTGTGTTCATCTGTCGTGTTTCTTAAGTTCCACATATGAGTGAAATCATATATTTGTCTTTCTCTGCCTGACTCGTTAATACTTCAGGCATAGAAAGTTGAGTTTATCACAGTTCTGAGTGTACCATCACGCCCTCATTTGTGCAGGGCCCCCTTATTATGATAGATTTTGAAAAATTTATCTCCTTTGCCTCTAGCTCCTCACTTCCATTCCAGTTCCTGCAGGCAGGCAGCCAGACTATTGTATTTATTAAGCATTTTTTGTCCTTTGTGTCATGTAAAGTGTGTATTGCATTATAGATCACCCTCTTTTCCTTTTTTTTCTTTCGCTTAGCATTCATTTTAGGATCTAACCATGAATATATCTAGTTTGCTGACACTCAATGCTGCGCAGTACTCTGTGAGGTGCCCCCATCATATCAGCCCAACTCTCCCAGCAACGGGCACAAGACTGCCTTCGAAAAGCATTGTGGCAGACATCTTCACTTGTCCTCTTATAGATCTGCACAAGAATCGGCCTCAGACACAATCCATGGGTGCTGGATGCAGAGTTCACTTGCATGTGATGTGCTAGTGTCCAGAATGCTCTTCAGGATGGCTACACCACTTGACCATGCTCAAAGCCACCCCTTTCCACCAGTGTTGGGCATCATCCTGACTGGGCCAGGCTAACAGGTATAAAGCAACACGTCTCTGCCGTTTGAATTTGCATGTCTTTGATCACTAATTAATTTCAGCATCTCCTCCTCTGCTTATTAATCTTTAGGGTTTTTTTTTCCTCTGTAAATTGCCTATTCATATCTCTGTAGCTGATCTTTTCTTATATGTAATATGTGTTTGGCACCATGTGAAGGGCTTTATATTTTTATATCATCTAACTCTCACAACAACCCTGTGGAGCCTGTGCTCCCTTTTGATCCAGATGAAATCTGTGATTTAGAAAGTTTTCATAACTCTCCCCATGTCACATACATTTAACTAGCTGCTGAGCCATGACTCAGGCCCACGTCTCTTTGGCTCTGAATCACAACACTGTGTTCTCCCCAACAGAGGCACCTCATCACAACTGATGCGTGGGCAAGAGAGGTGGAGTTGTTCTTGGGGGGAGGGCTGAATGCATTCATTTTTTTAATAACTATTTATCAAGTACCATGGCAGGTGCTGGGAGTAGAGAAATAAATAAGGCAGAAAAGTTCCTGCTCTCCTAGCTTAGAGTCTAATAGGGAGAAAAATACTAAATAAATATACAATGATTTATGAAATACAATTGTGCTAAGAGTTATTAAGAAGTAGGTGTGGACCTAATAAGCCAAGCTTTTCCAAGAGTGGCAAGCTCAAATGGAGCAAGAGAGAAGGCGATCTAGCTGGAGTCCATGAAAGCAGACACCCCAAGTCAACAGGACAACAGCTCAAGCCTGCAGGGACACAGACACACAGGAGATAGAGGCTGGGAGAACTGCTGAAGATACTGTTGCTGATGCAGTGTGTTGATACAACCACTTTGGAGAACAATTTGACAACATCTAGTAAAGCGACAATTGATTTTTCTACCTACGAACCCTAAAGACACTGTCACACACACATACAAAGATGTCACCATCACAATGCTGGTAATAGTAAAAAATGAGAGAAAAAGAACCCCAAATGTTCATCACTAGGGAAATGGATAAATTGTGGCATAGTCACAAATGACAACATGCAATAGTTAAAAGAATGAGCTACATCTACATGTAACTACATAAAAATATCTGAAATGCCCAAAATAGATACATACAATATGAAAGATTTATAAAGATGTTAAAAACCCAAAGAAATGCTACATTTATTTATTTAAAAAAAATTTTTAATGTTTATTATTGAGAGACAGAGCATGAGTGGGGGAGGGGCAGAGAGAAGGGGAGACACAGAATCTGAAGCAGGCTCTAGGCTCTGAGCTGTCAGCACAGAGCCTGATGCAAGGCTCGAACTCAGGAACAGCAAGATCATGACCTGACCCAAAGTCGGACACTTAACCAAATGAGCCACCCAGGCGCCCCTACATTTATTTTTTGCAGGTATGGTTTTAAGTAAAAAAAAAGTATAAAACAAGGCCTGGAAGAATATGGGGAACATTCATAACAGACATTTTCTCTGAAAGGGAGGATGAGGAATGGAACGGAGGTGAGAGAAAAAAAAAGGGAAACTTTAGTGTTATCTGTATTTTATAAAAAAATTTTTGAAGCAAATATGCAAAATGTTAGCATTTGAAAATTCTGGATTGGGTATGCTGAGGTTGGGTTTATTTTCTGAACGTTAAAAATTTATTTTCACAGACTACCAAGTTTAGCTCATTAAAAGTGGCATGATATTTAAAATGTTAATAGCCTATGTTGAAGAAATTGCCAGAACACCTTTTCCTGGGGCAATTCTATTGTTACTGATGAAACCTTCAGGGCAGGGCACTGAACTTGTAGGAAGTCATCTTTGGCATTTGTTAGGCTCCTTACGGTTTCTTTTTTTTTTTTTTTTCAATATATGAAATTTATTGTCAAATTGGTTTCCATACAACACCCAGTGCTCATCCCAAAAGATGCCCTCTTCAATACCCATCACCCACCTCACCTCCCTCCCACCCCCCAACAACCCTCAATTTGTTCTCAGTTTTTAAGAGTCTCTTATGCTTTGGCTCTCTCCCACTCTAACCTCTTTTTTTTTTTTTTTTCCTTCCCCTCCCCCATGGGTTCCTGTTAAGTTTCTCAGGATCCACATAAGAGTGAAAACATGGTATCTGTCTTTCTCTGTATGGCTTATTTCACTTAGCATCACGCTCTCCAGTTCCATCCATGTTGCTACAAAGGGCCATATTTCATTCTTTCTCATTGCCACGTAGTACTCCATTGTGTATTTCAAACATGATATTCAGACTGTTTCAAGGACTGTCATTTACTGTGCTGGAGAAAGTAAAGAAGGAAGAATAACTCCCTTGGTAAGGCTGAACCACACAGCTTGAGCCCCCTGGAACAGGGTTATCCTCTAAAACCCAGCCTCTGTTACTCCCTCCTCTACGCCTCTCCACCACTGTGAGGCTGTTTTGACAAGCAGGATACAGTCCTCTAGTAGGGATTAGCCCTTGACACGCTGCACTAAAACACAGCAATGGCGGGAACTACCTATGGGTCTTAGGAAATTTAATTGATCATAGGGCATTCACCATGCGATGGAAGTTGGACAACAACTGAGGCCAGGTTGATTGGACTCAGAAAGGGAAAAAGTAGCAACCATTTTTAAGCATGCATATTCCAGTAGCTTCTTTAGTGTCCTTCCAACACCATGTACTCCCTCCGGTGGGAGGGACACAGCACATGCTACTCTATCTCATGTGTATGATCACAAGAATCTTTGATGTCTCAAGATTTTTCATGCATTCTCAAGACCCCAACTTTTTTAAAGTTTATATAAAATAGGACCTGAGGTTTCTATTGTGGGGATTTGAAAAGTTACAGGCATTTTAAATAAATTAGCTACAAATAAGAATAAGAAATATTCCTATAATAAGAATAAGAATAAGAAAAGACGAAGAAGAAAAGAAAAATCATTATCAAATAGGTGTTCATTCAAGACTATTTCATCTTGAGAAGATAAAGTGTGGTTGGCAGAAAAGTTCAGATGGCGAAAATTTGGCCTAGCAACTCAATTTCTATCCATAAAGCCCTAAGACACTGCCACAGACACTGTGGCAGTTGTCCCTCAATGGCCTCATAAACTGGATTGGGTAGAGATATCGATTTATTTTGATGTTCTGGGACAGTTTATATACCACAAAGATTATGTGTTTCTTGAAAGTTGAAAGTATCCGCTGGTAACAGTCCGCAGACTGAAAAGCTTTGCTTCTCAGAAAACGACTGAAAACCTTTGCTTCTCAGAAGACGATCCATTGGTCAAGACTCCTTAAAAAATCGGAATGTTTATATGCATTACTCCAAAATAATAATTATAAAAATCAATCATTTAAATTTTCCTCATGGACTTGAGTTATTTAGCAGTTAGCTTTTAATTATATGTTTACTTTTGAGGCTTATAGGGTTCTTTCGCATAATGAATTCTTCATTCCTGAATTTACACGCTTGCTCTGTCTTCATCAAATGAGGTACACCCTCAAGTAGTTTTTCCAATGAAGACTATTATTATTATTATTACAAATGATAATAAGAGGTAACATTTTTAGAGGTAAGAGATGTGCAAGACAGTCTTCTAAATGCTTTATATGGTTGTATCTTTTAAGACTTAAATATAAATTGGTGCACTTTCGATGATCACTTCCTGGAAGAGAGAGAGCCCTTGTGATCTGCGTATTCAGACTGTCCTTCATTTCTGGAAATTTTTCTTCAATTCTACCTTGTTTATTGCTTTTGCTATGGTTGATGTTGACTGTACCTTGAAGACACCTGCAGGGCTCTGCTGTCTTCCACATCTATACCATTCTCTTTAAGCTCTCCCTACAACAGTTTTTTTTTTTTAATTATAAGCACCACAAAGTCAGATTTTCCACAAAGTCAGATCTGCTCTTCATTGCTTCCAATGGGATTTCAATTCTTCCAACGCAATTCTAGAATCCTTGGAATCCTTCCTTAACTCAGCCTGTTTTCTTTCTTGGCACATAGCCTTATTTAATCCTCTCCCCCAAACTTGTTCTTTCCCAGCAGCTTTCTGGTCCAACTGTAAAGGGACCGTGCCTTCACATCCCAACAAAAATAGCATGTAGCTTGTATCACTTGGGATGTTTTGGGTTGCAAATAATTAATATAAATATCAACTTACACTGCAACAAAGCAGTTCAGGAATGTTTTGAACAGAGGTCAGGTCCTGGTCCCAGTGGTTTCCTTGTTTGCCCTCTTCCACACACCAATTTTTCCATCAGGCTGGCTTTCTGAGATTTTTTTTTTCATGAGGCTGCCAGGAACAACCAGAACTCCACACTTCATCCCATGCATCCACGCAGAGAAAGAGCAGCACCTCCTACAAGTATTGCAGAAAAAAAAAAAATCCTAACATTCACTCTGATTGACCACCTTTCAACCAATCACTGTGATCAGGAAATGCAAGCACTGACTGGCTTAGGTCTCTTGAAACAGTCACTGTGATATGGAAACAGAATCACTGTACCTCTAGAGGTGAAGATGAAGTCAGTGTGGGGAAGGGATTGGTAGCCTAAATAAAATTCTGAGTATGGTTAGGAAGGGAAAGGAGACAATCACTTTAAGTTTGTTGAAATTTGGTCTAGGTTTTAGGGGGTTTTGTTTGTCTGTCTTATATATACCTAGGTATTCTCATGGAGAATCACACGTGAATTTTCTCTTTTCCTCACCTCCCCTATTCCATCCATTAGTAAGACCTATCAGCAATAACTGCAAAACATTTCCTGAATCTGACCAATTCCAAGCATGGCTTCTGTCTAATCCCAGACACTGTCACCTCTCACCAAGATCATGACAATACTGATACTCCATTCTTCACCAGGCAGCCAGAGTACTCTTTTAAAACAGTATCTGAAATACTCACTGCAAAGAGAATAAAATTTGAAATCTTAATGATAGTGTCCAAAACCCTACATAAAATGGACAGCTTTTTACAATATTCTAGTCACGATGGCCTTCTTTTGGTGCTACCGTGATTTCTACCTCAAGACGTTTGCACTAGCTACCCCCTGTGTTTCATGGGTTCTTCCAAAAGAAAGCTAGACTTTTCCTGACCATTCCATATAAAATCGTACCCACCTACTTACCCCATCACTCTATGCTCTTCTTGTTTTTTTCATTGGTGTCTCTTGATAATTGAAATTATCTTACTAATTTGTGTGAGTGTTTATTTCCCCACCATAGAAAGACCTTTGTTAGGGCAGGACTCTTTTGTGTCTTGTTCACCACCATATTCCCAGCACATACAGTATCACCTGGCACTTAGCACTCAAAAGACATCTATAGAGTGAGTGAAAAAATGCCTGGGGCGCCTGGGTGGCTCAGTCACTTAAACGTCCAACTTGATTTCAGCTCAGGTCATGATCTCATGGTTTGTGGGGTCAAGCCCCACATCAGGTTCTGTGCTGACAGCATAGGGCCTGCTTGACATTCTCTTTCTCTCTCTCCCTCAAATAAATGAACTTTAAAAACCATGCCTGAACTACTAGGTATTTATCCAAGGAATATAGGTGTACTGTTTCAAAGGGGCACGTGTACCTCAATGTTTGTAGCAGTGCTATCGACAATAGCCATCACATCCCTCTTCAAGAGAGAGAACCCTAATACGAAATGATCAACATTTGTCCAGAAACAAGAGACAAAGGAGGCTAGACAGGAACTCTGATTTCTAGAGATCATTTTCCAACAATACATAAAATACGTAAAAGTAATTGATATGAGGCTCCCTAGGGAAAAAAAAATCAGTTACAAACAATTCATATAACAAGCCCTGGAAGGCTCATATATCTTCCTAGATTTATTAAATTTCATTTCAAAAGTTGGTTATAAATCAGCCAAAAAAACCCTTTTCAAACCGTCTCCAGTATCCTCCATTGCTGTTATTTAGCACCTTAACTACCATTTTCACAAAAGACATAACACTTCCCAGGCCTTCGACAGCCAATAACCCCAACTGATTTAGACTCTCCATTTTGGCAATGGGCTTGAATGAGCCCCAAGAGGCTAAGACCCAAAAGGCTGAGGGATGATTGGTGCGTCTGGGAGGGTTGTCGAAAAAAAGGAGAGAGAGAGAGAGCAGTAACCACTGCCGATATATGCAGGCGAGTCATCCTGGATGCCCCCTAGATGTGCCACAGTCCTGCCTTGAAGTCCAGGAACTTAGCCTCTGGGCATCTCTGAGCGCCAGTCCCTGCTTGGCTACTTCTTACAAGCGTGTTTTGGTTACCAAACTCTGTGGTGCCTTTGTGCTATCATCTGAAATGGGTTGCATCACCTAAATCACTGTGTTGTTGGGAGCATTAAATGAGATCATGCATGTAAAGCACTTAGCTAAGTGCCTGGCACATGTAAGCCCTCAATAAATACAATTTCTCAGGGGCTTCCTGTCAACTGCACATCTGCTGTCTCTTGGGACAGTCAGCCTACTATGCCCCTGGATGAATTTATAGTAAAGCCTCATTAATTTGGACCTTACTCACTTAGAATTTATGACAATTCATCAGTGGCCTAAGCTGAAATTTACTTTTATAAGTGCTATAAAAAAAAAAGAAAGAAACAGAGGGGTTCAAACAAATTTATGAGGAGACTATTTAAGTTAATGAGCCATTCACTGTTACTTGAGAAGTAGTCATTTACATACAAATAATTGATGTGCTAATTACAAATGATTCTTATCTACATAGGAAAGGAGGCCCCTGATTTAAAGTATGGTACAAATGATTGAAAATATAAAAGTTGTTTTAAAATTTATTAGATGCTAGGGTGCCTGGGTGGCACAGTTGGTTGAGCATCTGACTTCGGCTCAGGTCATGATCTCACGGTTCATGAGTTTGAGCCCTGTGTCAGGCTCTGTGCTGACAGCTTGCAGCTCGGAGCCTGGACCCTGCTTCAGATTCTGTCTCTGTCTCTCTGCCCCTCCCCCACACATGCTCTGTCTGTCTCTCTCTCTCTCTCTCAAATATAAATAAACATTCAAGAAATTAAAAAAATGAATTCATTAGATGCTTTTGAGAAATTATTAGTATTTTAAGGTAAGTAATTACCAATGCATTGTCACTTTTGAATATAATTACCTTGCATCATCAAGTATTGGTCACAGTGAAGGGTTTTAGCTTAGCTCTGTTCAAGGTATATACAGAGTAAGGGAGGAAGGAAAGAACGTTCTTCCTGCCCTGCTCCCTCCCATTGCTGGCATCACTTTGTCTCTGCCATTAGAGGAACTCTGGTCTTCACAGTTATAACTTTCTCAGTAAATAATGACCATTTCTCCACTGTTTGAGCCTCTATTACACATTTTATTTTTATTCTGATAAAAACTGACATTTTTTGGCAACTCTAGCCTTTTTTAAGAAAACAATTTGTAGTTTGTCCTCTGAGCTATAGCTGTCATGATTAGAGCAGGTAATGAATGTATGTAAACACTGCTCATTGAAAAGCACTGATCTAGAATGAGAAGCAGGAATAAGGAAAAGATAAAGAAGCATCCATTGAAAGGAAACTTTCTCCTGCTTGGAGACAATACAATCCTGTGGCTTCTACCAGCTGATAATGAAAGGCAGAACAAATTCTAATTTCCTCTGACTTTTAATAGAGAGCTCAAGAGACCAAGGAGGGAACGAGACTGAGGGAAAACAAACGACATTTCAACAATATTTTTAAACACAGAAAATCTTCGGTCATGGAATTCTACCTCTGGCTCAGATGCAGTAACAATGATTGGATTTTCCTTCCCACCTGAAACACATTTTAAAAACAACCAAACCGGGGCACCTGGGTGGCTCTGTTGGTTTCACATCTGACTCCTGATTTTGGCTCACGTCATGATCTCATGGTTCGTGGGCTGGAGCCCCGTGTCTGACTCTGTGCTGACAGTGGGGAGCCTGCTTCAGATTCTCTCTCCCCCTCTCTCTGCCCCTCCCCCACTCACGATCTCCCTCCCTCTCTCAAAATAAATAAAAAATAAACATGAAAAAAATATAAGAAACAACAGTTCTCAAGAGAGCAGACAGCAGACAAGGAAAGACAGAGATCTCTGAGAGATGAAAAACAACCAGGCAAGCCCAGGATTTGGGGAAAATCAGCTTCCTGCCTGAAGAGAGATGTTAAGACTGCAGCATGGGGAGGGGGACCCAGGGAAGCCTTGGGCCTCCTGAGCTGAGGAGACAGAGGTTAGAGTCTGGGGAGGCCAAGGCAGCTAGCATTCAAAGGCAGAGTACCAGGGAGCAGAGAGAGCCCTCCAGAGACTGGCAGAAGGTCCACTTCCCACCTTCAGCCCAGCACTGACCAGAACATGCATGTGAAGAAACTACCCGAGGCCCCAGTCACCAAGCTGTAGGAGTTGCCAGGCTGGTGAGGAGTTTGAGGAGTGGTGAGGACAAAGTGACTACATCTCACTTGAAAGGCTATTTAAAAAGGTAATCTATAAATGTTATCAGAACAGTGAGGCAGAATCACAGTCTAGAAGCTCTGGGTTGTAGCTGGGAGAGAGGAAATGTGAGGTTCAAGAGGATGATCACTATGGTCAGACCAAGGAGCAGATCAATGGACAATGTATGGCTGGCATCCTTTCCTTGGGGTCCCTAGTGCTCTGTTTGCTATGCTCTTTTTTAGGTTCCTGAATGGCTACTTTACTGGCTACTTTGGGCTAAATACCCATAAACTTCTAACTCTTAAAATGGTCCTCCCTCTATCTTACACAGACCAGTACTCTCTGTGTAGTGGAGAATTACTGCTTCATCTTCCTGTACTCCTCTCTTCTTTCTTCCGGTCAACTGCATCTGCCTCCTTCTACAACCTGGGGCCGGGGACCTGAATGGGGGAGTCCATCTTCTCACATGAGCCCACAGAGAGTGGCCTCGGGGTCCAGCTCCTGATGAGAGCTACTCCTCAGGAGGTGGACACATGGTCTAAGCCAGCCAGCCAAACAGAGAGCTCTTCCTTGGAATTCCCCTCCCAACCCCCACCTCCCCACCCCCACATAAAAGGTGGGAGAACTTCCTTCCTCCAGGGTGGTACATCTTGAATGAGGAGAGGCTAGAAACTGCTGGTTGCCATGTCCTCAAGAAAAATGTTCTTTGCGATTGGAAAGAATGAAGATGACACAGAAAGAAGTAGAAATGATAAGTGGAGTGAGAAACCCCTTTAAGGGTTCAAGTCTCTAGATTCAGGCATTCCTGATACCTTCATTTTGTGAGACAATAAATCCCCTTTTGGCCTCAACTAATTCAAGCTGGCTTCTCTTATCCGCATCAAAAGAAGATCTAAGGAACACATTATAATTTCTTGTATCTGATCTCTGAGTAAGAGAGAATATATTTACTTCTTGCTCCTCAGAGCACTTCTTTACTTCTTTAGGTATTTGAAAACACTCTATTGGGTCCTTCCTAAGCTACATCCATTCTCTTCCGGGAAGAACTCCAGTTCTTTTAACTATTCCTAATGGTTATGGTTTCTAGGCCCCTCTTTATGATGGGCACTCAAATTAGGGGGTTTTCTAGTTGTCTGTGATCATCCTGAAATGTGTAGACCCAATAAGCAAATTGCTCCTAACATGCTCTTATCAATGACTAGGCCACACTCTGGACACAAATTCTCAAATTAATACAACCCAAGACAAGGTCAATATTTTAGGCAACTCCATTATTTTTGGCTGAATTTGTGATTGTGATTATTCTTAATCCCAGTTTTCATATGAATTACTGCAAAGCCAGGTGTCCCCAACCCTGCGGTTGTACAATTAACTTTTTTGGATTACAGACTTTATGATTTTTTCTGATCAGTTTCATCTCACTTTGCTAACCTCATGGCCATCCTGTTAAGATAATTTAAAAAATGATTCTTTCATCTGTAATATTAGTTATCAGTACTAAATATAGGAGAATCAACCTTTCTTGTTTAGGATCATAGATAGGACTTCTGGGGTATCATAAACATACTTTCTCTGCTTAGCCATATGACCCCTTAAAAGGCAAACCTCCCTGCCAGATGGGCAGGAGTGACTGGTGCCTTCTCACCATTCCAGTTGATGAAAACCAGAGCTGCCTGATCTTCTATTTAATCCCATCCACTATCTATTAAAATTCACTAAAGCTTGCTAAGCCTCATTTCCTTGAAAGCCTATCAGGTTTCAGTTTCATCAAAGTCAAGTGTATTTAATTAACACAATCCAATTCATTCTGCAAGTGGTCAAGTTCTCCGAAAGGTACTCAATAGAACTACTGGTGTTTTTATAGGAATTAAATGTATGATACAATAGACAAAAATAAGTGTGCTTTTTACATGCCATTACTACCACCTCTTTTGCATACAATTGAATAAATTATCTTTTGTTATGAAACATTAATCCTCTTTGCTAAGTGGAGTAATTCTCATTTCAGACTCAGCCTGCTAAGGAGTGCCTTGGGAGGCAAACTTTAGCAATTCTGTCCTGGCATAATGAGGAGGGGGTGCAGTCCTCTGGAGAAGACTGCCCATTTTGTGTTGTCAAGATTTTGCCCTTCTGATCCATACTGGGGCATGTAAGTCCCTCACCAGGTTTCCCTCCCTGATACTCTGAGTTCTGAGAAGAGCTCAGACATGCAGGCACGAGACTGCATGCAGGAAGCTCAGGCAGTTCCAGTCAAATTAACACAGCAGGACATGGTCAGCAGAAATTGTGTAAGAAATTGGTGTGACTATCAGTCCCCATGCTTCAAGGGACTCCTCCATAATGATGAGTTAAATGGCAACTCTGAAAAGATATGTCCGTGTCTGATTCCCTGGAACCTGCGAATATTACCTGATACAATAAAAGATGGATTGTTACCTTATTTGGTGAAAGGGCGTTGCCAGATATAGTTAAGCTAAGGATCCTTAGATGAGGGAATCACCCAGGATTATCCGAGTGGGTCCTAAGTCCAGTGACATGCGTCCTTAGAGAGAAAAAGCATACAGCAGAGACAGAAGACGACACAGGTGATGCGAAGATGAAGGCAGGGAACGGAGTGACACGGCCACAAGGCAAGGAACGTGATGGCCATCAGAAATGGGAAGAGGCAAGGAAGGATTCCCCCTGGGGCCCCCAGCACCCCATGAGGGCCACCTCATTTCTGACTCCTGGCCTCCAGAACTATGTGAGAATAATTTCTCTTGTTTTAAACCACCAAGTGTGTGGTACTCTGTGACCGAAACTCCAGGAAACTAATGACACTCTCCATAGGCAGCTGAGTATTATCCAGGAAGAAAGGCAAAGGGGAGAATGGTGGTGCCTCCAACAGCTTCCCCCAAAAGTGTTCATTTTATAATCAGCCTAAAGGTGTCCTCCCTGTTGCCATCAAGGTCAAGGTGTTTGACTGCCCTTCACCCCTTTATTGAGCCCTCAAAGGCTGCCCACTGCCATCCTGTGACTTCTCCCTGCTCAGGGCTGTATGCTGTTGATACTTATGTTAGCCTGATTTTACATGGATACAGATTTAGGGAAGGAATGGAAGGAACAGGAGCAGCAGCAAACAAAGCCTGGGCCAGCCAAGCCACCAGCTGCCCAGAACTCCAGGCAATAAAGATCCTTAAAACATAACATGAATTAACTGGAAACACAGGGCCATTTCACTCAGGTTTTTCATACTAACCTCCCAACATACATGCGAAAATATAAATTTGTTCTTCTCTTGCTGAAATCGACAAACTCATACAGAAGAAATAAATAAAATTTTGTTTTCACACATTTCTGTTGAGGTTTGGGGTTTTTGTGTGTGCGTGTTTGTTTCAGTGCATACAAGCAAATACAGACTGAACCAATCCTTCTTGCTTGCTCGATTGCTAGCTTTTCATTTCAGCCACACATCTTTTGAACTTCAAAAGTTCTTTCCTATTTTCTTAACATTCTTTTCTGCTAGCACCCAATTCCTTGTTCTTTAGAGGTCACAGTCTCTTGACTTTCTCTGAGAGACACTAATAAGGTATGAAGTTTTGTTTTGATTTTTACATACTTTTCTTTTTGAATAATCTTTGTTTTCTCCAAGATCTTTAATTTTGACTTACTTTTGGTTGGTCTTTCTTGAGACTTTTCTCAAGGGTTTATAATAATTAATGGGGTAGATTATATTTTCCAAAGATGGCTGCAATAATATCTTAGACCGCTCATGCTTTTCTACAATGTAATACACTCCCCATCAACAGGTGAAATCTAGACCTTCATCTTCTTGAATCTAGGAAGCCCCAATTGCTTTGACCAATGGAATAAGGCAGAATTGTGCTGTTTCAGTTCTGGGTGTATCCTGAACAGGCTCAGCATCATCTACTTTCACTCTTAGAAACTAGCCTTCATGTAATAAGTGTAATGATTACCTTGGGACTACCATGCCATGAGAAGACCAAACCGTAGGAAGAGAGCAAGGCCAAGGAGAAACAGAGTACCAAGCATGTGAGTAAGAAGCCATCTTGGGTGCCCAGCTCAATGGAGGAGCTTCAGATGACTCCAGCCCCCACTGCTATCTAACTAAAATTACATGAGAGACTCCAAGTGAAAACAACATAGGTGAGCCTAGGTAAGCCAGAGAACCACAAGAGATAACAATATATTTTTGTTTAAAGGCACTGGATTTTGAAGTGGCTTGTCAGGTGAAAATAGATGCCAGAACACTTGGTTTCCAATTCATATTTAAAATGTGGCAATAGGAAGACTGATTATAGGCATCTGGGCTAGGCAATATTGGGCTGGTGGTCTTCATCCTAAAAATAGTGACTGAACCTTTCTCATTACCAAGTAGTATTCCGCTGGACATACAAACCACATCTTCTTTAGCCATTTGCAACAACATGGATGGAACTGGAGAGTATTATGTTAAGTGAAATAAGTCAGAGAAAGACAGATATCATATGTTCTCACTCATATGTGGAACATGACAAACTTAACAGAAGATCATGGGGGAAGGGAAGGGGGAAAAATAGTTTCAAACAAAGAGGGAAGCAAACTATAAGAGACTCTTAAATACAGAGAACAAACTGAGGGTTGATGGGGGGCAGGGAATGGGTGATGGGCATTGAGGGCATTTGTTGGGTTGAACACTGGATGTTGTAAGTGATGAATTACAGGAATCTACCCCCAAAACCAAGAGCACACTGTATATACACTGGATGTTAACTAACTTGACAACAAATTAGATAGATAGATAGATAGATAGATAGATAGATACATAAAACAGTGATTGAACCTTATCTTTAAGACCTTAAATAATACCTGTGCATGGCTTTGCTCTAGATCACCAACACCTATAATAGTTGCTCTAGTTCTTTCCAGACAGTTCTTCAGAAAGAACACTGTGATTTTTTTCTTAGCCTGAGATGAAGTGCCTGCTGAGGCCTCTCTCTGTGCAGGTGAAGGCAGGGCGATGATGAGGTAAGGTACATAAGCTACTCCATGTATACACCATAACTCTGCTTCCAGCTCTAATTTCTGCCACTTGCCTTGTCTCAGTCCTCAGGGCATGCAATGGCAGACAAACTCCCTCCCATCCACTTGGGTGGCTTTTCTCAGCTTCATCTTCTCCCCTCTACTGTTTCTTTTTTTTAATTTTTTTTTTTAATGTTTTTTTTTTATTTTATTTTTGGGACAGACAGAGACAGAGCATGAACGGGGGAGGGGCAGAGAGAGAGGGAGACACAGAATCGGAAACAGGCTCCAGGCTCCGAGCCATCAGCCCAGAGCCTGACGCGGGGCTCGAACTCACGGACCGCGAGATCGTGACCTGGCTGAAGTCGGACGCTTAACCGACTGCGCCACCCAGGCGCCCCTCCCCTCTACTGTTTCTTAGTCATGACTTTTTCTTTGGCTTTCCGTCTCCGAGAACTTTATGGAGATCTTTCTCTAGTTCATGGAAAACCTCTAATTCTGTTTTATTTTTGTGTGTGTTGTGGGGGGGGGGAGAGGTTAATTTATTGTCTTATTCCTTTAAAATCATTTAAAATTTGATTTTAGACCATTTTTAATTTGGATAAAAATAGATGTGTTCACTCTACATTCTGGAATCTATGTTTTATCTAAATTTAAAATACTTTAATATGTCTCCTAAAAAGTTTCTTGGCTTGAAGACTTGAAAACAATTTGTTTTAAACTGGAAACCAAAAAATACAGAAAATCTAGATTCCATTTCCGGTTTGGGTGGAGAATCTTACAGAACCGTCACTCTCACCCTAATAACCAATGCAGTCTAGATAACATACCAAATCAGAGATTAAAGAAATTGATCAGAGATAGGAGAACACAGAGAAACCCAAATGAAATAAACTCCAGAAAATTAAATTAGGAGTCCCTTCTGGGGAAGAAAAGATCTGTCTTTCTCACCCCTAGTGAGTCTGTAGGAGGAGAAGAAATCCACTATAACAGAATAAGGAGAATTTTGAAGGGAAGTCAAAAGAACTTGTTATGACCATGTGTGAACTAGCACAATAGATTGGAATCCTGAAGATCCACAGAGCAAGCACCACCCCTCCAATGCCCACGGATGCTCACAAAGCGTTTGGGATATAGTATGCCAAAAGGAAGGGGAAAAGGAGAGCTGAGAGAGCCCCACTATGACACAGGAAGGACCACCACCAACACAGAGTAAGACCACCTCCCTCCTCATGAGGGAGGAATACAATAGGGAGCCAAGAAAAATCCAACAAAAGCATCTCAAGCTCACAGGCTGAAGGCAAGGAAAAGAGCTGAAACAACCAGGATCTCCAGGTACTCCAGACTTTAATCTGAGGGAAATTGGGATGGAGAAGAAAAGCCACAAGAAGACCTCGGGGCTTTTAACTACTGCCAAAAGACTGGGCAACAGGCAGAAATTCTGAAAAGAAATCGCTGTATTTATCCCAGGTGTTCACAGAGGGTAGGAAAGCTACCCTAAGGAGATCTAGGGGTGCAGCAACAGGACTGAGAAAGACATTCCTGGACTCAGAAAGAAGGGAGCTAGACTCAGGAGCAAAGGGAACTCAGAAGACAGATGGGTTGTAAATCAAGGAGAGATCTTGCATAGTTCAGAAAGCTTATATTAGTTCCCAGAGCTCTGGCAAAACTGAAGGAAATGTCCTGATTTTATCCTTAAAGTACTTGAAGTTGGTGATAAATTGAATGAAACTAAAACAACAACAAAAACCAGACCCAGTTCAACTATAGATCTAGTGGTACAGTGTAAGAAGGGGTGTGCCCCTCTCTGAGGACAAATATTACTTCTGTCAGTGCCTAGTCTCCTTTTATACAAAATGTCCAGAAAAAAAAATTTAACTCACAAAAATAGAAAAAGAAAGAAAATGACACCCATGGGTCAAGAGAGTAAATAGTAGTCATAGAAGCAGATGACCCAGAGGACAAGACGTCTTTAAAATAACTCTGATAGGGGGACCTGGGTGGCTTGGGCAGTGGGTGTCGAACTTTGGCTCAGATCATGATCTCAGGGTTCATGAGTTCAAGCCCCACATCGGGCTCTGTGCTGACATCTCAGAGCCTGGAGCCTGCTTCCAATTCTGTGTCTCCCTCTCTCTCTGCCCCTCCCCCACTCGCACACACACAAACACACACACACACACACACACACACACACACACACTCTCTCTCTCTCTCTCTCTCTCTCTCTCAAAAATACACATTAAATTGTTTCAAATAAATAAAATAACTCTTATAAAAATGCTAACAAATCTAGCTTTAAGATAGATAAGACGAAGAGATTCAAGATTTCAGTAGAAGCATGAAAACAATAAGATAGAATGAAATAAAAATATAAAAATAAATTCATGAGATAAGCTTAACAGCAGAATGAATACAAGCAAGGATTGGTAAATTAGAACAAGTAAAAAGAAACTATGCAAACTGAAATATAAATATCAGAAAAATAAGAAAGAAAAATAGTTAAGGGTTCCAGAAACAGAGCACTCACGATCAGAACAATGTCAACAGTCAAACATATGTAAATGGACCATCAGAAGGACAGGAAGGAGAAATGGAGAAGAAATATTTGAGGAAATAATATCTAAGAACATGTACCTGGGAAAATCAACCTAGAGCAATAAATTCTGAGACACATGCTATTAATAGTACTAGAAAAACTATGCTGAGCCCCCAAGAAACAAGAAATATTGTACTCCTAAGCCATGTGGGAAATCTATGCAAGGACAACCTTCATCCAACACACAGACGACTGGAGAATCTTAGGAAAAGAATGGTGAACATTGAACATATTTAGGCAGAGAACTAAAGCTAAAACAAGAGTGAAGACAAGAGTGCAAGACTAGTATGCGAATGTCAGAAGTTCTGAAAGAGTAGAAATAAAACAGCTCAAATGAATGAGAAGACTGAGAGGAAAATGGAGGAAACAGAATAAATTCACTGACTGACACATGGACAGTTAAGTAGGAGGCACAGGATATCACTTGAGTCTTAGAACTCAATAGAAGTTGCCCCTGTAAGGAAAAAGAGGACTACAGGCATTAAAATTTATTAGTATAAAGGTACATTCTGGCACAAATAAAACACAATTTCTTAAATGCCAAAAGAATTTTTTTTAAAGAACAAAGAAAAAATATCATAAAGGAAAACATCAAATCAACAAAGATAGGCAATCCACATTTTTTTTAATGGGCAAAAGATTTAACAGACACTTTGTGAAAGAAGGTATCCAAATGACCAGCATGCATATGAAGAGATGCTCAACAGCAATTAGCCACCTATCTAAATGCTTCAGAATGAGTACATTTTAAAAACTGACAGAACAAAATGTTGGAGGGACTAGGGAATAAGTGAAAATTGTGCACACTGAAGGTGGTGCACAAATTGGTACAACTACTTTGAAAGACTATGTGAGCACTGTCTACTAATTTTGAATATTTGCACAGATTATGACCTACCAATTGGGCTCCTGATATGTATGTCCCCAACAGAAATGTATGCGTATGTACACACACAGACATGAACAAGCATATTCATAGCAGCTTTACTTACAAATGACCAGCACTGGAAGCAATACAAACATCTATCAGCTGTAGAATACCTAAGTAAAGGGCAGTATATTCATAAAAATGAATATATTACAGTCACAGTGCATAGCTAACGCATCTCTGGGACATAAATTTTGAGCAAAAAGGCCAGACAGAAAAGAGGACATACTATATCATTCCATCTATAGGAAGTTCAAAAGTAAATTTTGCATGAACCAAATATAAAAGAAAAATCAATAAACAAATTATAAACTAGTAAAAAAATTGCAAAATAGATCATGCATAAAGGACTAATCTCCCTAATATATAAAATATTTGATTTTGAGGAAAACACCAAAACTCTGTTTTTTAACAAGTGGGAGATGGGGCAAGTCATGAGCAGACCATCCACAAGAAAAGATATATAAATGTCCTTTAAACATGACAAAATGCTCACTCATACTAAGAGAAACATAAAATAAAACTACATCAAGATACCATTCCTTACCATCAGATTGCCAAGAATTCAAAATCTTGACAACATTCTGTTAGCAAGGCTGTCGGGAAACCAATAATTTCACACACTGCACATGGAAGCACAAAATAGTATCACCCGGTGGAGGGAGGTCTGGTAATATCAAACAAAACTGCATATATCTTAACCCTTTGATTCTGTAATAACCACTTCTAGGATTTTATCCTGAAGATATACTATGTGAGGTGGTGGACATTAGCTAAACTTACTATGGTAATCATTTTGCAATATATGCATATATCAAATCATTATGCTGTACACCATGAACTAATATAATGTTATATATCAGTTAGATCTCAATAAAACTGGGGGTAAAAAGATACCACTCCAGAATGTATATAAACTTCTGGTTTCCAGTCCAACTTGTAAAAAGCTTGGAAGGCATCACTTTTCATCTCTACAACAAGAAAAAACAGCCAAGCGATGGTGGGGGGAAGAGGGAAAAATGGGGGATGGGCATTGAGGAGGGCATTTGTTGGGATGAGCAATGGGTGTGGTATGTAAGCAATGAATCTCGGGAATCTACCCCCAAAACCAAGAGTACACTGCATACACTGTATATTATTTGAGTTGAGCATAAATTATATTAAAAAAAACAAAACAAAAAAACGCTGGGGCGCCTGGGTGGCTCAGTTGGTTAAGCATCTGACTTCAGCTCAGGTCATGATCTCACAGTCCATGAGTTCAAGACCTGTGTCAGGCTCTGTGCTGACAGCTCAGAGCCTGGAGCCTGCTTCAGATTCCGTGCCTTCCTCTCTTTCTGCCCCTCCCCTGCTTATGCTCTGTCTCTGTCTCAAAAATAAATAAAAACATTAAAAAAAAAACAGCTGAGCAAACTGGAAATCAACAACTGTTCTTAGGTTCATCAGAGAATTGAAGTCAAAGGAGAAACCACTGCCCTGAGAAGTGGACAGGAAAATACAGAGAACCACAGCCTAGTGGGAGCAGAAACGAGCACCAGAGCCACCAACTGGTAGGAAATCAGTAGAAAAATGGAGGTAGTTGACTAATTAATTGGTAGGGACTGAATGTTGACTAGCCAAGAAAAATATCTTGGGGACCATGCATAAGGGGACCTACACTTTCATGAGCTTTACCTCCAGGAGTCTCACAAGTTTTGAGGGCAAAGTGCTAAGAAAAATCTCCCCATATTTCCAGAAGGGGAAGGGGAAATTAACCATTTTGAAATATACCCAGAGCTTTCTCTTTTCTTTAACAAAGGCCTGCCCTCAAGGAAAAGTCTTTTGCCACCGCCTAAGGGACCTGGAAGAGGGGAAATACACAACTCCAGGCTCCTCTTGCCTTCTGGTCTCACCTAAAGGGAAGCAAATAAGCAGAGAAGCACTTGTGAAGCTCACAGCCTTGGGCATAGCTTCAGTAAAGACTGAGACCTGATCTAGGATGAAAGAACACCTCCTGACCCCC
Organism: Neofelis nebulosa; assembly: GCF_028018385.1. NCBI lineage: Eukaryota > Metazoa > Chordata > Mammalia > Carnivora > Felidae > Neofelis > Neofelis nebulosa. The sequence goes on from NC_080791.1 coordinate 12,844,277, forward strand.
ACCTCACCACCACATTAAGAGGGCTCATGTATGATATCAAGGAAATACAATGGAAAGAAATGCAAGTTCTACACTTCATTTAAAAGGAAGTTTCAGAGCGCCTGGGTGGCTCAGTCAGTTAAGTGTCCGACTTCAGCTCAGGTCATGATCTCATGGTCCGTGAGTTTGAGCCCCACGTCGGGCTCTGTGCTGACAGCTCAGAGCCTGGAGCCTGCTTCGGATTCTGTGTCTCCCTCTCTTTCTGCCCCTCCCCTGTTTGTGCTCTGTCTCTAAGATAAATAAACATTAAAAAAAAATTTTTTTAAGAAGTTTCTAAGGAAACTGAAAGATAGCAGAAGAGACTTAAGTAAGGAAATTTGAGCCTGTGACACGTATATAAATAGTTATAGCAAACAGCAAACAAAGCCTAACTCCTAGCCAGATAAACATAAAACCTCACATTAATGGTCTATCTATCTTAGTTACTTTCACTTGATATAGCATGTCCAGTGTTCAACAAAAATGACAAATCATGCTAAAAGGCAAAACACACAATCTCAAGAGACAGAGCAAGCATCAGAACCAGACTCAGATATGGCAGAGATTTTGGAATTATCAAACCAGGAATCTGAAATAACTGTGATTAATATGCTAAGAGCTCTAAAGGAAAAGGGGAAGCAATGTAAAAACAAATTAGCAGTGTAAGAGAGATGGAAAGGATAAGAAAGAACCAAAAGAAAATGCCTGGGGTTGGGGGAGCGCCTGGGTGGCTCAGTCAGCTGAGCATCTGACTCTTGGTTTCAGCTCAAGTCATAATCTCATGGTTCCCGGGATCAAGCTCTGCATCAGACTCCACACTGACAGCACAGAACCTGCTTGGGATTCTCTCTCCCTCTCTCTGCCCCTATCCTGCTTGCTGTCTGTCTGTCTGTCTGTCTCTCTCTCTCAAAATAAATAAATAAATAAACTTTAAAAGAAAGAAAGAAAGAAAGTGCTAGGAACCAAAAACACAGTAACAGAAATGAAGAATATCTTTGATAGGCTCATCAGTAGACTAGACATGGCTGAGAGAAAGAATCAGGGAATTTGAATACATCTCACTAGAAACTTCCTGAACTAAAAGACAAAGAATTTAAAAATAAGTAAATAAAATAACAGAATATCCAAGAACTGTGGGACAATTATGAAAGATAGAATATATACAAGATGAGAATACCAAAGGAAAAGAGAGAGAGAGAGTAAAGAATGGGAGATACACCCCCATAAATACCAAGAAACACATGCCCACACTCATTAAAGCACTATTTGTTGTAGCAAAATATTGCAAGGGACCTAAATGCTTATCCATAAAAGACTGGATAAGCAAGCAATGATTTATCCTCTGACAGTGTCACACTACATAGCAATAAGAAAGAATGGGGAAAGGTCTCTATGAACTGATATGGAGTGATTTCCAGGATAAACTGTTAAATTTTTATTTTTTTAAATAATTGGCTTTTTTAAAAAAGTACAAAAGTAATATATATTAGTTATGTACTGTTATGTTATGTATGTATATATATATGTATGTGTATATATATGTATGTATGTTATGTATATATTATTTATAGATATATTATGCACAGATACAGATATATTAGAATACTATTTTTTGTAAAAAAAAAAAAAAAGAAGAAGAAGAGGAAGAGGAAGAGGAGGAGGAGGAGGAGGAGGAGGAGGAAGAGCATATTTTGGCAAAAAGAAACTCAGGAAAGATAAATTAGAAATAAATAAAAATTGTTATCTTAGTGGGTGAGAATGCAGAGGTTAATATGGGCATGAGAGGGAAATTTCTACAAATAGAACCTTTATATGGCTTTGACTATTGAGCCATGTAACCCTTTTGCATATTCAAAAGTAAAATTTACATCAATAAAAGATGAAAAAGCAAATCCTCAAAGAGAATGCAGAGATAAATGAACCCAACAAAATACTGGACGAAACCTAAATGCCTACCCATTAACAGTTTGGATAAACAAACTATTGTACTTATATAGCAGTAACATGACCATGCAAAGAAAAAGAATTTTTGAAAAAGCTCTCAAACACAGCATTCTGGTTGTATACCCGTCATGGCCTATATTCTAAGATTTTTTTGTAAAAGCAACATATCTTGAACTTTATTCCAGAAGTTTGTTGCTAGAGGTGTTGTTGGTAAAGTAATTATGAAGCTCCTTATTACGTACAGTACGTGTGCAAATGAATACATATGATGAGATTTCGGGGAACAGGGCTCTCACTGGGTAGAAAGGACAATCAGTGTGCCATGAGCAAAGGTGGGTGGTGCTGGATTTCAATGGAGTTATTAATATAAACTCACAATTTTGTGAGGTTTCCTAGCTCTGTCCACTGAAAGGACAAATGACGTCCAGCATATGTAATCTCACGCATATGTATCTCCATGCCTATCTTCATGTCATTCCCACCCACTTCCCATAGGTAACAATTTGATCTGTTTCTGATTTGTCCTTATAGAGTTTCTTTCTGCCAAATAAGCAGACAAAAACAAACACACACTAAATATTCTCACTTATGTTTTCATACACAAAATGGTGGGGGAGGGGGGGAGCATATAATGAAACTTAATGCCCAGTATTTGATGTCTAAACACAAGTCCTCACTAAAAGAAACCGGGACCCCTTAAAGAAATGACTGATTCTAGATAGAAGGCACAGAAACTACAAAGTAAGCTTAGAATGTTTCCATGCTAGGAAGCAAGGGAGACTCAAAGACTAAGGAGGATACCTCCAAAGGACATAGGAACTAGCTTGAAAGGGCTCTGATTAGAAAAATGTCAGACAATTTGAGCCTCAAAATTACTAGTGAAGATAATGGGCTATAATACATCGAATTTAAAAATCCATACATTCATAGTGATACTTAGCAAGGGAGAGAAGAGGAGAGTAGAAGAAGGTTCTTAATGGGAGAACGCCATCTAATAAAGGCACAAAGAATGAGAATTAGAAAAATCACCATTTTGCAGTCATCAATATAATTGCTTCAGGCAAGAATCATTAATGGATCCTAAAACCACTGGGTTAGAGTTTGTCAGGGAACAGTGTATTTACTTCTTACTTCAGCTAGTATTTATAGTTTACTTCTTAAGTATCAAGATAATGAGCTATTAAAATAGAGAGATCTGGAATACACCAGTTTATCCAAGTGACTAAATTTAGCATCACCAATAATGGAATGATCTGATATTATCTGCCTCCTTATAGGACGCATGAGAAGTACACAGCATCGACTATGTATCCTTGCTAAATATATAGAGATAAATGTACTGAATCCAAATCTAATCGTGAAGATATAACCATACAAATCCAGATTATGGAAGACCCTACCAAAAAGCTTGCCTGGATTCTTTGAAATGTTAGTGTCATCAAACACACACACACACACACACACACACACACACACACACACACACCTTAGGCTATAGGAGTATTCTAGCTGTAAAAAGACTAAAGATAAATGGTAACCAAATGCAACATCTGACCCTTGATTGAATTTGGGATTGGACACGGGGACAAACTACCTTACAAGAAATGTTGGGCTCCATTAGGATAAGCTGAAAATGGGCGATTCATTAAATAGTATTATTGTACTAATATTGAATCTCTCAGGCATGAGAACAGTGCTATGGTTTTATAGGGAAATAGTCATTCTTAAAAGACTCACACTGACAGTTTGGAGATAAAATGTCGCGATGTTTGCAACTTACTTTCAAATGGTTCAGAAATAAAAATATATGCATATAGTGAAAGACACGAAGAGAGCTAGCTTAAGAGCCCATGGACGAGAAAGAGAGAGTGAGAGCACAAATGTGGCAAAACGTTAACAGCTGATAAATTCAGGGACAGGATATACCAATGTTTATTATTGCAATTTTTTTATAGGTTTGAAATTTCTCAAAATAAACACTGAGACAATATACAAAAAATTAGAAATAGGGATGCCTGGGCATCCGACTCTTGATTTTGGCTCAGGTCATGATCTCATGGTTCATGAGAGTGAAATCTAGCCCCTCAATGGACTCTGCACTGAGAACCTGCTTGGGATTTTCTCTCTCTCCTTCTCTCTCTGCCCCTCCCATGCTTGCTCAGTCTCTCTCTCTGCGCCTCTCCCCTGCTCATGTTCTCTCTCTCAAAATTAATAAGTAAACTTTTTGAAAATCAGAAATAGTTTGTAGGCTTGTAAATGAATTAAAGTAGGAGAGAAATACATTTTAACATAATGTGTCACTCTAACCAGGTGAATTACTTCAATTGGATATGACTGAGTAGTTGTGCTAGTTGGGATGATGACAAAACTGTAAAATGTAAAAAGAAAAAAAGATGAAGTTATGTTGTTTTGAGCATTAAGAAAAAGTATACAATTTCAACAAAGAAAATTCAATTTCCTCACATCTCTGCTAAATAAACATTGAAAAAGTTTAAAGACTATCATTTAGGTTTGAGTTCAAGGCAGTGGATTTAATGTAATCATTTAGCTCTGCTCTCTTACAGATTCCAGATTTATTGTATTTTAGCTTTGGGAATAAACCCATGAGGACAAAGTAATAGAGAGGAAACTATAATAACAACATTTTGAAAGTTACAAAATAGAAGGGCAGGTAGGACCTGGCTCAGCAGTGAGAGAACATTGAATCCTAAACCTGTATAAGGAAAGCCAAGGAGCAAGTCAATTTACCTTGCAGAACTCTTGAAAGACTCAGAAATTGGCAACGTGAGGTATTTTTGGAAGTGACAGGTGAAGGTGGCTTAAAAAGAGGACTGGCCAGAACTTTGTTCAAAAGGCAGTATCTCTTTTGTACCCTCGGTAGCCCTGAGTCTGTCCATTCTCCATAAATTGGAAGGTTATTCTCTGAAAGCATACAATTAGGCACATGCCATACTGAAAACAGAGAAATAGACTAACAGCTTCCCAGAGACTACGGAGAACAAACCTCCAACCTTCTTTCCCCACTCGACTCCCAGCAAGCAGACAGACAGGCATTTAACCACCACACGGGGAACTGGAAGGGTCCACACTGTGTGACCAGCCCAAAGAAGAGACATGAAGGGAGAGAAACAGGAGGTGCCTCAATATGGCAGCCCAGACAGATCACACCAGTTCTGTCCCGATGGCATTTACATTCGTCCCTGACATGCTCCTCTTCCAGGTATCAGCTCTACTTGTCCCCTTAGCTCCTTTGGGACTTAACTCAAATGTCACCTTGGTGGGGCACTCTTTGATTGGCTTACCTAAACCTGCAACCATCCCGTGGGCCGCATGAGTGGCTTAGTTGGTTGAGCATCCAACTCTTTTTTTCTTATTTTTACTTTTTAATGTTTATTTATTTATGAGAGACAGAGTGCAAGCAGGGGAAGGGCAGAGACACAGGGAGACACAGAATCCGAAGCAGGCTTCAGGCTCTGAGCTGTCAGCACAGACCCCGATGCAGGGCTCGAACCCATGAACCGTGAGATCATGACCTGAGCCAAAGTCACATGCTTAACCGACTGAGCCACCCAAGCACCCCGGGTATCCATCTCTTGATTTTGGTTCAGGCCATGATCCCAGGATCATGAGTTCAAGCCCCACATTGGGCTCTGCATTGGGATCCACACTGAATGTGGGATTTTCTATCTCTCTCCCTCTACCCCTCTACCCACACCAAAATACACTTTTTTTTATTTAAAAATTAAAAAAAAAACTGCAACCATCCCAAGCCTCCACCCACCAGAATTCCCTATCCCTGTTCCCCATTTTATGTCTCTTCATAGCAGTTATTATCACGTAATAACTGTTGTACTTGCTTAGTTTGCAGTCTTTCCCTTTTACTAGAACGTAAGCTCACTGAGCGCTGGGCATTGTCTCTGGTTTATTCTCTACTACATTGCCAGCATATAGAACAGTGCGTGGGACAGAGTGAGCACTCAAATATTTGTGGGATGGATTACTGAATAAACAATAAATGAATGCTCACTGAGTGCACAGCACAGTAGACGGAAATAGAACCACACCAAGAATATGGTAAGGAAGAAAGGGATCCAGGGAGGCAGGAAAGAAGGATGGACAAACCCACAAACTTCCATAGAGAAAAAGTAGGTCATTTACAAAGGATCAAGGATAAGAATGGCATGAGTCTTTCAACAGCCATAACAGAAGGTCGATGCACTGGGGCAATTTCTTCAAAATTCTTTAAAAGTCACTTCCTCCCTAAATTCTACACCCAAACTATCAATTAAATGTGAATTTACACTGAAGACGCTTATAAACCTGCCTTAAGGCCTTTATACTAGTATTCCCTCTATATGAAATATTCTTCCCCAAAATAACATCATGGGTAACTGCTGCACTTGTCTTTTCTCACATGTCAGCTTCCCAACAAGGCTACCCTGACTTTTTCTAACTGTCCTTGCATTCCTGATCCAAATATCCCTCTGAGATTCAGGCAAGAGGGCCTCTGACATGGGCCAGCATTTTACAGGGCCCAGCCTCTCTCTCTCTCTCTCTCTCTCTCTCTCTCTCTCTCTCTCTCTCTCTCTCTCACACACACACACACACACACACACACACACACACACACACACACACGTATTTGAGAATATATGGATACCTCTGTCATTTGGAATCTAGCCCTCCAAACTGACTCAGCATGATGTTTTAACTGTAAACATCCACTTTCATGACTAACAGCATCCAGGCCCCAGGAAAAGGCATCTCTCCATCTTTTCCCCCATGTCCCTGACATAAAAGAAAACTGTCTGAATGTATGAAGGTTTGTGGATTGGGCCACTACCAACATCAAAGAGGAACACTGCTTTGGAGTGTAGGGAGGATTTGAACGGCAGAAACACTTAAATAAGAGACAAATTAATTAACTTGTCAGATCGTTCCTCCTAGATAGCATGAATGCAATAGATTCTTACATAAGAAAGTAACATTTTCTAGTGGTGCTGTATATCCATTTTCTTACTCTTCTCTGAATTCCAATTTGTGCCTCCAAGCTACTCACAAATGCAAGAGATATCCACAGCAGTTGCATGTAGCAGCTGAGGAATATTTTGCAATAGAAATGATCCATATTGCTTTTAAATTTATATGTATGTACGTCTAGTCATATAAGTCAAGTATGATGCCAACTAAACGGGTCTTCACCTGAACTCTTGCTTCAGGCTCCACAGATGTTTGGTACAGGTCTATCTGATCCCCTCACTTTTCTCTACTTTTTCATTCTCCTTGGCACTTGCCACTTCCTAAAATTCTATGTAATTTACTTATTATGTTTATTTTTGTCATCGGATGTTCTCTGACAGAATATAAGGTCCATCAAAGGCAGGGATCTTGGATTTTGTTCACTGATGAGCCTCAAACACCTAGAAGAGTGCCCAACATAAAAAAAAAGGTTTACTTCCTAGAATTTTTAATAAGTAAGTGTTGAATGACACTGAATGAAGGAATCAGTCAATGGCTTGATTCTGTGTATTGTCTTTTAAAAAGGAACAGAAGCAGATGCACCCCCAGAACAAAGGATAAAGCAAATAATAAGATGATATGGGGTTCACACACACGGGATCATTTGTAAGACTCAAAGAGCATATCCAGGATGATGGGGAAAGGATGTACAAGACCAGATGTAAGAGAGAATCAAAGAAAAGATGTGGTTTATATATCCAACAGAATACTACTTGGCAATGAGAAAGAATGAAATCATGCTATTTGCAGCAACATGGATGGAACTGGAAGATACTATGCTGAGTGAAATATGTCAGAGAAGGACAGATACCATATATTTCCACTCATATGTGGATCTTGAGAAACTTAACAGAAGACCATGGGGGAGGGGAAGGGGAAAAAATAGATACAGAGAGGGAGGGAGGCAAACCACAAGAGACTATTAAATACAGAGAACAAATTGAGGGTGGATGGGGGGGCGGGGAGAGGGGAAAATAAGTGATGGGCAGTGAGGAGGGCACTTGTTGGGAGGAGCACTGGGCATTGTATGTAAGTCAATTTGACAGTAAATTATATTCATTAAAAAAAAAAAAAGGAAAAAAAGAGAGAATCAAAGAGCATGTCCAGGATGATGGGGGAATAAAAGTGCAAGATGGTGGCCGTGCAACAGGCCTGGAGACTGACCATCCAGACTGGAGCAGGTCAGAAGGCTCCAGAGAGATTTCAAGAAAATGAAATGGAATACATAGCAAATATGGCTGAACATATTGAGACAAAGTAGACACAAATGAGGAAGTATTTGAGGTTGAATTATTGACAATAACAGGGAAAAATAAACAAACAAGATAATTATTAACTCTAGGGAACAACGTGTTAGAAGAGGAAAAGTAGGCAGAGCGGACCACATGGTTTATCACAGTCATAAAAACGTAAACATGAAACATTACTGTGTGGGGGACCAGGGAGAAAGACAACCAAATCCTCATTTTCCATATGGAGAGTCAAAAGATTATGCCTGAAACAAAAATCATGATAAATAGTCATATAAGAAATGTCTTTGGCAACATGGGGTAAATGCCCAAAGAACCAGCTAAGGGACTAGCTGGATTGTTTCTGGAAAGAGGGATATGCAGGGGTAATGGCAGAGGAAGACTTCAGTTTTTCATCATAAGCCTAGATGAACAGCTGATTTGCTAAATCCAATGCATACAAAATTTGATAATAATAAAAACGAAATGAAATACAGACAAAACCCACAACAATGCCAAATACACATATAGACATACTGACATAGATGGGTTAGAGACAGCGGTTACTTCTGGTAACCAAGGTGTCTCTGGAGAAGGGAATGAGGTGTGGTGTGGGGGGTGGTGGATGACTCTCCTCTTTTGCTGCATTTATTTTTATATTGTTTTTATCTTTCAAAAAATTTCTTAATGTTTACTTTTTTTTTTTTTTTTTGGGACAGAGAGAGACAGAGCATGAACGGGGGAGGGGCAGAGAGAGAGGGAGGCACAGAAGCGGAAACAGGCTCCAGGCTCTGAGCCATCAGCCCAGAGCCTGACGCGGGGCTCGAACTCACGGACTGCGAGATCGTGACCTGGCTGAAGTCGGACGCTTAACCGACTGCGCCACCCAGGCGCCCCTTAATGTTTACTTTTGAGAAACAGAGAGAAAGAGACAGAGCATGAGTAGGGGAGGGGCAGAGAGAGAAGGAGGCACAGAATCCGAAGTAGGCTCCAGGTTCCAAGCTGTCAGCACAGAGCCCAGCGCGGGGCTTGAACCCATGAACTGCAGGATCATGACCTGAGACAAAGTTGGACACTTGACCAACTGAACCACCCAGCACCCCTATTGTTTTTATCTTCATGAAAATGTATTCATGCATGATTTGAGGAATTAGACAAGATACAATACATAGGTGGGGGGAAAGAATGCTATTGTGAAGAAGAATCAAATTAACAGTTAATCTGGGGCAGCCCCTGATCTAACCATTACTGGGAATAGAAGGTTGAGAAAAGGAAAGAGGCAGAAGCCTAAGTGAAGGTAGGAATATGAGCATCAGAGTCCTGCAGATACCTGAGCCCGAGGAGGACTTCCAACTCTGAACCAGTAACACAAACTTCTGAGTTCTAGAGAGGCATGATACGTCTGCAGAGAAACTGGTCCTCAGACCGTATCTGTGATGAAACCCCAAACTGGCCCCTCACAGGTGAATATACCAGCAGAGCCACGAGGGAAAAGAGGCCCTCCCATTCCCGTACCCTAGAATTTGGGTTTGCATCAGTCTGTGGGGGTTTGGTTTTGTTTTGCTTTTTGTGTGTTTTTGTCCTTGTTGTTTTGGCTTTGTTTTTTTTTTTAAGCCAAGAGAGTGCCTTCCTAGGAATGGAGTGCATGAAGCCTGCCGCCTGCCCTCTGGCCAGCCTCACAGATGGGCCACTCGGGCTAGCAGCCACCCAGCCCTGCCCTTGAGTGTTCTCGACTCACTCAGCCCTGGCCTGCTCCCCTGCCAGAGGCCTCTGGGAGCCGTAATACTGTGGGCCATTACAGCAGAACATTGCCTCTGCTGCAGGGACAGCTGGCTCGCCCCCGGAGAGCTGGGCCTCAGCAGATGTTGCACTTCTCTCCCCACCATCGCCAGCGAGCAAGGGGAGCGTGTCTCCTACTGGACAGATCAGTGCCAGCCAGCAGGCCGGCAGGAGGCCTGAGAGGCAGAGCCTTTACCTAAAACAACACTCCTTGTCTAGTGATAGTTCAGAAAACATGATGTTTTGTGGCCTTTGCTTTATTTTGGCTCAAGGTGGTGTCTGAAAAAGGAAAGGGATTATCAAATCGCAATGAATCGTCTATCTATGCTTATACTAAGCCTTGCCTATCTCATTTATTGACACAATCGGGACTAATCAAGACATAGTGTAATAATTGCTAACATTTGTTGAACTCTGTGCCTCACTCCACGCTAATACTTCATATCTGTTATCACAGTTAATCATCACAGACTTAGGCAGGACATGCTATGATTGCCCTAATTTTACAGATGAGGAAACGGGAATGGCGTTAAATAACTAGCCCAAGTTAAAGAAGTTTGAGGGCCAGGATTAAATCATTTGTCCTAGTTTTTTTTTTTTTTTTCCTGAAGTTTTGTTTTGTTTTGCTGAGAGAGAGAGAGAGAGAGCGAGCGAGCATGCACACTGGGGAGGAGCAGAGAGAGGAGGGGAGAGAGAGAGAGAATCCCAAGCAGGCTCCACCCTATTGGTACAGAGCCCAACGTGGGGCTGGAACCCACAATCTGTGAGACTATTACCTAAGCCAAAGCCAAGAGTCGGACACTCAACCAACTGAGCCACCCAGGCACCCCTAGTCCCTAGTTCCTTATACCCTACTGTTTCGCTTAAAATTAGGAGGTTTTAAGCTAGACACTCTGTCCACCAAGAAAGTTTGTATTTCCTTTAGGCTGTGGTCCACCGAACCATCTGGGGTTTGAGGACAATGAAGTTAAATACACATGGTTGGGGTTGGGGCAGAGAAGCACTGGTCTGGTGATAGCCCAGACTGTCTGGACTTGGGGTAAAGGATGAATCCACATTGTGGTCATTGGTGGAACATCAAATCCATTAACTACATGCCTGTCTCTCAGTGGCTGAGAAACCCTGCCAGGCTGAACATACAAGAAGGTGGCCTTCAGCCTCTGAGGCCAGGCAAGGTAAGGGCAGGCAGAAGCAGTGGACAGGACTCCAGCGGTCGGGGAGGGAGAAGGGTTAGCATCACAGGGTTAGTCAGAGAAGGTTACCTGAGATGCCACCAGAGTCACTGAAGATTTCTGAACAGGGCAGAGTCATCATTACAAAAAAAAAAAAAATTTTTTTTTTGGTATAGCAACTACGTATATATAGCATTTGTATGCACAATGGGCTGGAACAAGGAAAGACTGGAATTAAAGAAGCAGTTCAAATGGTCATGAATCCATTCTTCTAAACCTTAAAGGCCTCATGGCCATGAAAATAATGAAAATGACATTTAAAATGATCAAAACAGCCTTGCAAAGGAAAGAGAACCCCGGCTTCCACCACCTTCTAAGAGATGCCCTCTGAACTGCCTTCCTGCCTGATTCCTTCTTCATTCCTTCTGTCCTCCTGCAGGAGAATTCTCTGTTGACAGTGACCACGGCGGGGCCAGGAGGCCAAGGATGATTTCTTTTCCGTGAGGACTGCTTTGCAATCGCCCAGTGCCAGCAATACATATGCGGCTCTGTGTAGAGAGGAGTTTGCATTGAATCTGTTAGAAAGGAAACTCCAAAAACCTCTGTCGGAAATGACAGCTCTTGACAAGATGAAAGGAGGTGTCTTGCTCAGATCTTCACTTAAAACAATCTGGAGTTCCATTAGTATTCATTGAGGAGAGGCAGCATGGAACAAGAAGAAGCCCCATGAATAAAATTAAAACTGGTATTGACTCTCAGCGCAGATGGAGGGTGGGAGGGGACTGCCAGGAGCTGGCTGGTGCTTTTGCAGCCCTGATTCTTAGGGGCCACATGTGGGCCATTCAAGGTGGCACGTGTCCATTTCGATCCGGCCGGCGTCGACAGCTGCCCCACCCCCAGACCTTTAAGCCAACCCACAGCCACGTCCCGACTTCCAGGAGTGAAGTCAGCCACAGGCACCCACTGTGCTTTTCCCAACAGTCTTCCCGGAGGGACCCATCCAGCTCCTGACTCTCAGCTCCCTTCTGTGCTGAATTCTTACCCTGCCCTTTGGACTCCATGTTGCTACTTGTTCTAATCATGATGCTTGTGTCTTTGGCAGGCCTTTGGTTTATAGATTTCCCCCTCCCCACCCTGCCAGTCCATTCCACAGTGGACAGCAGCATACCCTGGCCTGGTCTTCCCACTGATCCCTAGTCCCGCAGCTCCAACCCAGCCTGCTTTGTTCAGCTTAAGGTGAAGCTTTATACAAATGGGCAGCAGGGCAAGGCCATCTTCCCACAATTGTCCCTTGCAAAACCCATCTGGCTAAACCTGGTCACCGTCTTCGTTCCCTGCGCCAGCCCCAAGTGTATAATGCCCACCTAACAGGGACCAGGAAGGGGAAGGGAGAAGAGTCCCCTGGAAGGTGAAACTATTCCAGGAAAAAGACTTGAAAATTCCCACTTGCTTTTTCTTAGCTCCCTTCTGTGATTCCTACAGGGTTAGGGTGACCCGACTTCTCTGCACCTCCGGTACGTCCTCAGCACTTATTTGCAAGGCCACGTTAGCCCTAATTGTGTCTGCAGCTGTAGCTATCAGCCCCATAAGGTCCCCTGTTTGGGGAAGCATCTCCGTCTGTCGCTGCTGCCCGTATGTTTCCCATTTCCTAGACCCGCCTGAGCAGCTGTCTCCAATGAGCCACAGACGAGATTTCTGCTCCAGAGAATCCAAGCTGAGCAGGGTGTTCCCGAGGGCAATGTCCGCGGCACCAGGCCTGTGTGCTGTGACTGACCGGGGCCTGGGAGAAAGTGGGCTGGGGCGCTCGGGGGGACCCCCACGCTAGAGGGGCCACCCTGCATACAGTTTTCCAGGTTCGTTTTATGACCGAGAACAAAAGTTGTTCTTGGGGATGTTCAAGGGCTCTGGAAAATGCTGTTACAGGCCCACCCGCCCTCACAGTGCCCTTACTCCCCTCACCCCTTCCCTGCTTTGTTCCTGCCTCACACAAAGTCCTCCCTTCTCCTCATCTCTGTTTTGTTTTGTTTTTTTTTTAAACCTTTTATTTATTTTTGAGACAAATACAGAGTGTGAGCAGGGGAAGAACAAGAAAGAGGAGACACAGAATCCGAAGCAGGCTCCAGTCTCTGAGCTGTCAGCACAGAGCCCGACATGATGCTCAAACTCACAAACTGTGAGATCCATGACCTGAGCTGAAGTCGGACACTTAACTGACTGACCCACCCAGGCGTCCCTCCTCATCTCTGCTTCTTGAATAGCCTGAATCTGCGCAAAATAACTGGTTAGACTTGACTGTGCCTCCTGGTCTTACGAGGCCAGAGGCCAAAGTCCCTCATGAGGGACTGACAGGAACCCTCTTCTGGTGAGGGCATGAGGTCGTGGGCCCTGGAGTGACTGGGGACTGGGGGCTCTGGACAGCTACTGCCTGCACACGGTTGCCCTCCTCGGGGAATCTCTCTGTTGCGTGTAGTCCACACACAAAAAGGGTGGGATGGGAGCTGCTTTGGATACAGTAACTAACTCTCCTCCCCCATTGTCATTCAGGTTAACTTCAGATGCCCTCGGGTCATTGCAAAAGGATTCAGAGCTAAAATATGGTGTCTCCCTTAACTCACTGCCTTTAAACAAGGTCACATCTATACCCCCATCACCTTCCAGAAGCTGCCACCCGAAGACACAGCTGGGAAACATGGGTGATGGTCATCTGGGAGGCAGAGGTGGACACCTTGGTGACATGAATGAGTCATAGAGTTCAGGAGCGTGTCTGTGTGCACAAGTCAGGGGCCTCAGGATCAAATTCAGATCTCACGGCCACCAGGATGCTCTCCTGACCAGCTCACAGTGCAGGGCTCTATCCTGTGCATGCTGTCTGTGCCCCACCGAGGATGTGCATGCTGTCCATGACCCCCTGAGGATGTGCCTCCTCTGCCCTTTAACAACCACAGCAAAGATCTCCCCAGGGCTTACCCTGCACTGTGCACCTTGTATGGATGCTATTAACCCCCTCAATCCCCACCAACCGCACTTTAAAGCAGGTTCTGTTACTAACAACCCTGTATTTTAGATGAAGAAACTGGCAGAGAGGGGAATTAACCTTCTGCACCAGCAAGTAGTGGTGGATGGATGTGGAGGCTGGAAGCCCGGCTTTACAACTCAGGTCTCGTAAGTACCAGCATCCGATTCTTTCTACGGCCATGTGCCTTCGTTTGCGTATTATGTGTTGCTCTTGCTCTGTCGTTGGTCATTTTGGGTGCCTATGCTTCATCTTTAAATCAGATCATAAGACACTTGAAGATCGTGACTCTGCTGGACGCATCTTTGTACTTTTCACAGCATCAGCACAGAATCCTACACGTATAATTGCTTAATAAATGATGAGTGAGTAACATGGTGAACAAAACAAGAGACACTAAGCAATTACAGTCTTTTCTCTAACTTACTTTGCCTCCTAAGAATCCCTCCAAGAATATACTTTACTCCCCTAGGAGAAGTTATTTTAAAAACTAAATAACTAAGTACTTAAGAAAAATTCATCCCTCCTGATGAACTGATGCTCCTGCTGCTTCCCTTTTTATTTCTGCTACCATGAAGCTCAAGGCGGTATTTTCTCTTTGGAAGTCTTGGTATACTTTAAATATTCTGCTGCAATTATACTCCCTTTATTATTTCTTAAATGCGTTATCTTTGTTTCCTTGTTTTAATTGCTTTAGAATTTTTATCCACATATTTGATCGTAAGCTACTCCATTTTCTCTTCAGAGTCCAACAGTCTGGAGTAGGTGTGCCTCAGTTTCCTCATCCATAAAATGGGGATAACAATAGTTCCTACGTCACAGGGTGTCGTGATGACTGAATGGGTTGAAGCATGAGAAACACCTGAGACAGAGCCTGGCAAGTAATAAGCACTTGGAGAAGAGGGAGGAGAGAGAATCAGAATATTCTTCCAGGTGTCCATAGAACACATACATGCACGTGTGTGGAAAATAACTTACACCCTAGGTTAGCACTGTTTCCTGACCTCCAGGCTTGTACAACCAGCCACGTGTGTATTACCTCTGCATCTACAGCTGATAGACATCTCAAGATGCCCCAAAGTGAACTCCTACAATTGCCATCCCAGATCTTTTCTTCCCCTCATCTTCCTCACCTTGGGTGATGGCCATGCCACGATTCCAGTTACTCAGGCCAAAGCATTTAAAGACATCTTTATGCTCAATTTCCTCATACCTCACATCCAGGCCAGCTTGGCTCTACCTTCACAACAGACCCAGAAGTCCACCACCTCTCGTCCCCTTTATTGCTGTTGCCCCACTCAGAAGCACCTGGAATCCTAGCTTCCAGCCCAGCTCTATCTCCCCTGCTTCTGTTTCCAGTGAGTGATCCTGCCCAAACAGACTCAACTTGTCATTGTACTCACTGTGGAAGCCGACATCTTCACCATGACCTTGATGGCCTGAATGTGTCTGCCTGACAGGTTCCCTCTGGCCCTCGCTCCTTCCCTGCCCTTCAACCTCCACATGCCTCACAGCTCTCCCTTACCTCCTCTAGGTCTCAAATGCCACCTCCTCCTAAGTCCTTCCCAACCACTTTGTCCAAAATTGCAACCTCCCTACACACACCCCCATCCGTCTCCCCAGCCTTGCTTCTCTCAACAGCGCTAGGCACCAGTAACTTACCGTAGGGAGACACCATTTAGTTTACTGATCCAGGCCAAATCACCCGGGCTGAGTCCCAGCTCTGCTCCTCACTAGCTGTGTCATCTTGTGCAAGTTACTTAGCCTTTCTGTGCAACTTCCCCATCTTTAAAACGGGATTATTGTGACAATTAAATGTGCTGACATGTATCTAGAACATCTGACATAAAGTAAGCACTCTATAAGTGCCAGCTACTATTTATTTATTAATTATCTCTCCCACTAAAATGAAAGTTCCCCTAGGAAAGGAAGCGTTGCTTGCCTATTTTGATCGCTGCTCTATTAGCAGTACGTAGAGAAGTGTCTGGTATTTATTAGGTGCTCAATAAATGTTTGCCAGATGAATGAAGCTACACCCTGGGAGAAAGCTCTTATACAGAATTAGCAGAGATTTGCTTAGAAGTAGCACTTGAAACTTTAAAAACAGAATAGAGAAAAAAATCTTGGATGTAAAGAAAAATTAACAACTGGATTTTAGGGGTTTTTTTGGAGGGGGGGTTGGCATCTACAGTTAGGGGAGACGTAGAAGAAGATCCAACAAATAAAGCCAAGAAGTGGCCAGCACGGCTAGACGAGATGCAAGATAGTATGCTATCACAAAACACCAGGGAAAAGAAAACTTGAACTTGCAGCAAAAGCAAACAGAAAAGGAAAGTTGTCAAAATAGAGCTGTTCTCGCTTCACACACAGAAGTCAGTCTTCACCAGGACTCTTTACAGGAAGCCCCTGTTTTCAAGTGAGGCATTGTTACGAGTTACTATTTATTTATACATAATACACTTATGATCACTATTTATGTACTGTTGCTACGTGCACAAAAATCTCTCTTCCTTTCCCTGTTTTTCTAGTCTTATATTATAAAGTGTGTTTTTTGTTTTTTTAACATTTATTCATTTTTGAGAGAGACAGCATGAGCGGGGGAGGGGCAGAGAGAGAGGGAGGCACAGAATCCAAAGCAGGCTCCGGGCTCTGAGCCGTCAGCACAGAGCCCAACGCAGGGCTGGAACTCACGGACCATGAGATCATGACCTGAGATGAAGTCGGACAGTTAACCGACTGAGCCACCCAAGCACCCTGTTTTGTTTTGTTTTTTAAGAATAGGTGCAAGCTGGGTATATGTGTATATAATTTGTTCCTAAACGAGATTAGACCACAACCTTCATTAACTCTCATTTATTTTTTACTCAGAGAACTCAAAATCTCTTTGTGGACTGAATCCATTAACACATGTATTTAAAAAATGATATGTTCTAGATTAGGGGCTCGAGAGAATACCCACTCCCCACCTCCCCTCTACAGGTATTAATTGATTTTCTAAGTTCGTTCACGGCAACCGAAACATGGAGGACTATAGAGCTTGGGCTCCTCTTTTTTGTTATCTGCCCACAGCTACAGTAGCTGCCATGGGGTTAAGAAGCAAATGTCTCTGTCACCCAGAAGCACCACCAAGAGGCCCCTGTGAAACTGCAGGACCCTGAGGCTACCTTTAATGGGCTGCAGAGAAATGGGAGAATAGAGCAGCCAAATCCTGAGGGCCTCTGGCATACACAGCGGCCAGAGGAGTGTGCCAGCTCCCCAGAGTTGTGCCCTGGAGTTAAATCCATAACACTCAAGACCAGGTTGTAAATTTCAGGCCATAGTTCATTAACTCCAGAAGTTCAAAACGATACCCCCTGCTCCTCCAGTCAATGCGGCTGAGAGTTTTCCCGGCGTGAGATGATCCATCAACAATTGGATTCCAATATCTTTTGCTTCATTAATAGAGTCACACGGGCCCCTCCTACGGAGATGGGTAAGGCTCCCGCCCGCATGCCTGCTTTCAGAGCTGCATCTTTGCCGGCTGCATCTTGAGCCTCGAGCTCCAGGCAGATTCCCAGGTGTGCCTTTTCCTGACTAGGATCTCCAGTTTGACCAAAAGCTAGCATCAAAATGCCTTCCATGGGGCCGCTTTAGCTTTAGAGAGAGATTCCCGGTGCTGATTCAAGGCAGGGCAGATCTTAAAAAACGCCATGCGGTTTTTGCAGTCGGTACTATCTCCTAAAACTCATACCTGCAGCCTACTTCCCTTTCAACCTGATGGTTTTCTACAGGCTAAGATGCAAGGCACTCCTGCTGGGCCCCTGGGAAGTCACTTCCTCTACACATGTTGCCTAAGCAGTCGTCATACCCCAGACTGGGACTGGGTGAGTCATAACAAGGGGTTGCGTGAACCACTGCCAAGAAGGGGATCGTAAGCTCAGGGTTTAGTGAGGTTGTGGGTGATCCAGAGCGGCCAAAAGCATGAGAAAACAGAGGTATGAGCACAATCTATGCTTAGGGGACAGTCTAACTGTCAAAACAGGAAACCATAATCTGGCACTAAGTCTAAGGACAAATTCGGATTTGGGAATGAGGCAAAGCCAAGGTCAGGAGACCGTCCAAGGAAGCAACGAGCGAGGGCAGCAGCAAAGGCAGGTGGATTTTAAGCTGTTTGCCGTAAACATCATGTGAGGCATGGTGGGTCAGGTTGGCTTACGAGCCCTGGGTGGGATCCTGCTGTAGGGGCTCCGAGTCACAAGGCTGCCCCCTTCCCTTACCCAAACCTCCCTCCTCCACCATCTGACAGCCTTTGAAACCATACGAGAGCACCACACACACAGGAGGGCACCACCACTACGATTTTCAAAACCTTTGTGAAATTCAAATGAAGCTTTTTTCCTTAGCAACCCTCCTCACTGGGGATTCTTTATTATTATTTTTTTTTTCGAGATCCCAAAGTCTCTTGCCTTCTAAGCCACTAACACTACCTATATCGTGGACCCCATAAACGTCCATTGCCCATAAGCACTAGTAACATTTTCTGCCTCCTGTTAATAAATTGTTCCTCTCTTTGCACAGCAGAGAAAGATGAAGACGAAATTGGGGGGAATTATTTCCCAAGTATTGTTTCTCTAACAATAGCAATCCTTGCTCCTGAGAACTCTATTTTGCTTAATATGTTCTTTCTGCAAAGTGGTAAAATGTGACAGTGTAATAACCCAAAAAGCAGCGTGAAGGGCCTGATTCCCCAAAGTGTCCACTGAGAAAACATACAAGTGTTTCCATCAAGAAGGAATTGTGTGCATTGAGGGAAGGTAAGTGCACAAAATAAGGGTCTGCAACAAAGTGGGGTCCAGGCGTCAAGGATTAAATGTTTGGATTCTTTGCTTCACAATAGAAGCATTTGCAGGAAGAATGGGTCTCCATTTCTTTCCTTAATGGGGATATCACACGCACACAGCCAGTGAATGTCTTCTTCAGGATAAAAGGAAAATTGACTGGTTTAAACATAAAAAAAGCACCTGGCCAACAAAAACAGCAATAATGCTGAACAAAATCAGAATAGATTTCAACGACAGTGGGCCTCGGAGCTAGGTATTGGGGAGAACTTCCAGACATCATGCGTTATATCACCCCTGAGATATACAGTCAAGGACTATTTTGGCGACGGGTCCAAAGTGATCTTTTAAGTCACTTCAAACATTTGCTGGCATCGGACAGGAGGAAGGGGCCAGATCTTCAAGTCCACATATTCTGGAAAGCACTTTGTTCCCTCTCAATTCCTTACTGTTTCTCCCTTTTCTAGTTAACTCCTGAACATACCTTTGGATGGCAGCATGTCCACACAACACCTGGCCAGATGGGAAGAGGCTTGGAAGGGTGGAGAGGTGAAGTGTCAGAGGGTGATTTGCCAAGAGAGAACGGTGCAATACTGGTCTGAAGAGATGGAAAATTGTAAGCAGCAAGAAGGAAGGATGTATCACATTCTTGCCTGGTAAAGGTAACAGGTTTGAGGCAGACACAGCATGGACACCAATGCAGGTCGGGCCGAGAGATCCAGTGCCCAGAAAGAAACTTCCTCTGTGCCAGGCAGGGCTGCAGGGTACCATCAGGCATGTTTTGTCCTGCACGCGGTGCCTTCACGCATTAATGGCCCCTGGCTCCACATTTCACTCTTCACCGTGTGACTCCGCAACCCCTCTCACCAAATGGGTAACCTATATCTCCCTGCTCCTTGACTTTGGGTTTGGCCATGTGACGGGTTCTGGCTACCAGAATGTTAGCCAACATAATGGCCAAGGGCTCCAAAAGCACTTGTGCCTGCTTTCTGCACTCAACCAGTGTCATGAGAAGACCAGGCACGGTCTAGCCTGCTAGTCCCAGGGGGGGAACGAGGGACATATGGGACAGAAGAGCACTGCCCAAGCTGAGCATTGCCTCTGGCCATCCCAGCCCCACAAATGAGGTGCAGGAGATCAGCAGAACCACCCAGCTGAACTCAGCTAACTCCCCTCCCCCCTACCATTAGCCGTGAGATTTGCAAGATAGAAGATTGCTATTTTATGCCTTGGAGTTTTGGTGTGATCTGTTACACAGCATTTTGTGGCAACAGCTAACTGATACAAGATGTACAGCTGAGAAAGATGAGTGGTAGCTGAAATGCAGCCTGCGTTCTCCTGTGCAAACCAACCTGGAGCTGGGTCACCCGGAGGAATGGACTCTACTTGCTAAGACACACAAAGGCACCACGTGGGTTAGTGGCTACCCTTGTAAAAATCAGTGCTACCTACCCATTTTCCCATCCCTCTTCTCCATTCTCCTGTCCCCAATGCCTAAAAGCCTCCTCTGAGCTTCCCTTGGCCTCCTATTAGCCTGAAATCTAGATGCTGCCTATCAGCCTTGTTGCAGCCAACTCTCTAGACTCTCTTATAACCCTGTCTTTCTAAAGCTGCTTCCATGTCAGTCCCCTGCCCTGGTCACCCCCAGGGTGACTTTCCCTTCTTCCTTCTTCAGCACAGTTGGGTACTGGCTTGTCCCACCAGCCATGGCCCCAAAGCTCAGCAGGCTCTACACCTACCCTGGGTCAACTCCCTGCTGCACTGGCCACCTTCCTTCCTCTAGCACACAGGGTCAGTCATGTTCTAGAGGCACAACAGGGTGCAGATGCCAGGGAGGCGACATGCCTGCAAAGCTCCTCTTACCAAGGTAAGACAACTATGCAGAACACAGAGCAGAGGGTGGTTTGCATCATCAACGAGCTACAGATTAAGGGCTCTCAGTGTTCAGGGGAGAAATTTACTTTGAGTTGGGGGTCTCAGGGGAGGTTTCAAGGAAGAAGTGACTTTGAACCAGATCTTGAAGGATGGAAAGGCTTTGCAGAGAAAGGGAGGGTAGGGAGGGTAAAGCCCTTCAGGCAGAGAAGCAGCAGGAGAATCGGGCGGACGCCTTCCTCAAAGTTACGAAATCACCTTAGAACTGCTGAGAGATATTTGGCGTGGGTCCATATGCAGCGCTGGCACACGGGGATGGGGAATCTCCTTCCAAAAACCTAATTTGTCAACACCCTGGGCTCGGAGGAGAAAAACAGAAGCCAGAGTCTCGTTAGCTTTGAACGTCCACAGTCCCTTGCAACCGAGTGGCTGCTGTGACACAGACACAGCCTGTGTAAATAGCACCGGATGGGATTGCAGCTAATAGGGTTATTAATACCTGTCACATCCCAGGATGGCAGAATAATGCGGAGGTTTTCTACTATAGATTAAAACCAACCAACAGGGAATTTTCCGAGTCTGGCAGCCACAGCTTTCTCTTCAGACATCTTTTCCTCCAGCCATGCGGACAGGGGTAAGTAATTGTCCTGGGGAAGGATTGTCACCATGGTAAATGCAAAAGCAGGAACAAACCTGCCTCACTTAGCCTCAGGCAAGAACATGGGTATTTGAAATTCACAGATAATCCCCAGACCTTGCTTCAGCCTGCAGCTTTGACCTCTTTTCTGGCCCAGGCAGTCACCCCAAAGAAAAGCCACCTTTATTCAGGCTTCGTGCGTTCTGCTCGTGGGAAGAATCAGAATAAGGCAGGGAGCTGGAGAGTGAAGGGGGATAGGATGTAGGGTCTGGACGTTCCGCAGAAAGAAGCTGGGCTCTGGAACTGGGGCTCAGGTGGGGCAGTTCCACTGGGGCTAAGCGCCTTGCGAGCTGGTGAGTGTGAGCATCTCTATTCCCTTTTGCTAAGGTGCCCAGGAGCCCTGAAGAAAGGGCTCCAGGAGTATATAGGTCAAAGGGTAGAATAGAAAGGGCTCCAAGAGTATATAGGTCAAAGGAGTATATAGGTCAAAGGGAATATATAGGACAAAGGAGGTTTCTCCTTAAGTAAGACACTTCAGGGCCACCTCACCTGGAAGAACATCCATGGGAAAAGGCACCAGGTGGTGAGAACACAAGCACTCACACTTTCGTGCACTTGCGCAGAAGGTATCTCAGGAGAGCTTGCACGGAGCTTCACCCTGCTTCCCCTTCCAAGTCTATTTCATCCCTCACTTCAAGAGGAAAGCTCTGGTCATTAGTGGGAGGCTAGGAACAACTTGGGGAGAGGACTTTAGCTGCTGCCAAGGGATGCGTGCCCCTCCTTAAAAACTCTGTCAAGAGTTAGGGGCACCTGGGCGGCTCAGTCGGTTAAGCGGCCGACTTTGGCTCAGGTCATGATCTCATGGCTCGTGAGTTCAAGCCCCATGTCGGGCTCTCTGCTGACAGCTTGAAGCCGGGAGCCTGCTTTGGATTCTGTGTCTCCCTCTTCTCTCTGCCCCTCCCCAGCTCCCTCTCTCTCACGTGCTCTCTCTCTCAAAAATAAATAAACATTTAAAAAAATGAAGAAAAAAAACCACTCTGTCAGGGGCTCCAAGGGGGCCCTGGGTGAATCTCAGATACTCAGTACAGCAAGAAAAACAGGAGAACAAAAGCTGGGACTCACACTAGCCTCTTTGGGCGGGACCCACCCCACAGTCACACTGGTTCAAGCCTCCCCTGGAGGAGCCAGGTTCTCAGGAGAAAGCCCCAACCCATGACATAGCAACGTCTGTGGTTCTCTTTGGAGAGAAAGGCTTGGTTGTTCTTGGTTGTTTGGATCTTTCCTTCTTTCCCCTTTGATTTTCAGCCACTCCTGGGAGTCAAATTCTTCACTCTAGTGTTAGGGACTGAATTGTGCACCACCAATGCCCCACCCCCCCCCCCCCCCAGGCCCTTGTCTGTATGTCGAAGCCCTAACCCTCAATGTGACTATATAGAGAAGAGCTTTTAGGGAGGTAATTAAGGTTAAAATAGGCCATAAAGATGGGGTCTTAATCCAATGTAACTGGTGTCCTTATAAGAACAGGAAGAGCAGGGCACATGGGTGGCCCAGTCGGCTAAGCATCTGACTTAAGCTCAGGTCATGATCTCACAGTTCGTGGGTTCGAGCCCCACATTGGGCTCTGTGCTGACAGCTCAGGGCCTGGAGCCTGCTTCGGATTCTGTCTCCCTCTCTCTCTGCCCCTCACACACTCTCTCTCTCAAAAATAAACATTAAAGAAATTAATACATAAGAAGAGGAAGAGATGCCAGGAAAATGCATACGGAGGAAAGACCTAGGAGGACACAGCCATAGGGCAGCAGTGTGCTAGAAAGGAGAGAGGTCTCACCAGAACCAGCCCTAATGGCACCTTGATCTCAGACTCCAGCCTCCAGAACTGTGAGAAAAATCAATGTATGTTGTTTAAGTCACCTATTCTGTGACAGTCTATATGCAGCCTGAGCAGACTGATACACCTTCCATACCCATTCTGCCCCTGGGCACCTTGGTGTCTTACAGAAAAGGAGAAGGAGTCATTCTGGTTCCAGGAACCACCACAAATTAGCATGGAGGACAGAAATACCGCAGACCAGATTAGAGGGCAGTGTGGCCAATTGGTCAAGGACATGAGCTATGAATTGATGAGCTCAGTCCATGGGAAGGTTACTTTTCCTTCCTGTACAATGGGATAATAACTGCTCCTTATCATAGAGTTGTAGTAAAAATAAAGTTAAATAACAACACAGAGTAGGCACTTAATAAAATGATATCCATTGTGTTTATTATATTTGATTGGCCCTATCACGACCCTACAATACGACCTTGGACCTGGTTTCTCCATGTGAAAATAAGGAAGGTAGATGCTTGCCATCTACCAAGTATGGTGAGAGTTTGAAAAGAGGCAGACATAAGGAAGAGTCAAGGAAAAAAATGCCTCAGAAATCCAAGAGGGGGTCTATCATCATCATCACCATCATCACCACCTGGCTGCTATGCTACTTCCCTGGAGGACTGAGGCCTGGAAGTCATGCCTTGAGATTTCCACCCTGTGCTTTGGCTTTTGCTCCTTCAGCAGACTCACAGGTATGGTCAGGCAGAGGGCCTGCTGCCTGCTAACACAGCCACTCGCACACGCAGAAACCCTCCTTCCCCATCGTTCCTGCACCACCCAGCCTCCACAGTACAAACAGCAGTGGGTGGGAGGGCAGGCAGGAAAACTGAGTGAGTCACTGTTGTACCTTGCCCCTGCCATCTCTGCCAGGCCCTGGCCCGATGCCCACAGGAAGGGAGTGCCCTCACCTCCGACCCTCCAAGGTGGGGGCAAGGGATGGTGAAGAGGATACAGGGAGCCCTCAGAACAAAGCCCCCATCCAAATGTAAGCTGCATTGATGGAAACTAAGTGACAAGCCCACCCTCTCCATCCCCCACCTCAGCAGGAGTCTGGGAAAAGATGATGCCCAGCTGCTGGCAGCCCAGAGAGCCATCCTGGGTGGTCAGCTGTTTACAGCCCAACCCTTCCCTCTTTCCTGATAATCCTTCTGCCCACCCAGCAGCTGAGGCACCATGCCAGCCTCAAGCTGACCAGGGTTCTCAGACATCTCCAGATGATTCACTGGCTGGCAAAACAGACCAGAACATGAGGCCTTTAGGGGTCCCAGGTGCCCCTGAAATCTCAGGATTTAGATCTGCACTGGCTTTGTCTCTAGCAGCCACTGACACTCCCTCTCTCTCTCTACCAGAAAACTCTGGGAGGCCCAGGACAGAGGAAATCAAGGGCATACTTGGAAGGAGATTGAGAATATTCTGGAATGCATTCTCTGGGGCCGGGGCCAGCTCCCCATGAAAAGCCTTCACAAGTCCCTCCTCTTCTTCCCCAGCTCCTCTGAAAGAAAGAAAGAAAGAAAGAAAGAAAGAAAGAAAGAAAGAAAGAAAGAAAGAAAGAAAGAAAGAAAGAAAGAAAGAAAGAAAAATGGTGAGAAGCACAATAAAATCAGTAGGTGACATTGCTATTAATCCCAGGACTCTCACACATAGAACAATTTAAAGAGCTGGTAAAGAAGCACACATGAGAAGTGTTATTCCTGAGTGGGGACAAAGCACTCAATACTACCAGAATGAGGGAGGCCCCTGCTCGCTGCCCTCCGCCCTCTCTGCTGTTTACAGTAAAACTTCATCACAAGATGCTATTAAGCTTGGCAGTTACTGGAAATGCTACTGTCGCTGTTGACTTCCATAGCCCCAGGAAATTTTATCCAAGACAGAGTGGATTCAACAGAGAGACCCAAACCACCAGTTGTTCCTCTTCAGAAAGTAGAAGGTGCCCTAGAGAGAGATATTAGCCATTCTTGGGCTGGGGAATGTCGGCTGCCTCCCCCTGCTCTGTGGGCCATAAGGACGATAATGAAATCAGCAGAGCTGGTGGGATAGATTCCAGAGCAAAATGAAAAGCAGTTTGGCCATTATGAGGAAGGCCAGAGAGCACAGTCCAACCTCTTCTATCTGTCTTCTCAGCTACCTTGATAGAAGGAGAGAAATAGCCTATTCTGTGATCTATAAAAAAAAAAAAAAATAGACATGGGGCCAGCTTGAATTATTTGGGGGAGCGAGGCAACAGGATTCACACTTGTCTGAATGATAGTGACAAGACACAAGGATACACTTACATATGTCAGCCACCTACAGCACTTTCCACTTCCCTTCCCCAAAGCAGATACAACCTCTGGATATAAGCCACCAAGGGACTTGTTTAAAATTCTCTGTGATTAATTCATGGCATTTATCTTACTTTCATCTGAATTTTAGACGGGAGAAAAGCTTTGGTGCCTCGCCCAACATCCTGAAGCAAAGCCTTATTCATCTCCCTATCTCTGGTGACACATCAAGGCATTCAGTGAGCGCTGCTTGAAGGGACGGTGTTGCCCACCGGAGCCAGACGTGCAAAAAGCGGTGGGCTTTCAGCAAGGAAACTTGGGGTCGAATCTTGGCTCCATGATTTACTAGCTTTGTAACTTTGAAGCATAGATTCAATTTCCTCTTTTGTAATTTGGGGATAATGATGCCCAGGTTATGAGGCCATTGGGCAGATTAAATGAAATAGAGATGCTGAAGTGCTTATCACCGTGGCTGACACATCAATAAATCTTGTTGAATCTGAATCTCAGGGATCAAATATTGACCTCACCCAGCCCCAGAGAGAAATGCCCACACCCCTGAATGGGGCACAGTCAGCAACAGGGCTTACCGGCTACAAATCCAGTGTCAGCGGCTGCTGCCTTCCAGCATCTCTGAGCCACTGGTTTCTATTTCTTTCCACCCACTCCCCAGCTTATGTATGCTCAGGGAAAGCTAACGAATTTTAATATCATCCTAAGTTAAACATCATTATGAAAGTAAACCTGCTGGAAAAAATCATATAATGCATCCCAAGGCCAAATGTAAATGGTTTTTAGATTTTCCATTATTTTAGGTTACCTGTGCCCAGGAGGTACTGGGAAGATAACCTAAATTCATGCGGATAATCAAGAACAGATTATAACTTCTGGGTGGCCTGCTCATTCCAGAATCTAAAGCAAAGATCCTCAACCTGATCCCACTGAGAATCTACCACTTGTGGTCACTCAAGATAGGGACGGTAAGTGGGCAGATGATCCAAATTCCCAGGTGTGATGACTGCCCTTGCTAACGGCGACCCTTCAGCAGTAGAGAGGTCTCCTGTTCTGGAAGCTTCTGAATAAAAGAGTTTGCCTCCCTCCTGAAATTTACTTAAACCCATCTGCAGGTGCCACTCTGCCCCAGCCTCAGATCAATCTCAGTTGGAAATGGGGAGACCAGCATACATCTCTCTCTCTCAGTGATGAGTCACTCACTCTCCATCTTGTGTCAGCTATTTGTTCCCTAGATATGAAGTTGTGGTTATTGTCTTGCCCAACGTGGAGTAGTTCCAGAGCCAAGCTTCCTACCTGAAAATCCAACAGTGGTGATGTTCTCCTTAACCGAGCCAGGATCCACCCAGCACTGTCATGTATACCTGTAGTCTATGCCCTCCAGTGCCCTGGGAACCTTTGCACATTGTCTTCCAGGAGTTCAAACTGGCATCCTGGATCTAACATCCATCTTTGCACTTTATTCATACCACTCCACAGATTATAAACTCAAAAAGGGCAGGTTTTTATCCAATGTATTCACTGATTGTAGAGCTCAATATTTACTGACTGAACGTCTTGCCTGTCTCTTTCCTTCAACTCCTGGTTTTCCAGTCTTTGAACACAGGGACTTGTGTTTCCATCTCTAGAACACCCAGTCTCTGACTTTGCCCTAAAGAAGGTGTGGGATATGGAAGAAAGTTCAAGGACTTCTTGAACAAATGTAGATTTAAATCTCAACCATGCCATCTTTAAGTTCTATGCAGACCTGGGTAAGCTGCTTAATTTTTGCCTGAGCTTCCTTACCTTTATCTCTAAAATGGGTATAGAGCACTTACAGACTTGTTTAAAGGATTAAATTATGTACATAAAGTCCCTAGCAGGATTCCTGGCACTTAGATAAGGTTCAGAAAATGTTACTCTCTTCTCACTTTCCCTCATACAGAGATGTCGTCAAGAGCCAGTGGATAACTTGGATAACACTCCTTGCATATTTTGATGCCTAATAAATGCTAGCTTCATTGTCCCTATGTTCATTCAGTCCTGAAAGAAAACATTCACTGAGTTCCATGATGTGCCAGGCTTGGTGCACAGTGCTGGGGATATGGAGATGATAAGACATGGGCACTACCCCCAAAGAACTCATGCCTGGGGTAAAGGGAGGAGACAAGTCAGCAGATAATTGTATAAAACTAGATAAGAGTGACAGTCAAGAAATGCACAGAGTACTTGGGGGCCTTGAAGAGGGTACCTACCTTTGACCATCTGACTCCACCTGTGCATGAATTCTTGAGCTGGCTCAGCCAGCTGGGACCCATCCCTGACTGTAGCAAAGGCACCAGTAATTGATAATAATTGGCCCTGTTGAGCCCCAAGCTTAACTCTCAGGCCACAGATCTATAGGATATTAGAATATCCTAAAACCCAAAACCCACTGAGCAGACCACTCCAGTAAACGGTCCCCTTCTTTCTACTGATCCCCTAGCCCTTCGGTGGCAGTAGGGACTGCTGCCAACTCCTCTCCTCCTTCACCCACTCCTGTGGTAGCAAAGAGGCTTTAAAAAAAAAAAAAACAAGCTTCAAGCATTATTTTGTGCGGGAAGGGAAAGGAATCTAACATTTCCTATGTACGTGCTTTTGTGCCAGGAAACCTACTGGACATTTTACACATTTGCTCATGTAACTCTCACGGCCTCTCTGTAGGACAGGTAAGTATTGGTTTACCCATTCCACAGAAAGGGAAACTGAGAGTGTAAATACTTGTTTAAAGTCACAAAGTTACCAAGAAAGTCTGGTCTGGTCTCATACAGCTTTGCAGGTTGTCCAGTAGCCATAGGCACTCAGCTGAGAAACTGAAATTCCACCTGTGTTCTGCTCACCAAGATGAGCACCTGGCATGGGGGTGTGCCCAACTGAGGGAAGGGACAACTGTTTCTAGTCACACAAGGGCACAGTCTGCTTGCCTGTCACCACCCACCAGGCTGCACCTGCCTTTCTCTTCTGTAGACCAAGGTGCCATATGGGCCAACAGCAGCCTTGGTTGGGACCCAGATTAATCCAATTCCAGAGTGCAAGTGCCCCCCCTCCCCGCCACATCCCCTGGCCCTCAACACCCCGGCATCTTCACTTTGTGGTTGAGGACACAGGGCCACTACTCACTGAGCATTGCCATGTGCCGGTTGTTAGAACAACACTGCAGGTGAGAATTGCCCACCACAGCACACAAGAAAACAGACTGAAAATGGCTACAGGCATTGCCCTAAGTTACATGAGTAAGTGCCAGAACAAGGACTTGAACTTAGAATTTTTTGACCTTAGGCACAAATTCTCTCATTATGCCAGGCTGCCTGAAGAGAACTATTTGTTCAGTCACAGAGCTTTCTCGCAGAGCACCTAGGGTTAGAACGTGGCCTTCTGATTCCAAATTCAATGAACAATTTCCATTGACTGGTTGGGGACAGTCCCAGTTATCTATTGGCACATGACAAACCACTCCAAAACAGTGACTTAAAAACAGTTCTTGACTTTGCTCAAAAGCCTACAATTTGGGGGAGGACTTGGTATGGATGGCTGATGTCTTTTCCATGTGGCTTCAGCAGGGATGGCTTGATAGGGGCTGAAGGGCTCACTTCTTTTTTTTTTCTATTTTTTTCAATTTATTTTGAGAGAGAGAAGGAGGGAGGGAAGGGCAGTGAGAGGGGGAGAGAATCCCAAGCAGGCTCCATGTTGTCAGCGCAGAGCCTAATGTGGGGGCTCAAACCCACAAACCGTGAGATCATGACCTGAGCTGAAATCAAGAGTCAGATGCTCAGCTGACTGTGCCACACAGGAGCCCCTGGAGAATTCACTTCTAAGATGACTATCACTTAAGAGCTCAACGAGGGTTGTCATCTAAGGGCCTGGATTCCTCTCCATGTGGACCTCTCCACTGGAGTGGCTTGGGCTTCCTCACAACATGATAGCCAGGTTCCAAGAACAAGAGTTCGAAAAGACCTGCAAAATTTCTTCCCACCTAGTCTTGAATGTTCCAGAATGCAATTTCTTCTGCATTTCACCCATCAAGAAATCCAGAGGTCAGCCCAGATTCAAGAGGAGAAGAATTAGACTACCCCTCCCAATAGGAGTAGAAAACAATGGGCAGAAATCTCATTCACTACAGACTTTGGTTGTAGAGAAAGTTATCATTGACATTTTCCAAAAAAAAAAAAAAAAGACTTAATTCAACTGTTACAGCATCAAACTGCCTTGCTACACAGATAGTCGAATGCCCAAGCATGGGGACAGGCACCCTCACCCCTGACCTACAGCGAATGTGACAGCCAGGAGGAGCGGAGACGATTCTGCGCCCAAAGCATTAGGGCACATCACAGGCCTGGCTGCCCCTCACCAACAGAAAAAAATCACCAGAGCAAAATCAATCCACATACCATCTGGTCTCCATGCACTTGCTGACTCCAGCCAGGCCCTCCGCCGCTCACTGTCACAGGTACTAAATTCCCCTGGACATGCATGCCCGAGAAAGCCAGGGTTGAAAAATACTAATAAATCCATCTGAACATTGTGCTCTCTTGGGGCTTATCACTATTTCAGTTCTAGTCACAAAAATAACATACTGTAAAAGACTGATTAGTCATCGGATAATTGAGTTCTTAAATGTCAAAAACAATATCGTATGAATATTCAACAGATCATGCTACTGAAACTTACCTGTTCCATCAACAATGACTAACATTTCTCCCCCATTGTTCTTTCCCAGAAATTATGTTAATATGACTTTTCCGAGGTGATGAATGTGGTTCTCTTTAAAACATATTGTCTTACAGGTTAATGCATAATGAGCTGGTGAAAAGAAAATGGCTTAAGAGTCATGCTGGATTCGCATCTCTCTGAGTTAGCTTCATCTCCCTTTTCAGGGAGGGGGGTACCAGAATCCTTTCTAGCAATAGACAGACTTCAGAGCTCTACTCTTTGTGAATTCTATTTATTGTTTGACTGATTGATTGATTGATTGATTGATTGACTGGTTGGTTGCCTAAGATGTGGGGGAGTTGCAGTGTTTTCACACAGCTTAAATTTAAACAAGGACCAAGGTTCAAGTTGTGTTGGACACAGGTGCATAACCGAATTCCACAGAACGTTAGAGTATGGTAGGCTAAACCTAAGAATTTACCTAGGTTTTTATGCGCGCGCGCGCGCGCACACACACACACACACACACACACACACACACACACACACCTCCCATCGGATAAGGGGAGGAGCAGGGTGAACAGTTGTGCCTGGGCGAAATTTTGAGCCTGGGGTCCAGAGAGGAAGAAACTTTCCCAAGCAGATCCTGCTTTCTGTTAGCCTGGCCTCAGCAGTGCTGCAACAGCTGGAGCCAGGAGCAGATTGGTGGGGTGGGAGCTGATGCTGGGGGCGGCTTGCAGGCCCCACAGTGTGTCAAGGGCCTTGCTCTTGGTGGGAGCAACAGGATATGCCAGGCACCAACTGCTCCTCCAGCCAGACGGTCTGCTCCGGAAGCTGTTCTAGCTCTTTCTGGCCAGAAGTGTGAGCATCCCCGGCTGGAGTTCTTCACTCCCAGCCGAAGCGCAGCCTCATGGGACTAGAATGTGGATGCAGATGCTCCGGGCTCACTGCCTCAAGGACTTATGAGCACGCTTACCATCCCGTATCTCACCCCTGCTCTGTCGCCTGTCCATCTCTGCCCCGACCTAATCCCATTACACTACCACCTACTTCGAGGACCTCACGATGCTTCTGTTCTCCCCCAGTAGAGGCTTCCTGCCTCTCCCAGCCATCCTGGCAAACAGTCATCAAAACTTCCACAGGTGCAAAAAGTGCCCTCAAGTGTCACCATGAGCACTCACCCCATAATGTTCCTCGGTCCGTCCCCAAACACCCTACGCTTCCCCATGTTTCTGTCCTATGGACACTGGACTCTCTGGTGAATAGAGTAACACAAACCTCTCCAAAAAGCCACTTCTTTCCCCTCCTGAGGTTCCAGGAACTCAGAGAAGAGCAAGGAAACTCTAAATGATCATTCATTCATCCCAGAGTCTCCTCTGCCCGCTGCCTGGTTTCAAACGCACAGGCCCTGCTTTATGCATAGTTGGGCTAGTCTACTGTCGTCTGATATTAAAGCAGCTCAACTTGGGGCAGTCCGGCAGGCCACAATGATGGTGTGCTGACCCCACACGGCCCTCACACCAGGCATCAGGGAGGAGGATGGGAGAGCGACTGGACAGAAGACGGTTCCTGCCCTGGAGGGGTTTACAGGCCACTTTCAGAAGCAGGGTGCCACGGAGAGCTACCCTGAGTAACTACACAGGCAGACAGCCTTCTGTTGCCCCAAGGGATGCCTTGGGCTCAGCTGCCAACCCACTGGGCCAAAACAGACTGGAAACTCAGCCCGGCCCTAACCCTTGCCAGCCTCGTCTTATAAACAGAGGGGTTGAATCTTCTTAAGCATGTTTTTAATTACTGCAAAAATGTTTCATCCTGAGCAGCAGTGTGGTTCCCAGTTACCCACATGCAGATTGATGCTCTCGGTATGAAGCGGTTAGCACAGACATTTAAAAACAATTAGGATCGTGGTAAGGAAGCTCAGGAAGAGCTCGTTAGGTGGGGGGGGTGGAGGGCGGGATGGGAAGTCAGGCATCGTGCTCACCAGATAACTAAGTTATTTGTATATTTGATGGGAAGGGAGAGGAATGATTGTTTTTTTTTTTTAATATTTCCCTTTTGATGTCAGACAGGAGCTCTGCACACAAATATACACACACGCATACACATGCACACAAACACACACAAGGAACATTTCCAGATAACCAGACAAAGGTGCCAGGAGCGTACTGGCAATGAAGAGGGCTGCAGAAGGGCAGGTACCTGCTGGTGAGGCCTCTGACACCCAATTAGAGCCAGTTCTAGAGGTGTGGGAGAGCAGGACCCACAGGGAGGGGTGTGGCACATGCCTTCAGAAAGTGGTCCCTGGAACCAAGAAAATGCCTGGTTGTGGGGGTGGGGGGGAGAGGACTGCCTCTTGGGGAACGAGATGACTCTAGCTACACCTGCCTTGTGTCCTCAGTTAGTGCTAGGTTGGAGGCAAAACCCTCAGGGACTTTTGTAGGGTGGTGGGTGGAGGAAGGGAAGGGAAAAGGAAGAAAGATCTCTTGCCAGTCTTACTATGGAGTTCCTCTGTTCCTTCAAGAGTCATTGCAAGATGCCTCTGAATCCTGATTGAATGTCTGCACCCAGGTCTCCAGCGGGCAGTGAGATTTGTGTGTCTCATCCAACACCTGGGCTTACTTTTGCCTGCCCATGGGAGGCCTCCAAAGACAGTGTTCATGTTAACCCACTTTGTTCATAATCATATATATATATATATGTATATATATATATATATACATATATATATATACACATATATACATATATATGTGTGTGTGTGAATATATATATATATATATATTGAATATATATATATATTCATTCACTCCAACATTTATGGAGGGGAGCATGCCGTGAAGTATGCCAGGAGTGGATGGAAAGGCCCAGAAAAAACTGGGTAACCACAGTCAACAGTCTCAACCTCTGCTTCCATCCACAGGCCCCTCCTGGGCCTTCTCATCATGTTCCCACCACAGGCTGCTCCCTGAGGTCCATCACACCATGGAAAGAGCATAGGCTTTGGAGGCAGTCTGATCAAAGTTCAAAACCTGCTTCAACCACATACCAGCTGGTAGCCTTGGGTAGTTACTTAACTTCACTGAGGCTGTTTCACTCCATAGATTAGGGGCTGATGGGAAGATTAACTCAGATGACATAGAATATAGAGCAATTCTAACAGTAATGACACTGGCATGGGTAGTAATAATGTCACATGGATCTCGTTGTACCTCTGCTTGTCCTCACAGATCTGAACGTACCGGCCACAAAGGTCTTCTGAAATTACACATTCCCTAGGGTCTGTGTCTCAGGCCAATGGCTCTCAAATTCTTTCTGATCATGACCTAGTACAACCTCTTGGCCTATCTTGGCCCTACATTTTCCCACTTACTGAGATTTTTCCAGAAATGGTGCCAAAAAGTTTCAGGTACATTAGACACATTACAGTCTTGTTCTCTGACAATGCCAAAAAATATTATCCCAGTCAATGAGGAGAATGGTACTGTTTTAAATAAGTATCAGTGACAATGTGCCTTTCAACTCAGCTCTCAGTATATAAGTGAACCACAGACCATGCTCCCAGATTTATTTCTAGAAGGCTTCTCGCTGAGCCCTGGGTCAGAAGCAGAGAACTCTTAGCAGAGGGCGTTAAACAACCAGTGGGAGCCAGCTGCTGCCCCTCTGCGGCGGCGGATCCAGACCCCAGAGCTCCCCAGCGGTCAGCCCAACTATTTGCAAGCACCCAAGACACTGGGAGTATTTTGGAGCGCTGATGACTTTGTAATTTGCAGAAACGCTGGTATCTCCATATGTCGCCGCAGAGTGGGATTGTCTCACAACAAGCATGAGAGAATCGCACCTCGGCGAGGAGTTCAGTAAATTCGTCTGTGAAACATATTTCAATTCCAAAGGCAATTTCCTAATTAGTAACAACACACAAAGCCTTGGCAATCTGAAAGCAGTTCTCTCAGCAGAGCTGGGTCTCGGGCTAAAGTAAGCCTGAGAATGAGGCATCAGCTGCATCCATGGTCCAAGACATGGGCTTCTGAAAACCCGAAGATCTTGCTTTGGAATCGAGTGGAGGCACACAGGAGCCAGGACGCTTAGGAGCAAACAAAGCTGTGGATCTTCCTCTCTACCAGACCCATTCTCTTCCAAGCTGAGCTGGGAAAAAGGTGGGCTTAGTATACAGCAATGTGAATTCACTCATTCAACATTCACCAAAGACTTGCCAAGGGTGGGACCAAGACAGACAGGATTTTCACCCTCCTGGAGCTGATAGAGGGCTAGAAAACACAGAAATTGCTGAGTGATTAAGGAGTAGCAGGAAGGGTGGTGACGAGAGTCCTAGCTAGTCTGCAAGGAAAAGAAAGTTTTCTCAAAGGAAATGATGCTTAAGCATAGTGTGACGGATTTGAATTCCAACCATATCACTGTTTTACATGTCAACTGTGGCAAGTTAATCATATTCTCTGAGTCTCAGTATTTCCACCTATAAAATGGGCACATGATAACTACTTCATAGGCTCACTATAATGATTAGTTAAGATAATGGACTTATGGTGCCTGGCACAAAGTAAGGCACTTAATAGGTGTTCAATAAAAAGCAAACAAAACAACACCTCTTGCTATGGTTTCAGAAGGCCTCTCAACTTGTGGCTGATGAGATGCACAGGGGGCACAACTCAATCTCCCACCCCACCCATCCCCAAAAGAGTGCTGACACATTATCTAAGTGGGCTGGTGGGGACCCAGCCAAGAATCCCAAACCCTGTTTCTAAAGGGAATCTGTAGCACCTGGGGCATCTCATTAGGAAGCCTGCCTTATAAGAAGGCCTCTGTAAGTAAATCAGATCCCATCGAGTCTTCCAAGCCTGGAACTGAGGTCATGAAGGTGGCCACCATGAAGAGGAAGACCCAGTGTGAGGAGAGAAGACAGCTGCAAGGCTGGAGGCCCTGCCTTTGTAGGAGCAGCAGTGTTCCCCCACCTCTAACTCAGGGTCTTGGACCCTCAGACTGTGCTCCCAGCTGCACCCTTAACTCAATGGTCTGTATCACCTTCCCTTCCCAAGTTCTCAACTTTCCCATCCCTAAAACGGGAAGAATCTTTTCCTATTTTTTCCCCAATGTCTTATGCAGTTTGTAAATGCCTGAGTGGAAATGTGTGTTAAGCTTTCAAGAAGAAATCCCAAGGAGTGTCACCTGCAGCCAATCAGTTCTTCCTTTTCTCCCTGCAAAGCAGATGGCAGCACAGGGACCCCCAGGGACCGAGGCACCCCCTTCTCTCCACCTACATTCCCAAACTGCGTTCCTGGGCTCTGCTGAATTCCGGGGGCACACCCAAAGCACCTCGGGGACTCACTCTGCCCCTCCTCCCTTCACATCTCATGTCATTCCATCTCCCTTCCCAGGGGCCACACTCTCACTCACTGATCCCAGAGCCCTGAGCCCACTCAAGCTTCTGGCCGCCACCATCAGAGGCCCTGGGCATTTGGTTCCTCGCTGCACGGGGCTGCACGCTGATACATTTGTACCACAGGAAGCAGAAAACTAGTTTAACATCTCATTTATTTCATAGATGAGAAAGTAATTCCCTGCTGAATGATTGTCCCGAACCAACAATTCAGAGAGGAGGAATTTACAGGGCTGCCAAGGACCGGGGTGCGTTACTGTAGTGCCGTTATATAACAGAGCTGGAACCTTTTTTCTCTCTCCTGTTAGCCTGAAGAGAAAAGCCATTAAATATGATTAAGGTTAAGAGATTGCTAAAATTACAAACAGCCGCCATTCAATTATTTTGCTCTATAAAATGCAACACAGATTGGAGTTATTTCTCTGAAATGTGTTTTTAGAAAATAACATAACACAACTAATGTGGTTTGATCTAGCAAATCAGGTTCCAGATACCACTTCTAATGCAAAGCTAAAAGGTTCATAATTTAACTCAAAGTTTGTAACTTAAAGTCGTCAGGTGCTTACTTTATAGAAAAGCTTTATACAGAGAAAAAAATCAATACCATGCCAACTAATATTCTGAAGTCATCTACAGCCTGAGAGTCAATCAATTTTATCACCCATTAAAGGAATAGACAGAAAAATATAAAAATAAAATTCTTAAAGAACCAGCAACAACTTGGCCTAACAGGTCTGTAGTTGAGGGAAGAGGAGAGCACTGGGCAGGGCGGTGGGGAGGGATGGGGGGATGGGTGAGTAGAGCTCTCCAACGTTTTGTCAGATGTCACGGGGCCCAAGTTGGGGACTGAGGGTGTTTGTCCACAGGCAAGGCAGCAGGGAAATGGAAAAGAAACTCCTCCAAATCTGTTCAATCCATATGGCTCCAGAGACTATTCCTTGTGGCAGAGAGAAGTCTGTGAGGACAGCCTCTTGCTGCCCCTGGACTTACGGTTCACACAGCAGATGACTTACTCTCGGCTTAAAAAGAATAAAAAGCTCAACTACACTGAAATGAATTTTCTGTCCAGTTTATGTTGAATGTTAAAATAATTGGAAATTCAGAAAAACCTCTATGCAGATATATTAGTGGCTGGAGACTTCTGGTTATTATGGTTAATAAAACACAAGAATGATATTACACTCTGCTCACAGACTCTAGTCCAGGACTCACCGTCCCTCTAGACAGAGTATAAGCCATTTAGGAGAGTAAACTTTGTACACAAGCTAAACACATAAAGCCATGTATTAGGATTGGACAAAATATCACAGGCCAAATAAAAGCTAGCTAAATGGTTGCCCATATTCCCGAGGGCAGCTGAGGTGAGCTTCTACTGTCAGGAACCACACATGGATTTTTCTCTCAGCAGTGCCAGCAACTAAAGAACAGCATTCTTGCACAACTGGTGGCCGAGCGGGAACCAGACAGGTTCTGTGCTCTCTGACCACGTTTTCAAGCCTCACTCATACCCAAAAATCCTAATACAGTGGACATGAACAGACCTCTACGAGATGGAGCAGAGGCAATGAATGTCAAAGGTTTGGGAGAGAGAAGGCTCCAGGGAAGGGGGATGGACCACTTTGTGCAGGCTATTAGGTACAGGGATGAAGTTCTCTAAAGCAGAAACAGAAAAACACTAAGGCCAGAAAAGGATTTTACCTGATTTGTTAATGTTATGTAGATAAAGAGAAAACAGGACTAAATATTTTTTTCATGAGCAGAGTCCCTGAAAATCAGTGACAAGTGGCCATTGGGGACAAGGCAGGGACACAAAGGCTGTCCTCACCCAAGATGCTTTCAGCTCCCCAGGGGCCCTCACACACACACACACACACACGCGCGCACACACACACACCTTCCAACTCCCATCTTGCAAACTTCTTACGTTTATTCACACTGCTTGTTGAGCACCTACAATCTACACTAAGCATCATGTTAGGACTTTAGTTCCTACATTCAAACAGCTATTTAGTGAGGGAGAGCTACAGACGGACCAATAATTATAAATCAATATGATTTGGATGCAAACAATATACAGAGGATGATGACAGAGATGCAAACAATATACAGAGGATGATGCCCTGACTTGGGAGAGTTGGAAGAGGCTTCATGGAGAAGGGAGGCGCTCAGCCTGGTCTCAAGGGTGGGGTGATGTTAGCCAGGTAGGGGGGGCAGACAGAGGGAGGCAGCGGAGGGCCTTCCAGAATGGCAGAAGATGAGTCTAGAAGGATAGACTGAAGCCAAATTATAAAGATCCCTGGACACCACCCTAAAGATGACGGAGAGCGCCTGGAGGAAGTTTCCAGCAGGGCAGTGACATGATCACGTGTGTGTCTGAGCAAGACAGCCCTGGAGGCAATACGGTGGATTGAAGGAGAGGGTGGGATGAAGGCAGAGAGAACAGGTTGGAAGAGAAGAGGCAATGATCCCCCAGAGAAACCACTGGGGTCTGAGCGAAATCCGTGGCTGTGGAGACAATCAGGCAGTGACTGATTTAAGAGGCATTTAGACAGTAGACTCTCTGGCACTTGGTGTTGATTAAATGTGAGCAATGAAAGAAAAGGAGAATTCAGTTATGCATCTGCAGCAGAGATATCCAGCAGGCATCTTGGAAATAAGGGTATGAGGCTCAGGAGGGAATTCGGGGCCTCACAGGTACCACAAACTCTACTCGAGGTCACAGAGAGACAAGGCCATCCCACGTCCCGGAGAAGGACAGTCACAGATCCCAGATTCATGGGCACGTGTGACCCTTTGCTGGGGTCAAAGTCCCTAACTCCATATCAAAGCAGAGATGGTGTGAAATGAAAAAGGGAAAGACGATGGGAAAACACAGGTCAATGTGGCAACCATGCTCTCTGGGCCTGTTTCATCTGCAAGATGATATGGTTGTAAAACACAGGGGAGGTACACCGAATCAAGGGGTACTGTTTTAATGAGTTCATAAGTAAAGCCCCTTAAAAGTCCAGAAGCAGAACAGGGTGCTTGGGGCCCAAAACACCAGAATCAGGGTGATGTGGTTACAGATTCCCAGCTTCTCCATGACATCGACCCAGGACACTGTTCTACTAGAGGGGTTCAAGGCAATCAGACAGAAAAGGTATCAAATCAAAAACAGGTAGGGGGCGCCTGGGTGG
This sequence comes from Neofelis nebulosa, assembly GCF_028018385.1. Taxonomy (NCBI): domain Eukaryota; kingdom Metazoa; phylum Chordata; class Mammalia; order Carnivora; family Felidae; genus Neofelis; species Neofelis nebulosa. Next base: position 12,883,156 of record NC_080791.1, read on the forward strand.
CTCAGCTGGCTGAACTTCTGACCGGTTCAGGTCATGATCTCACAGTCTGTGAGTTTGAGCCCCGCATCAGGCTCTGTGCTGACAGCTCAGAGCCTGGAGCCTGCTTTGGATTCTGTGTCTCCCTCTCTCTCTGCCCCTCCCCCACTCATGCTCTCTCTCTCTCTCTCTCTCTCTCTCTCTCTCTCTCTCTCTCTCTCTCTCTCTCTCTCTCTCTGTGTCAAAAATAAATAAACATTAAAAAAAATTAAAAAAAAACAGGTAGGGAGTTGGATCATGGGGTATTCAGCTCCCTGGCACCAGGAGATATTCTGGGCTCTGCTAGGCCCATATGTAGGTTTATCCAGCTCTATCCACCTTACCCAGGGCCATGCACGGACTTCTCATCAATTTCTGCCACATTCAGCCAGCTCAGGGACAACTGGAGCTGGAAAAGAGGTCTCAGGTCCTGGACCCTGCATTACACAGGAGATGCTCAGACTTTCCAGCAGCAGATATCCTGCCTGGGCCCTGGTAAGGGCTCAGCCATATCTCTACTCTGCCTCTTCAGCACCTTCTGACTGAGCAGGGGCAAGGTAGGCTTTAGGTGATGAGTCCTGAAAGCTCTGCAGACTCGGTGCGCTTTCAGAGGGAACACAGAAGACCCACAGAAGGCTCCAGTGGAGTCTGCATAGAAGGTGAGTGGAAGAGTGAGTTGCCAAGGGCACTGAGCACCCATTCACCTTTGGCCACTGCATTTGACCTCAAGGCTGTCTCAGGAGCATGCTATTCAAATTCCCTCTACTCTTCCAGGCTCGATGAAATATTTTAGGGGAAGAAAAAAAGACAAAGAAGTGCCACAGCCATGGGTTTGTCTAAACTATAGTCAGCCACAAGAGACACCTGTCCTATAAGAAAGTTCTTATTATGCCAGAGTGGCTAACCAGGCATGCCTATGCCTGATTTTATTCCAACCCCCAAAACATCACCTCCCACCAGCCACCTTCCATGACACTCGCTCTTCCACCCACTTACTTGCTTCTCTGCACTTGGCCAACTTGAGCCCAGGACCAACAACTGGACCCACATGGTGAGAGGCGGGCTCGCTGCTCCCCAGGAAAGAGAGAAAGAAAAGATGTTAGCACACTGCCAAGGTTTCTGTTGTATAATGTTGTGGCAGGCGAGGCTGGGGCTCCTTTATATACTTAATCATGTTCCATTTCCAGCTGACACAACTCAACACTTTATGACACAGCACCACTTAATAAGACTCACTATCAACTTAGGAAGGGGGATGATAGGCTGGGGGAGGGAACAATGAGGGGAGATGTTGAATGGAAAGGATGGAAATGATAGGACTTTTTTTAAAAACCAGAACGTCTGTTGTCAGTTTAGATTATAGTCTAACAACCAGGGCAGGTCCTTAGGGGTTAGAAGCATCTCCCAGGCAGAGCAAAAGCTTATGTACAGAGGCACTGAGCTGGAAGGAGCCAAATCCTTTCCTAAGAAAAAGGGATAGCTGTGGGCATAGGGTCGGGATGGCATTTATCTTGGCTTCTGAGAGCAAAGAGACCAAGGAAAGCAGTGGTTCCTTTTCACCATTCCTGACCTGGGCAGCTGTCCAAACTTCTATCCAAGCAAATGACTCCAACCAGTCATTTCACTGAAGCTAAGGGGAGCATTCTGTCTTTATAAAACCGTGCACACCAAATAGTTGCCGGCCTCACACCGGGCAGCCTGGAAAGAGTTGTGGATCTGACAACAAACACTGGTTCTAGCTTAGAGATGATCTTAGCTGCCTTGAAGAGAGAGAAGTTTAGAGTACTTCTAAGGAGGCTTCAACATGGAATCACGGAATTTTCTTGTTTCACCCATTGGAAAGGTGGGCGCAAAGATACACACAGCAAAGACATAACTCTCAGTGACTCAGTCAGGCCCCAAATCCGGGTCCAAATCCTCATGGCACTGCACCTTCAACAATACCTCACTGCCTCTGCAGAATGAGGGTGCGTCTGCAAATGACTTCAGAGGCATCTGCTGGTCCATCTGTCCATTCATCCTTCCTCCCTCCCTTCTACAATACGAGGCTGAGTGTGTGCATGGGTTAGTGCAGGGCAGGAGCATCAGACGATGAATCAGACCACACCCTGCCTGGCTCCCTGCTCTCCTGACTTCCAAGAGTGAAAAGCATCCAGACACGAAGAAGACATCGCAGCCCAATATGCTAAGAGTTAGTGTAGGTACATAGCGCTGTATGGTATAGCCTACAGAGTAGGTCAGTGGGATGGGAGTGGAATGATTTGGGAGGACCTTACTAAAAAAGGCCCGATTTGAATTGCTCTAATAAACAATAGGTGGTAGTCAATCACAGGGGAAAAGAAGGCATGCTAGGCAGAGAGACCCCCAAAATGCTCCACAAAACTCTCTGAGCCTTTGGCTTCAGGTGCCCCATTCTGTTCTGGCTCTTTTGCCCCTTAAAGCACTCCATGGAGACTCTTTCAAGGGCAATCTCATAGTCATGCCACAACTGTAAAGCATCTATAGGATTTGGCAATGAAGTAACCATAAGACACTATCGTGACCCAACAGCTAGGTCACATCTACCTGCCACTTCACTCTCATAACACCACATCTCACATTTAGTCATGTCGCTGTATAAAGGTCTTCCTGCCCTACTAGATACAAGGAAGGTCCTAAACACCAGGAACTGCTTGGCTGTGTTCCCAACACCCAGTGTGTGTGTGTGGCATATAGTAAAGGCTCGGTAAATACTGTCCACCCGAAGCATGAGTCAACAGCGGAGCAGAAACTTATTCTCATAGACCAGAGAGCAAATGGAATAAAAACCAGGACAATAAATTTTGATTATTCCTTCAATGAAGTGTATGGTGGAAGGGAAGAGAGTACAGAGAGGAGAAACGCAGGGTTTCGAGAGGGTTTTAGGAGGGGAAACTTTTTCAACTTTGCTCTCAGAAGAGAGGATCAGAGTGTCCCCCCCCCCTTGACAGCTTTGGTCCCCCAACCACTCTCCATAGAGCCCAGGGCACATCTTCCCACCCCTCCAAAAAACACCTGTTTGAAGGTCTCTGTCCCTCTCTCTATCCCATGATACCCTCCCCATGAGCTCCCTGCTCAGAAGCATCCAAGCCCAACCCCCTCAGGTGTCAGCCCATCTGCAAAGCCCTTTCCCTGTTGTATTTTGGGCCCCTTGAGCAGGTGCCCGGATCACAATACCTCAACTCTCCTTTAGGGAGAAGATAAGTCACTGGAAGCAAAGCTCAAGGCTTTCAGAGGCCTGAGGCTCCTGGGCACTGAAAGCACTGATCTCTCAGACCTGGGTGTTTCCTCCAGGACGGGCACTGGCTCCTCTACCTTCACTATCACGAACTGCTCTGGGCGCCTGGGTGGCTCAGTTGGTCAAGCATCTGACTTTGGCTCAGGTCATGATCTCACAGTTGGTGAGTTCGAGCCCCACATCAGGCTCTGTGCTGACAACGCCGAGCCTGCTTTCTGTCTCAAAAAAAAAAAAAAAAAGCCTGCTCGATGAACCCGGGAGCTGGGTTGGCAACAGCTGCCTGGCCCCTCCGAGGCCCCACCTTGCAGGCTGGATGGCCAGCCCCTCTATCTAGCCCCCACTCCCCTGTGTGACAAGGACTGCTTTCCAAGACCACATATCCAGTGCCTTTTCCCTCCACCTGACTGGAAGAAAAAAATGGACTCTCTGCCCAAGAGTGCGGGAACCATGGTGACTACCCATCACCAAGCCACATAAAGAGAGAGGAACTGGTAAGGGCTCATAGAGAATGAGAGCTTATAGCATGGAGCATCAGCCCCTTTTGTCTGGATCCACAGAACAACCCCACCAGCAGAAAGGATAACAATCCCGTCCTGATGCTTCTCTGAAGACAGAACCACCACTATGGAAAATTCTGGTAACATCATGCAAATTGAAAAGGGAGTTCCCCGATTCTTTTTCTTTCTTGAATGATTGGTTGGGAAAATTTGGCCTATAAATGTGCATGGAAGAATGGTGTTGTCTTGGAGGTGAGCATGATGTAATGGATAGAGCACAAACTTCAGAGATCATTCTAGATCAAATTCTTCACCTGTTAGTAGCTGTGTGCCTCAGGGCAAGTTCCTTGGTCTCTCGGACCCCAAATTGCTCATACACACAATGAGGGTAACGGTAGCATCTCACAGAGTTGTTGAGAGGGTCGGAAATAACACAGGGGAGGCACCCCATGCTGTGCCTGGCACACGGCAGGTATCAGCACATCAGACCATGTTATTATGACGAGAATACAGGCCTGAGAGCAGGCCTGAAGACCAGCACAACGTGTCACCGCCCCGTGCTGCCTCACGCCTCCCTTCCCCAATTTGCCTGTGTGCTTGAGAGGGACCAGACTTGCAGACAGCCTGGGGGTCAGGACCAGGAGCGGCAGCCGAGGGGGGTGGAGAAGGGACGGCATGTCCCCCCAGCTCACCCTTCTCTCGCTAACACGACAACGGCAATCAGCTTCTCCTCTTCCCTAACCTGTTTCCATGGTTCCCACCCAGACTGCCTGTAAAATCTGTCACACTTTTAGCATAATATGCAGCGAACACCACAGCAAATAGCTCTGTGTCAGCAGCAGGGTCCAGGCCAGGCCCTTCCTCCTGTTTCCCGGGGAAGCTTCTGGCCCAGGGGGCCAGTCTGGGCACCTGAAGCTCGGATCTCCTTTGAGTGCTCCACTCTGTCCAAATTACCTGTGCTCGCCAGGTCCCTCTCACAGGTGGACCCATTAGCAGCCTTGCGTGTACACCTGTCAGCCCTCTAATTACACCCTTCCGTGCAAGGCTGGCTGGGAGAGTTCCACGCTTTCTGCTGGGGATCTTGCTTCATGCTGTTGTCAGAAAAGTTATGGTGCAGCCCGACTGTCCGAGGGTAGCTGCTGCCCCTGGTTGATTATTTGTTTTTCATTTTTTGTGGGTTTTTTTGTCTTTGGTTTTGCTTTTTTTTTTTTTTTTTTTTAAGACAAGCTGGCTTTTGAAGGGAGGACTAAAAACAATGTCAAGTTGAAAGAATACAGAAATGAAGCCAGAAAACATGACTTTAAAGCTCCCTTTCCTCATTTATTTGCTGGGTAATCATGAGCACGTGGTGGAACCTCTCTGGGTCTATAGAATGGGAGTGACCATAATCCCTACCCCTACAGACTTGTGACGATCAGACAGGACTATGTATGAGGAGGTCTATCTTCACTACAAAGCAATAAATAAATGTGCATTATTCTTGTGGAACCTTGAATTTTGGACCCGAGACCCAGTTAACTTGTTGAATGACTTTGGATAAATCACTTAACCTGTTTTCAGTCTCCGTTTTCTTAAGTATAAAACGAGATTAAGAATCTATCCCCTGTCTTCTAGAATTGCTGTGAGGACCAGCCACGATTAAAGACATGAAGTCACTGTGAAAACTATAAAGAGAATTTTACCAGCCCCATACTTTGGGCATGTACCACGGAGCTGGGGAGTAGACACCAGGAGGCAGGGGACAGGCAAGCCATGGAGAGAGTCTCGGTGGGCAGTGCAGAGCCCACAGATTACAACAACACTTACTGGGAGTTTGCCACGTTCTAGAGGATGGACCACATGCTTCGTGATCTCACTTCTCCCATTAGCCACACGAGGACTAACAGAACTCCCAATCCATAGATAAGAAACTGAGGCCAGTGGCAGAGCTGGGGATCTACACACACCTCTATCTGATACAAAAGCCAAAGAATAACAACAGCTGCTAACAGTTCTGGAGCACCTACTGTGTGCAAGGCATGTTCTGATGCTTCCCATGCATTTATCCATTTTGTTCTCTCCTGTGGCATAGGTATTTTATTGTCCTTATTTTACAGATGGGAAAACAGAGGCACAGAGAGTTTAAGTAACTTTCTCAGGATCTCACAGCTAGTAAAACCACCACACTCTTTATGTAACCCTTGAATTATGAACATCCCTAATGTCTAAAAAGCCTGATCAGGGAGGAACAGGGGCCAAGGATTCTGACTGCTCAGATGTTTCACCCCAAAAGGGGAAACAGCTTCTTGCTCAGGATCTAACACCAAAGCTGTGCCCTACCTCTACCCTGCACAGATGAGGGTGTGCTTAACCACGATCCGTCATTTTTGGTCATGCAACTAATATGACCACCAGTTTTGTGAGTGATGATTTAGAGTTGCAAAAATATTTTCTTACTCATTACTTACTCATTGCTCATTAGTTACTCATTTTCTTACTCATTGTTTTATTTGAAAATGGCGATGTGCACCCGTGGATGAGAGGGCTACAGGCTAACATGGAATTAGCTTAGGTATGAGGGGGTGGGGGGGATGATGCATTTAGTGAATACCTTATGTTCCATGTCATGTGGTCACCTGCAATAGTCCCATCATACACGTGACAACTCTGGGGCTCAAGACTCAAGTAACTGGCCCAAAGTCCCCTGACTAGTTAAGAGGCAAAGCTAGGATTTGAACTTATCTGCACACATTCCACGAAAGCCTGAGACGTACAACAGAAAACACCTCTGAGAGCTCTTAGGACACTCACCCTAGAAGATGGAGGGGTGACAAGCTAGGAAGAAAGCCCAAGGATAGGAGAGCTAGTATCAAATGCCAGGGGAGGCAGAGAAATCCTTAACAGAACATATAATATCACTCCTAGCAGAGAAGATACAAATCATTGCCACTGTCCCGAGGGTAGTGTCCCCTCCACTAATGTATGTGTGTGTGTGCACACACACGCACACACTCCTGCTCCTCCATAGCCCAGACAGACAGAAAACACCCCACGTGACTCTGAGGGCCCAGTACCCACTAGCGGCCTCACTGGGATGTCACCACCAGAAGCATCGATCACCAGCTCAGTCTTCATCCTCCCTGACAGCAGAGCAACACTCTTCACTCACCTCTGAGGGGCCTGTCGCTCTCAATGGACTCTGCTGGACAGATACAGAAAGTGAAATCCAGAGCAAGGCCCACCCTGCCCCAGGAATCCCACTTTCTAAAGAACACATTTCTCAATGCAAAAAGAGGGCCATGGAAAGTGCTGCCCAGCAGAAAAAGCACCCCTTCCCAGGCCAGTTGCTGCACAGCCCTGTCCCCTCTGTCATCACAGATGCACCCAGCCCTGTAACTGGCCAGGCAGCATAAACAAAAGCTATGCCTTTGGAATCTAGAGAGCTGGAGTCAAGTTCCAACTTTGCTATGTGTCCTCAGGCAGTTTACGTCTTCTCTCTGGGCTTCTTTTCCCTCCTCTGCAAAATCAAGAGGTTGATCTAAAAGCCTGGTTGGAGGGCGCCTGGGTGGCGCAGTCGGTTAAGCGTCCGACTTCAGCCAGGTCACGATCTCGCGGTCTGTGAGTTCGAGCCCCGCGTCAGGCTCTGGGCTGATGGCTCGGAGCCTGGAGCCTGTTTCCGATTCTGTGTCTCCCTCTCTCTCTGCCCCTCCCCTGCTCATGCTCTGTCTCAAAAAAAAAAAAAAAAGTTAAAAAAAAAAATAAATAAAAGCCTGGTTGGGCTGTAAGAGTCTTTACCCACAGTCGCCACCAGAACAGGTCATTTCCCACCTCCCTGCATGGAGTGCAAGGGAGCAATCAATGATGACTAACAAAGTGTAGGTCTTCCCTGGAAGCTAGAGATCTGAGATCCTAGGGTTCCACAACTCCTAAAGGCCAGCTCAGGTAGGAGTATCAGGGAGTTGCCAACCTGACTCAGGATAAATCCTGCTCCTGCCAGGGTGTCTGGCTCAGAAAGAGTGTTCTGAAAAGGATTGCTCAGTAAAAGGATAAGTAAATGAATGAGCTTCTTTGGCTTTCTGCCTCCCTCCCTCCATTATCTTCTGGTCTACCCAAGGTGACTACCTCTGAGAGTCCGCTTCAGGACCCCATCTGGCTCCACGACCACACTTGGATGATGGTTTGCCCGCAGTGCTGGGGCCCTCATCTTTCCCATGCCCTGATGGATAACTGCCCTCTATGCAATGAGTAGCCCTTTATCTGACAGGTAATTGGCCATAGAGAAAGCCAATTATAACAGCCCGTATTAGTAAGAGGGTACAGGTATGTATTTGATTACAGATGCACAATGAATTATTTTAATTTACAAAGAAAACTCTTCTGGCCTGGAGAGCTTGTTTTGGTACCAGAGAGACAGATCCCTCCAGAAGTGGAGCCCCGAGGTGTCAGGGAAGCTCAGTGGGCCAGAAAGGCTCAGGATGCAAGTATTTGATTCACTTTTTTTTTTTTAATTTTTGTTTATTTATTTTGAGAGACAGACAGAGACAGCATGAGCAGGGGATGTGCAGAGAGAGGAGGAGAGAGAACCCAAGCAGGATCCCCACAGTTGGCACACAGCCCAATGCCGGGGCTTAAACTCACAAATTGTGAGATCATGATCTGAGCTGAAATTAAGAGTCAGATGCTTAACCCACTGAGCCACCCAGGCACCCCTTGATTCACTTCTTTAATCTGCATATTATTCAATGTCTGTACAGCTGCCTGGGGGTCAGCATCCCTCTTCCTGTGATGCCCATGCAGGGACAGCCCCTGCAGCATCCATAGACAGAGGGGCCCCCTGCAGCATCCATAAACGGAGGGCCGCCATTTATTTCTACGGACAGTGGGGTAAGGTGAGGAAGTGAGTCCTGGGATAATGTCACCTGGACACCAGAAGATGCCTGGGATTTAAATTCTGTGCATTGTGCCAGAAGCGTACCCCCCCCCCCTTTGCTGGACAAGCCCAGTGTCCCTGAGGACTCAGCTAAGTGCCACCTCCTATGGAAAGCTTCCCTAGCTGCCTAAGCCTTTGCAAGGAACCCAAAGCACTTTTCCGTTTGTTTATGAGGTGCCCAGACACAGCCGGGTGGTGAAACACATACCTGGAGCCAAAGTATGTGGATTCAGATCCCTGTTCTGTAGGACTTTGGGCAAGTCACATAACCTCTCAGTGCCTGACTGTTCTCATCTGCAAAATGGGCTGACAGCAACCCCCTCATATAGTTGTTATGAAAACTGAAATCAGCACTGGCACACGCTTCCTGCCTGTCCTCACCATGGTCCTTGTTTTCTGGGAACTCGCCAGTTCTGAGGCGGCAGGAGCCACACCATCTCTCAGAGCTCCATAAACACTTGCTTGGTGAACAAAGGATGGACTGGGCGGTGTCCCTTCTCCAAACTGGACTCCAGATGGGGCTCACACCTCGAAGGACAGCACGACCTGTCCCTTAAAACGACTCTCCCTCCCTGCCTTTCTTTCTAGGACAGTGACTCCCCCCTCCCACATCAGTTATACTTAATGCAAAGTGAGGAGGAGAAAGAGAAAAGAATAAACAGCTGAGAACAACCGGCTAGGCGCTCCCAGCCTCTGGAGAGGGAGGCAGCGGCATCAGCCCCTCGGGTGTGGACCCCGGGAGGTGCTGGTGACGTTAAATGCCGATTACCCCCTGGGCTGGTGGTTACAGCACCACGGGAACCCACCCCCTGAAGCGCCTGATTGCTTAAGCATCTCTTTGCAAAATGTTTACTTTATTTATTTTTTTCCCATGAATGTTTAATCAGGTACCTTGACGAGGCGCACAGCAGCTCTCTCCGGAGAGCAGCCGGGGGTGGCGTGATCAGCACTGTTTTCCACGGAGGGAGGCTGAGCGAGGCCACTGCCCTGCGCCCTCCACCTCCCTGTGCCCCGCCCACGCCCGCACGGTTCTCCCCCCCGCCCACTGCGCAAAGCCCAGGGTGGCCAGCTCCCCGGCTGGCAGCAGACTCGAGGTGCGGCCACATAATCCCATGTGCCCTGGTCTGGTAGTGCTCAGGGCCCCCGTTTTTACCCCGTCTGTGGTCTGAAGAATCTGGTCTCCCCCCAACCCCCCGTGGGGGGGTGGGGATCAGAGAGGAGGCAGAGGCCCTCTCAGGCAGCCCCTTTGGTGAACAGCTTGACCTCTCAGAACCCCAGACCTCAGCAGGGGGAAACCCTGGGCTACCCACTTGAAGCCCTAAAGTGGCTTATTAATCCCTCTCTTGTGGACTCCCATCAGTTTTCTTTCTTTACCCAGAGCCATGTGCAGGAACAGGGACCAAAGAACTCTGTCCTTTCCTCTCTGACCCCAGTTCTGGCAGAAAAGTTTCCCAAGGTGGGGTGCCTGGTGGTTCAGTCTGTTGAGCTTCCAACTCTTGATCTCACAGTTCCTTAGTTCGAGTCCTGCATGGGGCTCTGCTCTGATGGCTCAGAGCCTACTTGGGATTCTGTCTCTCCTCCTCTCTGCCTCTCCCCAGCTTATGCACACGTGCTCTCTCTCGCTCTCTTGCTCTCTCGCTCTCTTGCTCTCTCTCTCAAAATAAGTAAATAAAGTTAAAAAAAAAATTAAAAGGAATAACAAGTTTTCCCAAGGTAACTTGCCATTTTGATGGCCTTGACCTCAGAGGCAGGCAGGAGTCATCTGGGAATCCTAGCAGAAGGGGGCAGCCGACCCTTCTTCTCCCCCTGCTCGGTTCCCCACCAGCTCTGAGCTCTGCTTCAGGCGGCTCCTGGATTCCTCCCCCTCCCTTATCCCCAGCCTCCTGGGATTATGGGGAAAGCCATTACCTCAGGATTAAGCTTCAGCTTGATTCTCATCAAAGACTCTGGTCACCGAGTATTTGCTTAACACCAGACCTTTCAGGCCCCATCAAATTTAACAAGGCCTGACAGATTTGGGATTAAACAGAGAAACCCAGACAAATCCATACTTTCATAGGAGCCCCCAGTGAGTGCAGCAGGACAAGCAGGATGCTTGGACACGGAGACCCTCAAGTCAGTGGGGTGACGGTGGCAAAGGCTGCAGTGCCCAGACGGGCACCCCTCACCTCTTCCCAGCTACCCCTGCATTGGATTCGATGCTCTCAGCCTGCTCGGGGAAGCCCTAACTCAGGACAGGGAGCACAGAGAGAGGAGAGAGGACTCCGCCCCTCGGAGTTCCCGCCCAGTCCCCACCTGGGCCCTGCACTTGCTCAGAGCCACTCTGATCTCCCACGGCCTCCCTCCCTCTGCAGTGGGTCTCAGTGGCTCTCCTCACATCTCACCCCTCCAGCTCACACGGCCACCAGCACCACCCAATTCTTAGCTCTTAGTTGAGCCGGACGTAGACCAGTGACAACCCCAAGCTCCGGGAAAGCAGACCCAGCACAGCCTTGCAAATTGATTTCAAAACTCATTTTGTCAAGAGCTCTGGGACCACAAAGCTGCTTCAAATCCAACTGACCAGTTGTGTCGCTTTGAGGCAGCTTTAAACCCTCAGTTTCCCCATCACTAACACGGGAGCCCATAGTAACTCCCTTCTCAAGAGAACTATCCAGGGAACGAGCTCAGAGCAGCTAGGTGGGATTTCCCTCTTGTGGCTCTTGGGAAAGTCATGCCGAGGACACCTTCCTTCCTCCCTCCCTCCCTCCCTCCTTTCTCTCTCCTGCTTATTCGGTTATGCAACCAGACTGATTAAAAAATAATAATAAAACGCCTCTACCTCTTGCTTCCTTGTTAGTGTTTCTACCAGAAGCAAGCACATTGTACCTTCCCCTCTCCCGTCTTCTAAAAGGTGCAGGGTTGGATGAAAATTATACCCAACCAACACCAGAGGAGTAGCAATTGTTGCATTTCTTTGAGGCCTGCTGCCTGATTTCTCTCAGGCTCTCTGCCCAGTTCCTTTTGGCCTTGCCTGACTGCTAATTTGCCCGCCTCCGAGCGCCTGGCTTGGGCTCAAACTTCATCTTTAGAAGCGGGGGAGATGGGGGTGGGGGGGGTGGCAGCAGGCTAGGGAGGGCTTTGCTTTAACTTTTATTATGGATACAAAGAAAAACAATGGCTTGTGTTTACTGAAAATTAATTTTTTGGAAATTACTTTGTCATTTGTTTTACTCTTCTTAATTAAAATTTACTCGGTGAAGAGAACACCCCATAAATTAACTCAAATGCAACAGCAAATTAATTAGCATTTAGTTACTAGACATTACTCACAGGCCGGACAAATTGTTTTCAGGCTGTCGTCTGCATTTGGCATTCGGGGACACAGGCGGGGCTGGCAGGGTCCCATGGGTTATTTTGGCCAGTGCTCTCCAGTCTTTGCTGGGATTCCTCTGTCACTGCCCTTCCAGGCACTCAGGACACTGTTGGAGCAAGATCCCAATGAGCACAGGTCCAGGCAAGCCCTTTGTATCTTCATCTGGGGATACTCCTTCCCTCCCTGGAAACAATCAGGAAGAAAGGTGTCATCAGGATAGCAAGGTGGTGTTGGTGTAGTCTTGCCTGGGGGCCGGAGGATGGGCACGGTGACCTCAGAGGCCCCTTTTGGCCACGGGGATCCTAGGTTCTATGAAACACAGGCTTATGAAACGAGCGCCAAGCTCTCTCTATCCTTACGGTTTATGAGGAATTCCTGTCAGACCTGAGGGAGAGCTTCCCAAAGGAAAGAACTAGAGTGCGGAGGGTGGAAGGAAACTGTTTCTGCTGACAAACCATTTGTATTTCTTGCAAAAAGGGATAAGAGGCTTAGAACAAGGTGGTTAAGGACCCGGAGCAGGCCGACCGAATTGGAATCCAGCTCATCTTGCCGCTGTGTGACCTTGGGCAAGTTACTTAACCTCTCTCAGCTTCTGTTTCCCTGGATCATAATAATCCCTATCTTTGAGGGCTGCTGGGAAGAATGAACAAGAGAATGCATGTAAAACCCTACAAATGGGGCCTGGCACACAGCAAAGCCTCAGGCATCTCTGGCAAGGTCTGTGAGGATGGCTGGATGTGCAGATGCACGGGCTTGAAACCCAGGCAAGCCGCTTACCAGTAACCAAACTTCTCTGCACTTCAGTTTCCTCATCTGCACAGTGGAGACGAAAGGAGGCTCTTGTTTTGAGGAATCAATGATTTAATGCTTGGAAGTGCTTAGAATAGTACAATCGTGTCCGGCACATCATAAATGCTCAGTAAATGGTTGGTGATGACGAACAGGTCAGGGGCGTGGAACCAAAAGCTTATAAGGAAGCCAGTTCCCCCTCAGTTATCTGAGGAAAACCGAGCTGCCAGTGCAGAAGCGGCCTCTTCCAGAGAGAAACTCATCTCTTCACCGCACCAGGCCCTGCAAATGAACAAGCAAGGCAGCCCAGCCTGGCCAGCTTACAGCAGCACCAGCATGGCTAATGCAGCCTGATTCCCTATCTATGCAGAGTGGCAGCCCCAAAGTCCCCCTTGCTGACAAACAGGAGGGGAGGGCCTGAATTGAGCCCTTGCTGATAAACAGTGATGTATGGCGGGCTTCTCCAACAAAACCATGCTCCTGCGGATTGCTCCTTCCTCCCGGAGGAAGGTGGACAGGGGAGTGACCTCCATCTGTGATCAGAAGAAGGGTCGTTACAAGGAGGCCTCTGACCCTGTCCATCCTCTCCTTTCACTATACCCCAGTCTCCTTCATCCACCGAGAGAGAGGCCCCTCAGAGGTGGTCTACTGGCAATTCCAACAGCCAGGCACCAAGGACAGGAGCAGGGCAGACGCAGAGACAGTAGAGTTATCTCAGCAGGCAGGCTGCCCCCTCTTCAGTGGCCAGACACTGCTAGGACAGAGCCACCTAAAGCACCAGCCGTGGCTTTGCTGAGCACCTTGTTAAGATCAAGTACCCTGGGCCAGCTGAGCTGGTTCAATCCTAGACCCACCTGTTAACCTTCTATGCAGCCCAGAGCGAGCTAGTGAGGCCTCTGTGCCTCAGTATTCCTAGATGTAAAATAGGGATAATTACAGCTCACAGGGTTGTGAGAATTATAGGAATTAACACACATTAAGTGCTTACTTAACCCAATGCTTGGAATGGAAGCAGCACTGTGTAAGCACTATTATAATGTCTTCCATAGAACATGTGCCATCCATTCACTTAACTCATTTTTAGGGAGCACTTATCAAGCGGAGGACATGGTTTTCAGTGCCGGTAGCACAAGAACAAGTGAGAAACATACCCCGGGCACTCGGCACGGGTTGTCTGTTACACAGTGAAGTGCAGCCAGCATTTTCATGTAAGTGGTGGTGTCCCATTAAATCCCACACTGCCTGTCGTTTTATTTCAGTCAACAAATATTGATGGAGCACCTACAGTGTGCCAGGCACTGTGAGAGGCACCGGGGATATATTGGGCCACACAGAAATGGCCCCTACCTTCGGGTTATACAGTTTAACAAGCATAACACAGTCTATGGCAGATGTTGTTGTTACGTACTCAGCACCCATCACCCACTGTCTTCCTGCTAGAGCCCCCTTATGATCTGCTACCACCCCTCTGGCAAACCTAGGAGCCTGATTGGTTTGAGAGTCCCCGCCTTTAATCTTTCAAGGAATGGGTGAATTAAGTACTACAGAATAAGATGTAAGAGGAAGGGGCTGAAGATCTGGGAAAAGTTTCCTTTCTCTCTCCCACCAATGGTGCACGAGGGTCCTTTTTCTCCACATCTTCGCCAATACGTGTTTCCTGTGGATTTGATTTTAGCCATTCTAATAGATGTGAAGTGATAGCTCATTGTGGTTTTTATTTGCATTTCCCCTGATGATTAGTGATGCTGAGCATCTTTTCATGTGTCTGTTGGCCGTCTGTAGGTCTTCTTCGGAAAAATGTCTCTTCAGGTCTTCTGCCCATCTTTTAGCTGGATTTTTGGGTGTTGGGTTGTATAAGTTCTTTATATACTTTGGGTATTACCCCTATCGGATACATCATCTGCAGATATCCTCTTCCACTCAGGAGGTTACCTTGTTTGTTGATGGTTTCCTTTGGCTATGCAAAAGATTTTGTTTTGGTGTAGTCTCGACAGTTTATTTTTGCTTTTGTTTCCCTTGCCTGAGGACACATATCTAGAAAAATGTTAAGCCCCATGTCAAAGAGATGACTGCCAATGTTTTCTTCTAGAAGTTTTATAGCTTCAGGTGTCACATGTGGGTCTTTAAGTCACTTTGAGTTTATTTTTGTGGATGATGTGAGAAAGCGACCCAGTTTCATTCTTTTGAATGTTGCTTTTCAGTTTTCCCAACACCATTCATTGAAGAGACTGTCTTTTCTCCATTGTATATTCTTGCCTCTTTTGTCGTAGATTAATTGACCATAGAGTTGTGAGTTTATTTCTGGACATTTTATTCTGTCCCACGGATCTATGTGTCTATATTTGTGTATTTAGCATACCGTTTTGATTACTACAGCTTTGTAGTATATCTTAAAATCTGAGATTGCGATACCTCCAACTTTGTTCTTATTTCTCCAAATTGTTTTGGCTCTTTAGGGTTTTGTTTTGTGGTTCCATACAAATTTTAGGATTATTTGTTCTAGTTCTATGAAAACTGCCATTGGTATCTTGACAGGGATTGCACTGAATTGTAGATTACAAATTGTAGTATGGATGTTTTAACAATATTACTTCTTCTATTCCATGAGCATTGAATATCTTTTCATTTGTTTGTGTCATCTTCAATGTCTTTCATCAGCGTTTTATACTTTTTAGAGTACAGTCCTTTTGCTTCCTTGGTTAAGTTTCTTTCTAGGTATTTTATTCTTTTTGGTACAATTGTAAATGGTATTATTTTCCTAATTTTCCTTTCTGCTATTTCATTATTCATGTATAGAAATACAACCTATTTCTGTACATTAATTTTGTATCCTGCAAGGCTACAGAACTCATTTATTACTTCCAATAGTTTTGTGGTGGAGTCTTTAGTGTTTCTAAGTATAGTATTATATCATCTGCAAATAACCACAGTTTATCTTCTATCTCACCTATTTGGATGCCTTTTCTTTTTCTTGTCTGATTGCTTTGGCTAGAAATTCCAGTGCTGTGTTGAATTAAAGTGGCAAGGATAGATATTCTTATCTTGGAAAAGCTCTCAGTTTTTCACCATTGAGTATGATGTTAGCTGTGGGTTTCTAATAAGTGGCCTTTATTATGTTGAAGTATGTTCCTTCTAAGCCCACTTTGTTCAAAGTTTTTATCATGAACTGATGTTGAATTTTGTCAAATGCTTTTTCTGCATCTATTGACATGATCATGTGGTTTATATCCTTTCTCTTCTGGATGTGGTATATTTGATTGATTTGTGAATATTGAAATCATCCTTGTATCTCCAGAATAAATACCACGTGATCTTGGTGAATGATGCTTTTAATGTATTGTTAAGTGCATTTTGTTAATATTTTGTTGAGGATTTTTACATCTATGTTCATCAGAGACATTGGCCTTCAGTTTTTTCTTCTTTGAAGTGTCTCTGTCTGATTTTCCTATCAGGGTAATTCTGGCCTCACAGATGTATTTGGAAGCTTTCCTTCCTTTTCTATTTTTTGGAATAGTTTAAGGAGAATAAGTATTAACTCTTTTTTAAAATATTTGGTAGAATTCACCTCTGAATCTATCTGGTCCTGGACTTTAGGTTTTTTGGGGGGGAATTTTTTTTTATCACTGATTCAATTTCATCACTAGTAATTAGTCTGCTCAGATTTTGTATTTATTCCTGATTCAGTTTTGGAAGACTGCATGTTTATTTTAATTTGTTGGCATATAAATTTTCATAACATTCTATCATCCTTTGCATTTTCATAATGTCAGTTGTTACTTCTTCTCTTTCCTTTCTAATTTTATATATTTGGGTCCTCTCCCTTTTTAACTTGATGAATCAGCTAAACGTTTATCAATTTTGTTAATCTTTTCAAAGAAACAGCTCTTGGTTTTATTGATCTAATTTTTTTCGTTCTTTTAGTCTCTATTTTGTTTGTTCCTGCTCTGACCTTTCTTACTTCCTTCCTTTTACTAATTTTGGGTTTTGTTATTCTTTTTCTAGTTCCCTTAGGTCTAAGGTTAGAATGTTTGAGATTTTTCTTATTTCTTGAGGTAGGTATAAATATCCCTCTTAGAACTGCTTTCATTGCATCCCAGAGATTTTGCACCGCTGTGTTTTCACTTCCATTTGTCCTCATGTTTTGTTTTAATTTCCTCTCTGATTGCATTTTTGGCCCACTGGTTTAGTAGCACATTCTTTAGCCTCCACATGTTTGTGGGTTTTTTTCACTTTTTTCTTGTAAGTGATTTGTAGTTTTATACTGTTGTGGTCAGAAAAGTTACATGATATGATTTCAATCTTCTTAAATGTATTGAGACTTGTTTTGTGGCCTAACATGTGGTCTGCCCTGGAGAATATTCCACATACATTAGAAAAGAATGTGGTTTCAGTCGTTTTGGGTTGGAATTTTCTGTATGTATCTGTTAAGTCCATCTGGTCTCTTCCATTGATGTCAAAAGGTGTTAAAGTCCCCTACTATTTCTCCCTCTACCTTTGTTAATATTTGTTTTATATGGTTAGGTGCTTCAATGTTGGGTACATAGACATTTACAATTGTTATATCCTCTTGTTGGATTGATCCATTTATGATTTTGTAATGCCCTTTTGTGTCTCTTCCTACAGTCTTTGTTTTAAAGTACATTTTGACAGATATAAATATTGCTACCCCAGGTTGTTGTTTGTTTTTTTTTTTTTTCTGTCATTTGCTTAGAATATTTTCTTCCAGGGGCACTTGGGTGGCTTAGTTGGTTGAGTTTCCGACTTCAGGTCAGGTCATGATCTCACAGTTCATGCGTTCAAGCCCCATGTTGGGCTCTGTGCTGACAGCTCAGAGCCTAGAGCCTGCTTCAGATTCTGTGCCTCCCTCTCGCTCTCTCTGCCCCTCCCCCTCCCTTGCTCATGCTCAGTTTCTCTCTCAAAAATAAACATTTTTTAAAAATTTTAAAAAGGAGTATTTTTTTCCCATCCATTCACCTCAGTCTGTGAGGGTCTTAAGGTATGAAATGTGTCTCTTGTAGGTAGCATACAGATGGGTCTTGTTTCATCACCCATTCCACCATCCTATGTCTTTTGATTGGAGCATTTAGACCATTTATAGTTAAAGTAATTACTGACTGATAGGTATATACTTATCGTCGTCAGTTTGCTGTTTTCTAGTTGTTTTGTAGTTCTTCTCTGTTCCTTTTTTCTCTTGCTGTCTAGATTAATTTTAGTGTTATGCTTTGCTTTTTTTCTATTTCTTGTGTGTCTATTATTGGTTTTGGGTTTGTAGTTACTATGAGGCTCATATATGACATCCTAGGTATACAGCAGTCTGTATTAAGGTCATGATCACTTAAGTTCAAACACATTCTAGAAGAACTTCTTACCCCCCTCCCCACATTTTATGTATATGTGGCCATATTTTACATTTTTTTAGCCATAATTTTCTTAATCCTAATTATGGCCTTTTATTTTATACTTAAAGAAGTCCCTTTAACATTTCTTGTAAGGCTGGTTTAGTGGTGATGAAATTCTTTAACTTTTGTCTGGGAACCTCTTTATCTCTCCCTCCTTTCTGAATTTTAAATTTAAACTTGCCAGGTAGGATATTCTTGCTTCTAGGTCTTTTTTTCCTTTTTTTTTTTTTTTTCCTTTAAGCACTTTGAATACATTACACCACTCCCTGCTGGCTGAAGTCCTAGGGTACTCCACACAGAGATACAATGGCAGGTGACTGGATCTGAGCAGGGCATGGCCAGGGAGTCCCAGGTCGCTCCATGCTAGAGGCACTTCACAGAGCAGCGGGAGCTGAAGTGGGTGTAATCCCGGGGGGGGGGGGTCCTCAGGGCATTCAGTGCCAGGGGCACATTGGTGGATCATCTAGAGCCAAAGCAGTACAGGCCTGGAGTGTTCTGGATGCTTTGCACATGTTTCACCGTGGTGAGAGGGCTGGAGCTATGGTGAGTGCTGACCAGGAGTGTCCTAGCGTGTGCCCCCAAGCTGGCTGTGTACGGAGCCTTGGTGGGATGACTGGGGCTGGTGTGACCCAGATACCCCACCGTTTGGCAGAGTTCTAGAGCTGGATCCTTTATATTCTTGTTGTGCTTTCAATGAGGGCTTTTGTTCTGTGCTCCAGGGCATCCAGGGCTGATGTGCCAGGCCACCCATTGCACCTGGAAACCTGCCCTCCTCTCAAAGGGAATGGAAACTGTGGCACTCACCAGCCTCACCAACCAGGAGAGAGTTCCAGCAGCTCCCCCATTACCATTTGACAAGACTATAGGGCTACTTCCTTTATATTCTACTTGCTCTTTCAAACCCAGGCTTTTTTTGCCCTGTGCCCCAGGGCTATCCCTCTTCTGGGTGGGGTTGCCTTCCTCACCATGCCTTTGGCTCTCCTGCCTTCTCTGTGTGTGGTCTGTCTTTTCTTGTGCAGAAGCTGGTCAGTGTAGATTTGCTCTGTCCATGGAGGAGGTGAGTTAATGGCCTTCCTCTGCTGCCATCTTGGACTGGAAGTTCCCAGGGTTTCTGTTCTTGGTGGCTAAAGCACCCTGTGGAATCATAGGCTAATAATAATACATCTTACTATTAACAGCTAACATTAAGAAGTGCCTGACATTTCACAGTACACCTGTACATTTATTCCTTGATTTGATCTCCAAACCAACACTGTCAGAAGGGCCTTCTTTCCAAATGGAGAAGCAAAAGCTTGGGCACGTGTGGTGACCTGCACAAGGTCATTCAGCTGTAAAGTGAGGAGCTGGTTCTGCCCATCCGAACTCCACCTCCGGTGTTCTCACTCCTAGACAACTAAAAGAGCAGCTAGAATGTTGCCACAGCTCTAGAATATTTTAGAGCATCTCTCCTGGAACTGACTGTAAGCAGCTGTTTTTTTTTTTTTAAATAAAGAACTGTTATTTTTTTTAATGTTTATTTATTTTGAGAGAGTAAGTGGGGGAGGGGGAGGCAGAGAGAGGAAGAGAGAGAATCCCAAGCAGGCTGTGCACTGCCAACATGGAGCCCAACATGGGGCTCGAACCCACAAACTGTGAGATCCTGACCAGAGCCAAAACCAAGAGTCAGATGCTTAACCAACTGAGCCACCCAGGTGCTCCTTGACTGTAAGAGATTTTAATTAATAACAGCCACGGAAAGGGGCTTCCTGCTGTCTCAAGAGGAATCCAGGCATTCACTAGTGTTTTTCTTTCCATAAGGCTTCAGTAGATCTGGTCAGAAGTAGGAGACTTTTGGAGCTGTCAAGAAGGCAGACAAAGACTGCACCTTAATCTCTTGAGCAGTGACCTCCATTGACTTCTCCCAGTGGAGAGATACAGTTCAGTCCATGGATACTGGTAGAGATCACTGAAGAAGAGGGATGATCCATGGTTGCCCTTAGCAGTGACATTTGTATTATCTCCCAGCACTGCTCTGAGGGGACTTGGTGGCAAGACCAGGAAAAGTGCCATAAAATACGAAAGAAGGAGCCACACGGAAGACCTATTAACAAGCACTGGTTCCAAAAGAAGCAAAGGACAGAGTGGAGCTAGATGCAACGTGGGGGATCTTGGGCCAGTAATTGTTCAGATCAGGACTGGAGGAGGGCAGACCAGGGCAGAAGCCTGCACGTGTTTGCAGTCAGAGCAAGGTAAGTCAACAAAGCAAAGACTAAGGTTGAGCCCAAGAAAATGACCAGAACCTGCAAGTGGGTGTGATGTCAGGGAATCCTCAAATAGTGAAAGGGAGGTCCCATAGGCAGAGTGGAGCTCAGACCAGATGCAGTGGAAAGAGATGGTCCAGCTGATGGCCCCTTGACCACACTGTACCTTTGCTCTCCTGAGAGGAGCTGTGTACCGATTCTCAAAGTTTCAGAACAGGGGTGTTAGAGTTGCCCCTAAACCATTAATCCTGGTTCAAGGATGGGATGGGGAGCTGGGGAAGGAGTAATACTCTACTGTTACAGTTGAGGACTGTCTGGGGAACAGAAGAGGAAACAGAAATGACATTCTTTTCAGGAAAGTCGCCAGACCCCCAAAATAAGATGAAGTAGGACCAACCTGATCAAAAACTACAGTGTGGCAGCAATCACAGATGCCAAGAGGCTGGTACATTGGGAAACTGGTCCCTTTACCTTTACAAGGATCCCTCAATGGTCCCTAGAAGAACACCACAACCCAGTAACAGCAGGAATAGGGAACAGAAGTGAAGGGTTTGAGAAGCCTGTGAGGGCTGAGAGGATAGAGTAGCAATTTTTTTATGGGTACCTATGCCCTTCCACTCTGTGTTGCTGTAGCCTGGGAACTTAAGGTTACATACATTCCTGTCATAGAGTCTACTCTCCATTTTTGGAGCATGGATTTGAGATTTGCAAAGAGTCTGAAGTCTTTGGGAGGCAATCACATTGAATAAAGTGGGTGACCAAGGTGGATAACATATTTTGGTCAGTAATCACCACTTTTTTTGGTTAACTATTGCCATTTCTAAAAATGAAAACCCTGAGACTCAGAAAAAGTATGTGATTGCACAAGGTCACACACGTCTGCTCTTAGAGTTGACACAGTTGAGTGGCAAGCCCAGGCTTTGAGTTTGGATGATGATTCTGCCAGTTTCTGTGTCCACCAAATAAAGACACAAATACCCATCCTGCAGCATTGTTCCCAGGGCATAATAAGACGACATATGGAAAGAGTTTAGTCCAAAATCAGCCATATCACTGGCACTAAAATATTAGTTTTCCCCTTCTTCTACCTTAGAAACTTGCCTAAGCAAGGGATCACATTTTACTCTTTCTGTATAGTCCAAAATCTCTCGAATGCTTCAGAATTTCTACATTACAAGCCTGGTTGAGTGTTTGACCTTCTGGAATGAATTCTGTGTGAATAATGTTATTGATGTCAATGAAATAAATCAACATTGTCTTTACTTTTGGTCTTGGCTCTTACTTTCCATCATCTGAGAGATACTGAAATTCTCCATGGCATGCTTGGGCTCTTAGCTTCCAGCTCACAGCAGAAATGGCAACAGTGAACAATAACGAGGCACCTACTACCTAGCACCCTGATTTAATTTTTAATAGCATTCTCTAATAAGGAGAATCAAGTTTCCTTGGAGAAATGTCTGATTCTGAGACTTGGTGCAAGAAATACAGAAGTTGAGCCCGGAGCATCTTGTAGTACCAAAAGAGAAGGAAGTGCTCCAAAAAATAAAAGGATGGGCAAGTCAAAGGGACACAGGAGTCAACGTGAAAGAACTCTTATTGACCAAAGCCGGAAAAATTTGAGCAACAGAATAAATTATGTAGCATTATTCTTACAACAAAAATACAAAATAAAACCCTTGAGTCCATACTGTTGTAAATAAATGGACAGGTACTAAACAATTATTTGCATCTAATCTTATATGACCCAGCAGGCCTACGAAGTAAGAATCATAATCTTTATTTTCCGGAGCAGGAAACTGAGGCTCAAGG
The DNA here is from genome assembly GCF_028018385.1 of Neofelis nebulosa. Lineage (NCBI taxonomy): Eukaryota > Metazoa > Chordata > Mammalia > Carnivora > Felidae > Neofelis > Neofelis nebulosa. The sequence continues at coordinate 12,905,425 of NC_080791.1, forward strand.
GGTTAATTAACCTATTCAAGGCTACCCTGCTAGTTGTAGAAGAGACCAGAGTTAATCCCAGCCCCCTCCAGTGCTAACGTCTATGCTCTTTTTCAATACTGCACACCATCCCAAGTTAACATTTTATTTCAAAATGTATTATCTGTCTACCTAAAACATACTGGAATAAATGCCAGGACTTTATTGTTTCTCTTCATCACTGAAAATGCATAGCAAAAGTTGTGTAAAAACTTTACTCCCGTTCAGATTTCGTTCCCGAACGAATCTGTTCCTGTATCTAATTTTAACTCCTCAGCCATCCTTCTATCTGAATGTGCGAAATCTCTGACCTTTTCAATATTTCCATTGGGCCATCGGACAGCTGCTCCATGCATCACCATGGACAGCTTGACTTTGGTCTTAAAAATGTGGGTGCCTTCACACAGACTTGCTTCTGGCATTACTCCATCTGCATATGCCACCTCCAATTTGCCAGGGCTCTCACCTGCAGATTTATTTGCTGCTGTCCAAAATGTGACTTTAAATTTTTGCTCTAAACATCAGCCACTCACCTGCATGTCAATACAGGGCAACTCCCACCCTCTGACCGCCAAAGCTACTCCCTCAGAGACACAGTGATCCACTCTGTACCGTATCTCAGTTTCAGTCAAGGGTCCTCCTCTTCCACGAACCACTCAGAAATGTCATCTCAGCATACTGGATTCACACCACCAAGTGATGCTCAGATCTCTTCATATAATAGCAAGACTCGACTCTCTACCAAAATACAATGTCACAGTCGCCCTGGGACTCAGGGATGCCACTTTTAATAACATACCCTGAGGCAATAATTGAAACACCAAGATTTATGCAATGTTCACTGCATATTATATGTAATAACCAAAAATTGGAAACCATCTCAACATCAACAATAAGAAAATGGTTAAATAAATCATAGTGTATAACTACACTGGAATATTATGAAGCCTTTAAAGATCATGTTTTAAAGAATATTTAAAGACATGGGAAAATGTTCAGGATATAGAATTATATTTAAAAAAAGAAAAAAGCTATCTTCAAATATATAAAGGGATGCTAATGGAAGAGGGAGTTAACTTATTCTGAGTGGCTCTGGAGGGAGAGAGAGTGAAATAGTATCAATAAGAGAAGGCCACCTAGAAACATAGTTGGGGACAATTATAATTTTTCTAATGGTTATAGCTGTCAAAAGGTGTAAAAGAGGTCCTCGGCAAGTCATGATCTCCCTGAGACAGGAGGAATCCAAATTGAGGCTGGGCAACCACCAGATGGGGACATGGCAAAGGAGACCCAGGCAGAATGTGAGATTGGTCCAGATAACCCACAAGGGTCCTTCTTCCCCTAATAGTATAAAATTGTGTCAGAAGCTTTTGTATTCCAGCCATGTATCTGAGCATGATCAGTGTTAGAGAAAACTAAACAAAAGAGGCCTGAAGGGTGAAGGCACAGATCTCCCCACGTGACAGCTGCCCGGGGTCCTATCTTATTACAGCATGGTTAACCCCCACTCAGACGACATGGGTCAGTCTTTGGCCCTCCCAAATCAAGAGATTCTTTTCTCTTCCTTAGTGGTCTATTTTGCATAGGACAACCCTCACATCCAGACATTTTCCTCTTGTCCACTTGGAGCCCATGTGTCTATGTGTATCCTTTTAGTATAGAGAATTTTGGTTATTTGTTGAAGAGATTTACAATACAGAATTAGAGAGTGAGAGCAGCCCATGATGACTTCTATCATTCCTTAGAAATAAGTTCACTATTGTGTACCTTATTACTGCAATAGCTTTTGATCAGGGTTATGTGATATAGGTTTAGTTTTACAAGGACTTTAAAAAATATTGGACAACTGATGATAGGCCATGGAAAGGGCTGGAGAAGTTCTGTTGTAAATACCTAAGTAGAAAAGATTTGTATGATACAAATAGGAGCCTCAAGAGTGATGTTTTTAAAAAGTCTAAGGATGGGGCACCTGGGTGGCTCAGTCAGTTAAACGTGTGACTTTGGCTCAGGTCATGATACCATGGTTCATGGGTTTGAGGCCCACATCAGGCTCAATGTCTCCCAATCTCTCTGCCCCTCCTCTGCTCACACTGTTGCTCAGTCTCTCAGAAATGAATAAAATGTTAAAATAAATAAAATGTCTAAGGAATCATCTAGCACCCAGATCTTGATTCGTAATACCATTCTCCAATAAAAACAATCAAAAGCTCCTTGGAAAAATGGCTGGTTCTAGGTTTGGGGCAGGAAACAGCTATATTGAGCCTAGATCATCTTGTAATATCAAAAAGTAAGGAAGTGCTCCAAAAATAGAAGGAGAAGCGGTTCCAAAGGGCACAGGGAACCAACCTGAAAGAGCTCCCGTTGGCCAAAATTGGAAAAATTTGAGCAACAAACAATGTAGCATTGTATTGTGATCCAGTTATAAAATAACACCATGATGTAAATACTGATGTAAATAAAAGATTAAATAAAATCAACAAGTGGGGAAGAAGAGACAAACAGCAAAAGAATTCCAAGTAATTCATGTAGCACCTCTGTCCTCAATAAGGGATGATCATCACTGCCCACACCTGAAGTGTGGGCTGCAAAGTGACTTCCCTCCAAAGAGTGCAGCGTGGAAAAAAGTATAACCTCACAGTGGATTAACCTAACAGACACAACCTCAGCTGGGCAATGAAGTCAGCACCAACAGTGATACATCTCATGTGTGATGGCAGGGGCTCTTCACATGGCCTGATGAGGAGGACACCCTCCCTCTGTAGTTTTCCTCCTCAAACCCTTCACAACCCCAGTCTAACCATGAGGAAAATGTCAGCCAAATCCTAACTGAGGCACATTCTACAAAATACCTGGCCAGTCCCCCTCAAAACTATCAAGGACATCAAAGATTTTCAAGAGTCTATAACACTGTTCCTGCCGAGAGCAGATTAGGTAGACACGATGAGCAAATATCATGTGGTCTCCTGAGTGGGATCATGGACGGATAAAGGATACTGGTGACAAATAAGGAAATCAAAATAAAATACCAACTTTAGTTAACAATAAGATATCAATACTGGCTTGTTAATTATGACAAATGTACCATACTAATGTAAGATATTAACAATAGAGAGAACTGCAATGGGCTATCTAGAACTTTCTTCCATTTTTTATGTAAATCTAAAACTACTCTACAATATAAAAAAAAATTTTTTTTTTTTAAGTCTAAAGAAGACCCTAGAGGATTTGGCCTGTGTGAGCACATTAGGGAAGGTAAGTGAAGGTAGATGCTCAGAGAAAGAGACAAAGCAGATGAATTTCCTACATTGGGAAACCAACAAGAACAAAGCAATAGGCCAGGAGAATGGGGGAACATTGGGGACAGCCAGTTTCATCCTGAACTTAGGGTTTTTGCCTGGCTCCTGCGGAAAATGCTCGAGTTTATCCTATCCTCCTAATCTGAAAGAGATAGTCTGCCTGGTTGGAAGCAAAGCAAGGCAGAGCAAAGATCAGAGGCTTTGTGTTAAGCAAGACAAAGCTAAACTGAAACTCTGCAGTACACCAGCCGTTTGAAAACCTGTTATTTTCTCTAGTCCCAACTCCAGGACTTACTCACCTGGAATAAAGTCGTTCTTTTCATTTTTAACAAATAGCTGAGCAAGTCGATGGCTCAGACGCCTTCCAACAGAGAAGACGGGGGTTAGACCTGGAGTTGGGAGCAAGGCTACGGGTCCACAAGGTGCCATTTGGAATGGCACATGGGCACGTCTTCATTTTACAATTGCCAATTCATGTTTCTTGGAAGCAGAGAACCTGGAAGTTGAAAGGGAGGGTTTGGCAGAGTCCCTGGCTGCTGCCATCCTGGTGACACTGAGGACTGGAGAGGTCCAAGAAAAAAGAGGTCCAGGAATAAATGATAGGCTGGGAAGCCAAATACATCCTTCTCAGCAATGGGGAAACCAAATTTTAAGAGGGCTCTCAGAGCATAGTTTCCTGTGACTTCGAACCCCGTGTGCTTGGACCCTGCCCCTTGGGCTTTGGTCGTGAGCAGGTCTAACTCTGCCTCCCCACCTGTAATCTGCCAGACCTTGGACCTCCTTCACCCCAGAGCTGATTCCTCCCAGAGGCTTCTCTGGACCCGGCTGGCTCTTTGAGCTCAGAGGGTGCCCTCAAGCAGCACCTACTTATTTATCCCACTTGCTCACATCCCAAGGAAAAGGAGTAGAGGAAAAAACTTTGGGGTGGGGGGGGGGTAGTTCTTATGATTAAAAAATTGTCTGGGCGATGTTTTATGCATGCATCTGTTATGCTAAAATAACCATCCTTTCCAACCAGGCCCACCTGCTGTCTTTTTCAATTTTAAGTATTTCTAAGTAGCAATCAAATCAGTATAATTTGTTCTTTATCTCGGCAAAACCATTGTGAAAGAAAAATGTGACCATTATGTTACATCAGGGAAAAATACAAGCCCTTTATTTTCAGCCTTCTCTATATTCTATCAGATCTCACAGTTGTCATTATGCCAGTTGTATTTAATGTTGTTCAAATGAACAGAGCTTTCTTTAATCACTACAGCCTTCTTTCCCCTAAATGCTTTTTCCAAGGTTATGGTTTTCCGAGATAAATACATAAATACCAATGTTATGAATACGTTAAGGGTATCCAAGAGACAGCTTTCAGGATTTGTAGCAAGAACCTGCTGTCATTGGAGTTACACAATAGCTGGCTGATGTTTTGAGTACGAAGTTACTGGGTATTAGGAGAAGGCCTGATACCCTGCACCGAGGCAGAAGGCTATTTTGAGCAGATCACAATAGACTACTCAGCAAACGCTTACTTTATAAATCTGGTATCAGGATCCTCACTGCTAATAACCAAAGGTAGCAAGTGCAGAGCCATGAGCACCTGCCCGTTAGAGCTGGGCCACAGCGATCCATCCCAGGGCTTCTGGATCATACCTGCAGGCAGGGTCGCTCACGTGGACCTGACACTAAAGGCAGGCAGATGCGAGGGCTGAGGTCAGGCTTTCAGACCATCTACCACAATAGATTTTACTTGCCGTTTTCAAATTAGGAGCAAGAGGTGTAAAGAGGTTAAATGACTCGCCCAAATGCATTTGTCCGGTTAGCGGCAGAACTGGGATTCGAACCCAAGCCAGCTGAAATGTATTTCTGCTTCACCTACACTTGTGAGCACTTCAGCCTTTTAGCAGATATTACAAGGGACGATTCCAAGCTTACAGGAATCCTGCATTTATTCATGCAGACACTTTACTCTTCGCTGAGATGCTGAGAATAATAACTATCAACAGCTAATACTTTTGAGTGCCTGCACCGTGTTAAGCATTAAACGTAAATGAAAGCATGTACCACTCCAGGTAGCCCTAAGGGGTAGGTGCTATTATCCCCATTTTACAGATAAGCTAGGTAAGGCACAGTAAGGTTAGGTAGCTTGCCCAACATCCCACACACACACACACACACTGAGGAAACCAAGATTCATACCCAGCAATCTTTGTCGAGTCCACACCCTGAATCGCTACAAAGGGAAAATGTGTCCATGTGATTGTAAGTGGTGAAAAAAAAAGTGTTTGCTGAATAAACCATTGTATCTTGCCCTTGAGAAACTTACAATACACAGAGGAAACGTTTATGTAAACAAATAACAGAAATGCAAGATATGATATAATGTGTCAAAAGAAAAACATAAACAAGTACTTAATGGGAATGCAGAGGAGGGAGTTATGAATTCCAACCAGGCACTGGGTGGTGGGGAGGCGGGGCGCGGGGAGGAGCAGAGCTCTGGGAAGAGTGGGGGTGGGAATGTCAATGGTGGGGGCAGGCACAGTGGGTCCCTCTGATGGTCTGTGATCAGGGCACATGGCAAGATGCCACTTCTCAGGTCCAATAAGAGAACAATGGCTATACTCTTGAACTATCAGATTTACATCCAGGTTTAAAGGAGAGAATATAAGCAAACGTAATTTATAAATTACAAGTTGCTTATTGATTTTATGCATAAGTGGTGGACTGTGAGCTCCTCGAGGGCAGGAAAAACTTCTTATTCGCTGATTGCATAATCTTTGCTTAGCTTGGTGTCTGACAGGCAACAGGCATTGTTGACTCACAGAAGTGAGGGAGAAGGACAGAAAAGAAGGAAGGAAAGAAAAGAAGGTTAGAGGGAGGTGGGAAGAAAGAAGGGGGAGTGGGGAGAGAAGGAAAGAGGAGGAAATTAGTTAAGATGTAAGAAAGGATGCTATGTTAGGGCTCTCCAGAGAAATGAAACCAAAGGCATCACACATACATATATACATACATACATATATATGTATATTGAAAGATTTATTTTGAGTCACTAGTTCCTGCACCTGAGGGGGCTAGCAAGTCTGAAATCCACAAAACATGATGGAAACACAGGCATCAGTTCATGCTGTAGGCTTGAGGCAGAAGTTCTTTTGGGGGACAGTGAGGATCTCAATGTCTGCTTATAATGCCTTCAACTGATTGGACAAGGTCCACCTACATTACCGAGGATAAGCTCTTTCGCTTAAAGCCGCTGATTGAAGATGTTTTAACCACGTCTATAAAATACCCTCACAGCAATGCCTAGATTAGTGTTTCATTAAATTACTGGCTACTGCAGCCTAGCCAATTTGACACACAAAACTATCACAGATGTCATCCCAAGAGGAGAAACTGACAGACCAGGGCACAGAGGCAAGGAACAGATGCCAAAGTCAGAAATCAACCTTTACCTTAGGGGTTTTGGCCAGGGGTCTGGGAGGGAGGGTGGGCTGCAAGCTGAAGCCATCACAGGCAGCTGGAGATCGCTGAAGGAACATGGGTGCTTATGGGGTACCTGCTCTTCCACGTCTGGTGGGGGCGTATGTGGAACTTGTTAAAACTGCAGGGGCCCCACTCCCAAACCTCTAAAACAGAACTCCAAGGTGGCCCCACCAATAGGAACTGGAAGCTCTCAGGTGATTCAGACATCACCAAGATGGTCATGTAGATCCGAAGACAGACTACTGCAGGTGTCTTTTTGTAAGAGGATGAACTCAGGAACCTTGCAGACCTGGATTTATATTCTATACCCACCACTCCTGAGCCAAGTGCCCACTGAAAAGTTACCTCCCCAGAGTCTCAGTTTTCCCATCTACAAAATGAACCTCTTCGTAGTACACCTAGGGTGGTTGTGGAAGAAAAACGACACATGTCAGGACAAGGCAGAGGACAGCCACTCCAAGGTGCCCACCACAGACACGCACAGGACTAACACCAGCCACGTAGGCACAGTCAGTACCTGGTGCTGTGGGATCCCTGCAAGCCTGTTATCCCAAGGCTCTGGGATGAAGTGCTGGGAGGGCGTCCTGCGCTGACCCTGAGCCACAGCCAACCCGCTGTTTGCAAAGAGCACACTGGTCGCGGCAGGGGTAGCAGAATCCTCACCCAGGATCCTCTGTGTCACTGCTGAGATAACGGTCTAACCTAGGGAAGGCCAGCCCTGCCTCTTGGCTCAGGAAAGGCTGTGAATTCAAACACGGCCTCTGAGGCTCTGGAAGTTGCCTACTGCTCAGGTGGGGATTGGGATGTGATTGCCAGGGTTTGCTGCTGTTTTTGTTTCTATTATACCAAAACGGTTACAAATTAGCTTCCTCATCTGCACACCCAGCATGCATGGGAGCATCTTTGGGAAGAACAGGTTTTTCCATGTCTCCAAAGGTCTGGGAAAACTAAAACCAAAACATTTTCCTCAGGTATCCAATGTGCTAGAAAGCAGCAAAGTGGTGCGGAAAAGTAGAGGCTTGAGGGACAAAAATCTTAGGCCGGTCTTACTGCTTCCCACCTCCGTGAGGAAAACTGCATAATCTCTCAGAGCCTCAGTTTTGTCACCTGTAAAATGGGGAAGATAACATCTCAGTTCACGTTTGTAGGGACCAAATGGGATAACGCGGCACATGATGGCAGAGTCCCTCTCTTCTGCAATTCTTTCCTCAGGCTAAGCAGAACCACGCTCTGGGAACTAACTGCCCTGAATCTTCCCACCTGCCCCTCAACACACACCCCCACACCTCTGCCATTTGTCTGGTTGATACCATTTTAGGCATTAGGATAAAACTCACCACGTTCAAAAAGTTATTCTAGGGGGCGCCTGGGTGGCTCAGTCGGTTGAGCGTCCGACTTCAGCTCAGGTCACGATCTCACGGTTCGTGAGTTCGAGCCCCGCGTCAGGCTCTGGGCTGATGGCTCAGAGCCTGGAGCCTGCTTCGGACTCTGTGTCTCCCTCTCTCTCTGCCCCTCCCCCATTCATGCTCTGTCTCTCTCTGTCTCAAAAATAAATAAACATTAAAAAAAAAAAAAGTTATTCTAGGGAAGGTGTCAAGATGGTGAACCAGCAGGGAACTTGGTTTGTTTGTTTGTTGCATCTCTCGTCCCTGAAATGCAGCTAGGTCCACACCAAACCGTCCTGCACACCTAGAAAACTGATCTGAGGATTAACACAACAATCTGTGCAACCTGAACCACAGAACTCGGCAGGTATGCGGTGTGGAGAGGTGGGGGGGGGGGGGGGGGCGGGGGACAGAAGCCACAGAGGGCAGAGAGCTGGTTTAGCTTGGGGGGGCAGGGAGTACAGGAAGAGTACTCTGCACCCCCCCCCACAAAGTAGCTGGAGGGAAAGCAAAAGAGTAGACTGAACAAAGAAGGGAGAGAGGGGAGGGTTTAAATTCCATTAAGAGTCTATAAACAGGGGAAGCGCGAGTCTAAAACTCCGCAGCTCGACACCTGGCGGCGCTCTGGTGAGAAGGGCGAATCCCCAAGAGCAGAGAGCAGGATCTGAGAGGGGGGGGCCTGTGGGCCACATGGGGAGAGGCAGTTCCCCTGCAGGGAGGACATTTGGTGGAGGCTGTGCAGTCTCTCCACGGGCCAAGGTTCCAGAGGACCCCAGAGAGCAACCACCTTCGCTGGTACCGGAACAAGGTCGTTGGGGGTGAAGCCTGGTGCCAGATGTGTGTTGTGACTTACCATAATCCCAGAAATGCTGCTGCTACACAATTGCATGAGCTTTCTCTGGGGCGGGTGGGCACCTGGCTGCAGTCTCTGGGCAACAGCAGGGTCTCCCTAACTTTCCTGCTTGCGGCCGGCACCGGCCAGTGCTCGGTGAGACCCTCCAGCAGAGGAGCAGAACGGGTCAAAGCCGCAGTCCCGCAGAAGCGAGGGGTCGGGAAACACAGCCGCATCTGAGATAAAACTCAGGAGGCAGGTACCGCCTGGCAACCCTACGGCTTGGTCACAGACAGTGTAAAAGCCAGGAATGGACGGAAGCCGGAAACAAAGAACGGGTGTGCAATTGCCAGCTGGGAGAGCACGGAATTCCATACTAGAGACTAGGTATCCGGATGATGCCATTTTCACCCCTTGCCCGCATGCGCACACACGCCTACACGCACCGCATTGATCCACGCCAGTAAACTATGCAGCGCCATCTAGTGGCGGATAGAGCCATTACACGAAGCCCCGCCCAAATGGGCCAACAGCCCTCTTGACGATCACTAGAAATCTCTCCACCTGCTTAGTTGACGGACTATAAGGCGTTTCATCATTTGACTTCTGGGGGATACTGGATGTAATTTCAATCGTATTTCATTCTGTTTGCTGGTTCATTTTTTTTCCTTTTTCTTTTCTTATTCTTGAATACAGAAAGAAAAACTTTTTTATTTTGTTTTAGTAAAATTTTTAATTTTTCCACTATATTTTACTTC